>NC_140082.1:30017708-30452708 GCF_964194135.1 Talpa europaea
ATATACCATTTAAGAAAGGAACTGAAGTCATGTCCCAGCGAATTATGCATTTTTTTCTTCCCTCTCAGAGGACAATAATCAGCTACATAATTCCATCTGGGCAGAGAATAAATGAAGTCCTTTACCAAGAGTGAAGGAAAGTACCAGAGGTAGACAAAAGACACCAAGGGCTGCTTAGAATGAAGTCTTTCCCAAGGCAGATCTGGGGTTCAATGGTCAAAGATGACAAGGAAGAGGACCACTGACGAGGAAGGGCCTGTGACTTCAGCTACCGAATGGCTCTGTGATGAGCCCGTTACCTGGTGGGATCTTCAGAGAGAGTTAGCAGGGCAGGCCTGATTCCTATTCACTGAAAGGTCCATTGGCAAGTTGGTCCTTGGCTGATACCTGACACCTTGGATTTGGAAAAGTTCCTGCACCTGAACTCATCAGAGTAGCTCCCTGTGCCTAAACTGTATACACAAGCCCATGGGATATGTGCGACCCCCCCCCTTACAGCCCCCACCCGCCGACTTTCCTTCTGAGATTCTGGAATTTGGGTGTGCTGATCAACTACATGACCAGTTGTCTACAAAAAGTCTAAAGTAAAGAAGCCAATCTGAAAACTATAGTGACATTCTCCAAAAAGCCAAACTGTAGAGATAGGGTTTTCAGAGACTTGGGAGCTGAAGGACAGGGATGAGTAGGTGGAGCATGGAGGATTCTTAGGGCAGTGAGAATACTCTGTGCGATACTATAATGAAGGACACATGTCATCATGCATTTGTCCCAACCCAGAGAATGTTCAGCACAAAGAGTGAAGCCTAAATTTAACTATGGAATTTGGGCAATGATAATGTGTCCCTGTAGGTTCAACAGTTATAACAAATGAAGGGGATTTTGATAAGGGGGAGCTTGGTCTTGCGCCGGGTGTGTATGAGACATCGCTGTACTTTCTGCTCAAATTTGCTGTGAATGTAAAACAGCTCAGAAAAATAATGTTTTTCTTTTTTTTTTCAAATCCCTGGTTACTGAGTCTCCAACAAGCTTCTTGGTCGAAAGCAGTTCACCTGTGCTGTGGTCACAACTCCTTGTGCATACACTCTGATCCACACCCTTTCACTGCAATAAATCAAAGCCATGAGCACAGCTATGGTGAGCCCTAGTGAATCACCAGACCTGAGGGTAGTCTCATGGATCCCTAACAGCCAATGCTAGAGAGCCTTACTAGTTATTTTGTGACTAATCAACTAAACACTGACAGATACCAAAGATCCTCAAAGCCCAACCCTTCACTTAGTAGACAAGAGCAGCACATCTCTCCTCCCATGACACTAAGGAATGGATGATACTTCAAAAGCAGAGGACCATTCACACCTCTGAAGAGACACTTGTCCAACCAAACTTAGACAGAAGGAAGCAGCTGGGAGCCTGAAATTCTTGCCTGAAAGGTTAGTTGTTAATTCTTGCCTAGAGGATTCTTTCCAATTTATGCTGCGATTCTAAACACAGCCATACATGGAGGTGAGGGTAGATTGACACCTAGTACCCCAAGACATAGAGCTAAGAAGGCAAGACACAAAGCTGCAATATGGGGTTGTTCTGCAGGTTCATCGTTCCGTGTGTTAGCCAGGGTTGTCTAGGAAATGGAACCAAGGGAGATATGGAGAAATACATATGAGATTTATTACAGGAATTGGCTCAAACAGTTATGGTGGCCGAGACATCCCACAGTCTACCATCTGCATGCTGGGGAAGTAGGGAAGCCAGTGGAGTGATTCAGTTTGAGTCCAAAGGCAGGGGAATGAATGGTTTAAATCCCAGAGTTCAAAGGTCTGAGAACCAAGAGCTCCAATGTCAAGGACAGAAGATGATGGAGTCCTAACTCAAGAAGAGAAACAGAGCATTCATCCATCTCCTAACTTTTTGTTTTATTTGGACCCTCAAGAGTGAATGAAGCTAGGACCTCCCTAGTGGCACAAGGGGTTAAGCACCACACTATGAAGCAATCCACAGCCTCTGCAGCACCCCAGCCGGCCAGGGAGCAACCTACATGGTGCAGCAGACCTCTCCTGACTCGCCTGCTGCTCCCTTCAGCAGTGTATTTCAGTCAGTCTGTCTGTTCTGTTCCCTGCTCTGTTTCTGGTGAATCCTCTCAACCTCTGCATCTCTGGCCTTTATCCCAGCTCTTGTATGCATAAATAAATAAATCTTAAAAAAAAAAAAGAGTGGATGATGCCCACCCACATTGGGGAAGGTGATCTTCACCCCCCGCCCCCCAGTCCATCCATTCAAACACTAATCTTTTCCTGAACCCGCCCTTAGAGACACACCCAGAACTAATGTTTCACCAGCTATCTGGCATCCACTTAGTCTAGTTAACATATAAAAATAACCTCACAATATTGCTGCAAAAATGCTCAGAATCTGTGGCCTTGCTTTCCTTCTTTTCTGTGATTTTCATTTGGCAAATATACACCAAGTGCCAGCTTTCTGAATGTAAGGCATTTTGGAAAGATACCAACAATATTCCCAGGCCCCCTCCAATCAAGTGAAATCCTGAATAAGCTTTCCAAAATTCCATGCTTTGGAACTCTCCACTTCCCTCGGTCAATTTCATCTTTGTTTTATTGAACAAAATTGAGTAAGAGGAACCTAAGAAAGCCTAGGCCATCTTGCTTTAAAAAGCAAATGTAAAATACAGCAAATCCTTCCATCTGGAAGAAAAGAGGGGGAAAAAAAAACAACACTGCACCTGGACAAGGAAATATGGGCAGATGGGAAAATACTAGTCATTGGTGATTAAATCCTGTGGTCTATGATCGGCACTTGGTAGTGATGACAAAGGCCAGCAGGTCTACAGGAAAGTGCTAAGCTTGACAGCAGCAAAGAGTAAAAAAGTTTTCTCCCAGGTGGATGGGGTTTCTTCAGACCTCTTAACCTCTAAGAGAAAAATACATAGAGGGTACTTCGAAGGCTGGTGGAGGTAACATTTGACTTGGCACCTGGTGTGGGATTGGTCGATTTTTCCTAGTGAAATGACATAACTCATGTCTCACCTACCCATGTGCCAAGAACACACTAGGCATAGTCTAAGGTCCTTTCCATTCTGAGATTGTTAAATAACCATGTAGCATCTGCATTTCTATGGACCTTCTACATGAGTCTCCCAAAGGATCTCCCCTTGCTGTGTGGGAGCTGATGTCAACATCTTGGGAGCAGCTGGCTGACAGCTGGGCTTCGAGGGGTGCCAAGCACGGGTTGGGCCCAATGAGAGCAGTGCACAGGTGACAAGGTAAGCGTGAGCAATCTTCAGGGAATAAACCCTGACAGCTCCAGCAGCAGAGGCAGTGCTGGCACCCTGACAGCATTCATCCACTCACTCCCACTAGCGAGAGAAACTAGAAGCTTCC
Organism: Talpa europaea; assembly: GCF_964194135.1. Lineage (NCBI taxonomy): Eukaryota > Metazoa > Chordata > Mammalia > Eulipotyphla > Talpidae > Talpa > Talpa europaea. The sequence goes on from NC_140082.1 coordinate 30,021,101, forward strand.
AACCTGGCCACAGCCCTTACTTGGATCTGCCAGAGGTCCATAAACACAGACAGCAGACAAATGAGCCTGGAATCATGCTCCAGAGTCACCTGAAAAGCAAATATGGGATGATGGAGGAGAACTTGAGCATCACAGTCTCTTGAGATGGGGGTACTCTCTGCCACTGTCTCCCCACCGCCACCAGCAAGTTCCAGTCTATGTCTGTGGGTCAAACAGCCCCCACTCTCTCACCGCCACCAAAAGCAAATAGCCCGCCGTATCTGGAAGAAGCATTTCCCAAAGAGTCTGTAAACTGGAAACTGATTCTTCAGATGGACCCAAAGTCCTTTTCCCAGCGCATGATACCTGACCCAGAGGTTCAGCACAGCTGGCTCTGCTCAGAGGTGCACCGAAGCCTTCTCAGCTGTCTTTTCCCAAGTGTGACCTGACTCTAGACCCCAACACATGGGCTGAAAGGAAAATTATGGTTGAGAGTAAAAGAGATGCTGCCAGATGTTACTGAGAATGTCCTCAAATCCTCAAAGAAAGCAAGGAGGTAGTAAATATTAAAATGTAATATAAAAAGCTGGGTAGTAAACATCATTCTAGCTCTCCCAAGCAATCCCTTCAGGGAAGAGGAAAAGAAGGAAAAAAGGCAGATGTGGTCCTGTGGGCAATAAAAGCGCTGACCTCTCCCCAGATCGCTGGCCCTGGAATCAGAGAACATTCTCCCTGCCACACTGCCTCGGGCTGCCCCTCACTAGGTGGCGGGGTCACACGGGTTTTTCTTTAGTGTCACTGAATCTTTGAAGCAAACTATTCCTTGGGGAGGGTCACTTTTTACCTCTTGGCAGCGTGTGATGAATGGGTTCCCTTGGTGGGGGCTGAGAATCAGTGCCATACCCCCCTCAGTCTCCTGGTCCTCATTTCTCTGCATCTGCTCTCACCTCCATGACTGAATGAAGATCAGAGCCTTGTGGTCCAGACCCCTAGCAGGCCCTGGCTCCCTCTAGCAATTGCGCCTCCTTCCATTCAGTAAGGATCGAGTTAGAAGCGTTGGTCTCTGCTTCACTTTTGCCCTTAGTAATGGGCTACCCGCCCCACTGTGAAAAATAGCTCCCAGCCCCGCATAGCCTGTGCAGAGGTGAGATGAGTGTTTGCTTAACTTTCCCTCAAAATTGCCTTCCACATTTTACTTTATTGTTTTAATTTTTTCTTCCTTTGTCGACAATAATAATAAGGCCATGAGGGCAAGGTGGGGGAAGCATGCATTTTTAAAAATAAGGAAATGAGGCAAATGTCCTAATTTGTTGTTCATAACCCAAAAAAGCATTTAAAAATATCAATCATTGGGCCTCCCCGGTGGCACAGCAGATGAGCACTGTGTTGCGAAGCTGCCCGCAGCCTCTGCAGTGCTGGTTCGATCCCAGGCCGCCGGGTGAGGAACCCACATAGCACGTGGACCTCTCCTGCCGCCCGCTGCTCCCCTCAGCAGTGCACTTCATCAGTCTGCCTGCTCTGCTCTCCGTTCTGGCTCTGGTGAATTCTCTCACCCTCCTGCGCTTCTGACTGTACCCAGTGCTTGTGTAAATAAATAAATAAATCTTTTAAAAAAAAATCAATCATTTATGCACAAAAGCTCTAAGACTGGAAAGCCCCAGAGAGAAGCAAGGAGAGATCCAGACAGGTGGACTCTCAGGGGAGGAAGCACATGGTGCTCAAGTGGGTCAGCTCTGGGCCTCAGTTTCCTCATTGGCAAAATCAACAACATAATGCCTCAGTCTCAGACCACAGATGTGGCCACAAGCAGGAAGAAAGGAAAGTCATATAATTAATTCAAATGACCTGGGATTAAGGCTAATTGATTTAGCAAAAACTCCACTATTCTGTAGCACACTGACCCCTCCCACTCTCGTAAGGAGAAAAACTCTGGGCTACAGAGCTGCACCTACATCAGCTCACCTGCAAACAGGGTATGTGCCTGTAACGCTTTGTTCTCTTAGCCACAACTTCCCTCCGGTACTTATCATACTGCTTTGCTGAGCAACCCTTCTCAGGGAGAGAACAAAAGTCAACACTGGCTTAATCCCATCCAAGAGCTCACAGATTCTGAAAGAGCGGATCTGAAGTGATACAGATTTTCTACTATTATCCTGGCTGCTGACTTCTGTCCGATAGAGAATGGCAAGAGAGAAAAGGTGTGTGTGCATCTCCACTGTTATGAATGCAAGTCATCTGAGGAAAGGAAGTCAGAAGCTGGGAAAAAATAAGAGGAGAAAGCAAGCAGGACTAGAAATGAGAGATAAAGCAGAAGAGCAGGTGCCCCACAGCCCCCTAGGAGCCCCTGCACTGGGGTGGTGCCGGGTTGATCTGAGAGCTGTTTCTTCTGCCCACATGGATGCTATACAAGTCTATCAATTACATAAATGCAGGCAGTCTAGCATGCACGGAACAGGGTGCACCTGGAGGAGAAACCCCAGGGACAATACGGCTGCAGGCAACAACCTCTGCCTGAATTCCTGATGCTCCGGTGTGGTCCTCCTCACACCCTCCTCAGACCTGAATTTGGTGTCTGTTTGCCAGCCCCTGCATTAAGTGCTAGGGACACCAGAATGATGTGTAGAGTCTCGGGGATTATGGGGATGTGGGGGAAGGGGTTCTACTTGTGGAGGTCAGGAGGGAATACTCTGAGGTGGTGACATTTAAATTGTGGGCTGAGGTGTGAGATGAAACCAGCTCAGCAGAGACAGCGTGGGGGATGAGACAGCAGCATCAGAAAAGAAGAAGAGTAGGCACAGGGTCCTGCACTAGGAAAGAGCTTGGAAGCTGGAAGAGTCAATGGGAACCAGTGTGGCCAGAGTGGGAAGTACAGGAGGCAGGACCAGAAGAGATGGCTGTGGTCACAGTGGTCCGGAGGAGGGGACAACAGCCACACCACACCTGGTGGTTTGGCCCAAAGTGAGGTTGTTGGCTTATATTCTGAGGTGGTAAGAAGTCGATAGAAGCTGTTTCCCTGGCCTCATTAGTTGCCCATGGAGAGAGCAGATTGAAAAGGGACAGAGTGAAAGAGAGAAACCACTAGAAAGTACTGCAGCCACCCAGGAGAGAGAAGCTGGTCTCTCTGGCTAGATAGAAAGAGAAAGGAATGCACCCCTCTGAGGAAAGATATGAGCAGAATTTTGCAAGTGGGATAAGAAAAGAGACTCTGAGGGGCCTCCCTGGTGGCACAAGGGGTTAAGATGCAATCTATGGAGCTGTCTGCAGCCACTACAGCACGAGTTCGATCCCTGGCCAGGGAGCAACCCACATGGTGTAGTGGACCTCTCCTGCCTTGCCTGCTGCTCCCCTTAGCAGTGTGTTTCAGTCAGTCTGCCTGTTCTGTTCCCCACTCTGTTCTGGTGAATCCTCTCACCCCCTGCACCTCTGGCCTATGCCCCAGTTCTTGTATACATACATAAATAAATATTAAAAAAAAAAAGAAAAAAGACTCTGATTATAATGAATTGTGAGGCATAAGTCTTTAACAAGCATTTACTTGCAGTGACCTAAAACGCTCAGTTTAATTCAAAAAGCAAGTGGGGGGCATGCCTTCCTGGTGTCAGGGGGTTGACTCCATCTCCACTTTCACTATTCCAAAGTTCCAAGATATCTCATTAAAGAGAAATCTGCAGAGCTCAAAATAACAGCTTATGGTGAAGAGTGTGCTAAAGAGGAAACTGTAAAATAATACCAGGATCAGCTAAAGTTAGCTAAAGAGGTGACATATACCTGGCATGGTCTGTTCTCTAGTACAATCACAGTGAACCTGAATTATTTAATAGCAGAATGAGAATTTTCTAGTATGTATTCCCAGTTCTTTGGTATTCAAAATTGTCCCTCGTGCAGGATTTAAAAGTCTCCCTGTCATCATAAATGAATTGGCATGACTAATGAATGACATTTTTTTAAATTTGGGAGTAATCTACTTTTACCTTGCCCATGTATTCACTTGTTTCACAAATAGTCATCAATATTTGTTGATATCAGCAGGCACTGGGAGAACCTTGGAGAACAGTGACCAAGTTATAGTCCTTTGTCCTCAAGGAGATGCAAATCTAGTACATCTAGTTGAGAAGTGAAATAAAGAAAGGGTGGGCATGAATGCAAGGCAGTAAGAGGCAAGGAGCCTGGTGGAGGGGGACAGCAAAGAGGGGATATCTTGTGTAGTGTGGAGGAGGGAGCAGGGAAGGTTTCTGGATGCAATAAATCTAAGCAGTGCCTGAGGGAGGGTGCAGGAGCCAGGCCTAGAGGGGAAGGTGGACCAGACTCAGGCAGGTGGACCTGAAAGGCTAAAGGCTGGACATGGCTGAAACAGATGTGACAGGGCAGGTGTGCAGGAAAGGCCTAACGGGCAGGAAAACCCTATAGTCCATAATTCAAACCAGGACAAGATGAATGACATATTTAGGTTGCAGAAACAGACACGAACTGGGACTGTCCCAGAAACACCAGACATAAGGTCACTCTACTTACATGACACCTAAGGCAGCTGAGACTTAACATGGGCCCTGGGAAGTCCCTGGAAGATGTAAGCAGAGCAGCAAAGTGATCAGATCTGGGCTTCAGGAAAATCACCTTGGGGAATAAACTAGACAGGGTTGAGAGAGAAGAAAGGGAAGGCAGAAAAGATGTTACTGGAGAAATTCAGGGCCAAGATGGTAAGAGTTCACTGCATGGGGGGAAGGGAGCAGAGATTGTCAACAGATAAATTCAAGAGACTGAAATTGAAACGTAAGATGTGGGAGAATGATTAGAAATGGGGGCTGGGAGGAGAGACGAGAGGTTGAGGAACCCAAATGTTGTCTGGATGTCTGGCCAGAGACAGAGGACTTAGGTGTAGGGGACAGGGAGGATGGCAAGAGAGGGTTCGCGTGAGGCAGGGTGGGGTTCACTTGAGATGGGGGGGTTGATTATCTAGGGATATCCAGAGAGCTGCTCAATGTAAGGGCTAGAACTCAGGAAGGAGAACTGGGCTGAAGTGGGGACTTCAGTGCACATGTGACAATGAAAGTGTCCCGCAGCAGGCGGCCGAGACCTTTAGGGGAGACGTCTCTGCAGAGGAGGTGCACAGGCTGAGTGGAAAACTGAGTGAAGACATCTGGCCTTGAAGGGAGACACTGACCTGAGATCAAGACTTAGCAGGAAGGCAAGAGATGTGCCTGAATAGACACAAATGTCATAATCCAGGCACTAGCCAAAGGGCCTCCCTACACTCAAATACACACGATTCAGGATCTTTTTCTTGATTTCAATTCCACAGAAACCAAACTATGAAATAACCAAATTAGTCAGGGTAAACCATTCATGTCTGTCTGCCCAAATCTGAACGGAATGGTTTCTTTTCTTTTTATTTTTAATCCAACTATGAGAATTCAGGCTAACATTTCAAGCTGTTTTCAATCCAGTTGGATGGAAGAAAACTAAATTCTTTCACTGACACTTCCAGAGGAGCTGAATACCTGGCATCTCACTTGGTGATGAGAAAAAACATAATTTGTTACCAGGTAGAATTTAAGGAGACTTTCTTTTCCATACTGTGAAGTGACCACTTTGGTAGTAAATGAGGTACGTGGGCAGTACAAGAGGAAAACTCAAACACCTAGAAGTACAGGAGGAGCATAAATAGCCCCCTCTTTCCATGGTTACTTTGCAGCATAAAATCATCCTTGCTGGAAGTCTCCATGCACATAAGCAACCCGGGCACCACAAAAGAAGTGAGTACTATTATGCAAATTTTATGAAGAAAAATCATTACTTAACCCAATATTTCCTAAAGAAAGCTCACATTGGAAAAAGATTCCCATAATTCAAAATACTATTTTCTTATCTGTAAGGTCTTTTTATTTTATTTTATTTTTTTTTTTGAAGCTCCAAGCTTCTTTTCCATTTTGGCTGGAGTCCCGATGGCGTGCTGGCACTTGAAACACAGTAGTCATTCACACGCAGAGCACGGCGTGCCCTCGTAATACCTGTTATTGTAGGTTAATGCTCATGGACATGGCACCTTCAGCCAGAGCTAGTGAGTTATTTTTGATCATTGTGTAATTATCTCATTAAGAACACACGCTGAAAATCAAGAATAACCAGAGAAAGGCAAGATTCCATCCTTCATCCCTCCTGTCATACACAACAAAAATCCTTACTAAAGATTCATCACCTACAGATTTATCTTATATTAGTTGAACCACAAGAAGAATTTTCATATGGTGTCACTACCAAAGATCAATGAAAAGTCATTTCCCAATGCTTAGTTTCAAAAGACTAAAATAAAACTACAAGGTCATAATTGGAAACTATCAAAAAGAATTCAAGGAAATGGTCTGGCATAAACAATAGACAGTGAAATGAGGCACAAATCAAACTGAAACAGAAGTCAATGGCCTGGATGTACTGGTTACACCCCGTGACAGTGCCCCTCAGGGAACACCCAGGGCTGATGTTCTGATGATGGAAAGCACAGGCCCCTGCTCCACCCACAAGGGCTTTGACCTGCAGAGCAGCTCTCTAAGCTGGGTTCTTTATTAATATAACTTACTCCTTTCATGAGCTCACAGAGCAGTATGAGTTGGTCCAAGCTTGAGGAAGTTCTTCCTACCCGGGGATATGAATATGGGAAGGAGCCAAGCGCAACCACCTGGAGCCTCTACCTCCCTGGTGCCAGCATTCCCTTCTCAGAAAGGCATGGTCAGGCAGGAGATTTTATAATCAAGTCTGCAGGGCCCTGAACATACAGTTCAAACTAGTAAAAGGGGCTTCTCTAAGCATGATGGGAAATAAGGCATTTACTGTTTGTAGAGGGAGGTGAGAGGCAAGCTCGTGGAGCAGAGGCTGAGGTGATGCAGTAAGAAGCCCATTTGTGCCCGCCACACTCCCCCGTGTCTGACGGCCAGAGCCCTGGACTGCTGGGTTGTCCCAGCTACCCCGGGAACTCACAGTAAAGATGACAGCCCTCCAGAAACAGAATAAAATACATCTGATAATTTCACTTATAGGAGCAAAGCAGAGTTGCTCTCTGGCAGGTTCATAACTTGGTATTGGCTATAGTTGTCTGAGTTTTCTCCTGAAATTCTCAGTCTCCCTAGATTACACAGCAATCTTTGGCAAGACAAAGACTATCAGAAATAAGCAGAAATTCCAAGCAGTCTGGGATGTTGCACTTTTCTAGACAACTCATTAAAATTGTGTGTGTGTGTGTGTGTGTGTGTATGACTAAACTTGCCAGCAAAAAGTCCCAAAGGGTTAAATTAGTAAACCTCACTTACCTAAAAATCTTACTAATCCAAAAAACCATTATCAGTGCATGCTTGCTGGAGTTATAAAAACAAATATTATAATTTATAAAATAATAAAGTATTATAATGTTACAATGTTCACTCATTTGAAATGGACCCTAAATATAAAATATTAAAAGGGCTATTATGTCATGCTTCTACTTCTAATGCAAAAATATCATCGTTTTAAAATTTCATGGATATGACTTCTCACTGAGGTTAGAAAATGTGTGATATCAAATTCCTCACTGCTTACTAAAAATGTTTCTAAAACTCAAGTGAATCAGTAAAGTTGCTATGAAAGTAGTATCCACCCAGAGACACAGCCAGAAAATAACAATGATGGTCACTGTTTATCTTAAAAAATTTTTTTAAATCCATATATGAAATCCAATGTATAAAATGAAATTCTAAGAAACTGAAAAAACAGTTTTTACAATATTAGTAGGAGCTCTGTGTGTGTGTGTGTGTGTGTGTGTGTGTGTGTTTCTCTCTTGATCTAAGGCTGAATCACTTTTGGCTCCATTCAGAATCCACTGAGGCCCAATGCGGAGATAACTATTTGTGCACAGTGCTTTATGCTTTAGGAAAACCACAAGTCTGACTCATTTCTAATGTGTGCCCTGCATGCTGCTAAGAAAATCTGTGGAAAAGTCAGGAAACAGGACTTGGCTCTGGTTAACTAGTGGATTTTCCCACTTTTCATAGTAACTTGGAAAATGTTCCTGCCCAAAGTCAGTGGGTGTCAGGATAACCCAATTCTATTCTTGGAACCTCCAGTAAGTGGCCTCAGGTTGGCAACCTCACCTTATTGGGCTTAGTTTTCTCAATTCAGCCTCCTTCTTTTATTAAAAAAAAAAAAAGTGGGGGAAGGGTGGTATTGATGAAATCATGTCTGCCAAGGTTTGAAGAACATGCATAGTAAAGTCATTCATGGTTACGGAATCTCCTGTTCCCTGGGGTTTTAAGAATAAGATGGATTCCATTCATTTGAGATGGTGAGGTTTGAAACAGATGATTTCTCGGGTGCCTTTCTAAATTTTAGGTGAAAATGAGACAGAGAAGTTCATTTACTCAGGAAAGTCAAACCAAAAGAAACAGGCAACTGCCCTAAAATCTCATCTGAACACTGTCTTCAGCACACCACCCCCAGCTAATGTATCCCATCTACAGCACATCTGTGGACATCCCTTAGCCAGGTAGATCACACTCACCATCTCCCACCCAGGTGAGGGTTTGAAAGACCTGGACAAATGCAGGATTGGGACCTTCAATCAACAAACATCGTCTTCTTATAATACCTTGATTACTTTAAGAAAAAGATTGTGTTTTAGACTTTCAAGTTAGCAAATGTAATGATAATCACTAGCAAGCGTATAATATGATGGATATGCTCATACAAGTAAAAATCTTTCTCAAAGCCATTATGGTACCTTAAAACAAATATCTTTTAACTCAATTCCCCTTCTCAGAATCTGTCACGAGATCCCATCTTCATTACATTATTTACAACAGCTGAAATATGGAAACAACCTAAGCATCTATCAACAAATGAATGGTTACAGAAGATGTGATACTGGAATATTACTCAGCCATGAGAAAGACATTATGGACAACAGAGGACATTATACGAAGTAGGTAAGTCAAAGAAAGACAAATGCCACATGGTATCATTTATGTCAAACTCACAGAAACAGAATATAAAAGTGGTTGCCTGGGACTGGGAGGTGAAGGAAATAGGGTAAGTCAGTAAAAGAGTGCGAATTTTCAGCTATAGGATGAATAAGTTCTGAGACTCTAAAGTATAACATGGTCACTGTAGTTAATAACACTGCATTGTATCACTGAAATTTACTGAGCGAGTAGAACATAAACATTCTTACACACATACAAAAAGATAAATATGTGAAGTGGTGGACGTGAAATTAGCTAGAATGGGGGGAAATTTTCCTACTGTATATGGATATCAAATCATTACAATATATACTTTAAAAATCTTACAATCTTACTTGTCAATTATACGTCAATAAAACAAAAAGGTTTCAAACCAGCGGGAGAAAAGAAATAGAATTGTGAAGGAATTTATGTACAAGGTTATTCTCTGCACATGTTTATTTACAATATAAAAAAATGGAAACAAGCCAAATATTGAATAACAGGAGAACAGAAAAAAAAAATTAAAGCACATCCAGACATTAAGATACTAAGATGTCATTAAAAAGCACAGTTGCAAACAACTCTATAACTCAGAGTAAATGACTACAGGCACAATGTTGCAAGAAAACAATCAGGTGTAAAGTTATATAGTAAGAATGATACCACTTTACATAAATGACACTTTGCCAAGGAGAACAGTAATAATTTTGGATGAGTCAGTAATGAAGCAAGTCTGTCTTGGTGATAAAATGGGCCCATCAGGCATCTCTAGTCTTTCAACAGTTGGCAACCTTTTATCCCCCAGATGCATTACAATATTGTAATAAGAGGTATCTTTTGAAACACATCATCTGTCTCATCTGACCTACCGGAATGGAAGCTCCCTGTGGGTGAGAAATGGATATCAAGCCATTTATTCTACTCTGACACCCTAGGGATGTTATGGATGCTTGCTCAATGTATTATCTATCATTTGGCATGGAATACAGTTGGTAGGAAGAGGTTTCCTTTGAAAGAAAATATGGCACCCAGTGTCCACTTGATTTCAAAGTTAGAGTCAGGTCATGTCAGTGTCTCTGGCTCTTCCCCAGCCACTCACCAGGAGCAATCAGCTATGGGTTACCCAGGCCTCCTGTCAGAGGGAACCAGGTGACCTGCAGTTTACGGGAGGGCTTAATCCCAGGTCTACACACCTCCTCAGCCCACAGCTGTGGATCCTCCCTGGACTCTCCCCTCCCCAGCCTGGGCCCCAGGTTACCTTCTGAGCAAACCCCCTGGCTGGCTGAATGCCACCCTAAACAACTCATTGCCACCTCCTACTCTGCAAGGGATCCTGTCTCTGTTTTCTTCTTCTGGAACCTGTTTTTTCTGGCATAGTGGTACCCCCAAGATTCCTGGCTGGGCTTGCTTCAAAGACATCACACTGAAACTCTGTTCCAACATCCCCATAATCCATAAAGTGATTGTGCTATTTTCAAATTTTCAGTCTCTCTCTTCCTTCTCTCTCTCTCTCTCTCTCTCTCTCTCTCTCTCTCTCTCTCTCTCACACACACACACACACACACACACATACACACACACACTAAAAGATAATTCAGAATGTTGTGATACCTCACCCTTTGTTTAGTTAATAATAATGGCTAATTCTTTTTTTTGCAAACTTATTAAATGCTAGCACTATGTTAAGTCCTTCCCAGTTCTTCCCAGGCTTGCCCTTCAAGACAAATACAGTTACTACACCCATTTTACAGAAGAGGAAAGAGAGGCATCTAGAGCTTAGAAAACTGGTCCAAAGTCAGACAACTAAAATGGGATTCAGACCTAAGCAGTGAGCCTTCCAGTGATTTCCAACAATGTCATACAAAGAGAAAAAGTCCACGGCCCCAGCTGTCATCAGTATCTTCAGCACTGGAAGGCTTTTATGGAGTCCACCAACAGCCCACCCGGACACACCCATGATGAGGCTCATTTCTGGCGGAACGTTTTGGAAAAGCTGGGAGAGTCGGGACAGGCTGGGCTGAACTAATAAGGAAAGCAGACAAGGGAAGTAATAGGACTACGAGGGCAGCAAATAGAATTCACCCTCCCTGGAAAAAAACCATGACAGAGTGTGGCAGACAGTTTCTAGGTCTCTCCATTGCCAAGTATAAGTCAGAACTGCCCCTCTGGTGCCCAGAATAGTGTCTGCCTTAGAGCAATGCCACGATGCAAAAGTAGCCTTTCCACCTCAAGTACCCCCAACACAAGATCCGTGGGGTCACTCCCCATCAAATCTCAGAGTTCTGGACTAGTGTCACTATGCCCAGACAGTCCAGAAATGAAGGCTCCAGTGAGACAGCTGGAACAGAAGTAGGGCCAGGACCTGGGGAGTCCTGAGTCATCCCCACCACCCTTCCTCTCTGTGCTATCCTCTTTTTCCTTCTCTGAATTTCATGTGCAACCAGCAATCAAGACAAGAAAAACAAGCCAAGTCTTACATATACCGACAAAATGCTGATTTGTCTATTCTATTAATAATACAAAATCTCAGCAAATGCAAATGGCATTACATGAATAATTCCATAAAACGTTAAATCCAAACTAAATGTTTCAATTTTAAGCATTTGAAGAGATCTCTCCTCATATATTTTTTTTTAATTTATTTAGTTATGCATACAAGAACTGGGGTACAGGCCAGAGGTGTGGGGGGGTGAGAGAAGTCACCAGAGACAGAGTGGGGAACAGAACAGGCTGACTGACTGAAATACACTGCTGGAAAGAGCAGTGGGTGAGTCAGGAGAGGTCTGCTGCACCATGTGGGTTGCTCCCTGGCCAGGGATCGAACTTGTGCTGCAGTGGCTGCAGATAACTTCATAGGTTGTGTCTTAACCCCTTGAGCCACTAAGGAGGCCCCTGCTGATATATTTAATACCAATTTCTCTTGTATTTTCTATGTATTTCCTTGTATTTCTTATATTCTGCTCTATTGCACAAGTCTTAGCACATGAACAGGTACAATCATATATTATATATTCATAAATACTTTTACCCCACAGTCAAATGTCTAGTTTTTTTAAAAAAGGACAAAATAACATGATTTCAATCTTCTTTGAACAAGGAAATGATTTCTTAGCACTGAGTTTAGAATTATGAAGCAAAACATATAGCAGCACAAAGACCTTGAAGAACAGTCATGGACATATAATGCTTGGAAGAAATAATTTTTAGAAAATACTTTTCTAAGTTTTAGAAAATAAATACTTCTACCATATAGAATACTGAACTCAAAATGGATTGAAGGTTTGAATTTAAGACTGAACCCAAGAAACACTTAGAAGAGAACACAAGGCAGTAAGCTCCTTGACATTGATATTAGCAATGGTTTTGTGGAGTTGACTCCAAAGGCAAGGAAAACAAAATCAACAATAAAGAAATTGGTCTACATCAAACGAAAAAGTTTTTTGCACAATGAAGGAAGCCATCATCAAAACCAAATGACACCCTATTTGAAGAAATTCCAAGTCATACATCTGACAAATGGTTAGTATCTAAATATATAAAGAACTCACACAACCCAGCAACAAAAATAACAAAAACAATCCAATTAAAAAATGGACACAGAATCTGAGTAGACATTTCTTTAAAGAAGACATACAGATGACCAATAGGCACACAAACAGATGTTCAACATCACTCATTATTTGGGAACTGCAAATCAAAGGCACAATGAGACATTACCTCACACCTGTTAGAATGGCTACATCATTGATGAGATGATGGCTCATCAACAGACGAGAAATAACAAGTGTTGGAGAGGATGTAGAGAAAAGGGAGTCCTTGTCCACTGCTGGTGAGAATGTAAACCAGTACAGCCAGTATCAAAAACTGCATGTTGTTTCCTCACAAAATTGAGAATAGGCCCTCCCTGTTGGCTCAAGGGGTTAAGTCGCAGCACTACGAAGTTATCTGCAGCCACTGCAGCACGTGTTCGATTCCTGGCCAAGGAGCCAAGCCACATGGCGCAGCAGACCTCTCCTCTCTTGCCCACTGCTCCCCTCGGCAATGTATTTCAACAGATCCACCTGTTCTGCAACCCACTCTGTCCCTGGTGAATCCTCTCACCCCCTGCACCTCTGGCCTATACCCCAGTTCTTGTATGCAAAAATAAATAAATAAATCTTTTTTAAAAAATTAAGAATAAAAATGTCATATGGTTATTTATGGATATTTATTTGCAGAATAAATATATTTATTTGCAGAATATAAAATATTTAAGATATTTATTTGCAGAATATAAAAAACATAATTCAAAAGATATATGTACCCCAATGTTCATGCATAAAAAAAAGATAAAATCTTATTTGCAACAACATGGATGGACCATGATATGCTAAGTGAAATAAGTCAGCCAAAAAAAGACAAATGTGGTATGATTTCACTCATATGTGAAAGATAAAATAAAATATGAACAACAACAACAAAATGTTTAGATAAAGAGTACAGATTGGTAGTTACAAGAGGAAAAGAAGGCTTGGCGTATGTGTGAAAAAGGTAAATAGGTTTAATTATATGGCGATGGACAGAAACTAGACTTTTGGTGGTGATCACACTGTATAGCATATACAGGTGTCAAATTGTAATGTTGGTGCAGCAGACCTCTCCTGACTCACCCGCTGCTCCCCTCAGCAGGGTATTTCAGTCATTCTGCCTGTTCTGTTCCCTACTCTGTCTCTGGTGAATCCTCTCACTCCCCACACCTCTGGCCTGTACCCCAGTTCTTTTATGCATCATTAAATAAATCTTGGGCCTCCCCTGGTGGTGTAGTGGTTGAGTGCTGGGCTGCGAAGCTGCCCACAGCCTCTGCAGCACCAGTTCGATCCCCAGTGAGGGTCCCACATGGCGTGCAGACCTCTCCTGCTGTGCCCGCTGCTCCCCTCAGCAGTGTATTTCGTCAGTCTGCCTGTTCTGTTCCCTGCTCTGGCTCTGGTGAAATCTCTCACCCTCCCGCGCTTCTGACTGTACCCAGTGCTTGTATAAATAAATAAATCTTAAAAAAAAAAAAAAAGAAAAAAAAGAAAACATCATGCCAACAATGATTTAAAATAATAATAATAAAAAATAAAGAAATCTTTTTTACAAATTTTAATGTTGCATACCTAAAGCTTATGTGTTATAAAGCAGTGTTATCATAATTAAAAATATAAAGAGAATATTAATATTTACAAAATAAATGTACACCACCAATATATACTCCAAGATACAAAAAGAAATGGTTCAGTAATTTAGTAGCTTCATTTTTAAAGAGAAAAGGCAGGTACATTTCAAGTGATATTAATAGTCAAGGACAATTTGGGATACATACAGCACCATTCTTCAAGGAAAGGAAAATTAATAAGCTAAGAAAGGTGGCCCTAGCTGTAATAAAGGACACATGAAAACAGTAGGGGTAAATCCATAAATGTAGGAAGGTAACACAGGAAAACAGGAAAACGAGCTAGTTTACAGGGGAAAATCAAAGAGAATTAACTAGATTTCTTTTCTCAGTAGAAATTCAAAATGAATGTTAAATGGAACATTTTGAGCACAGACTCTCCATAATTTACTTTCTTAATTTGAACTGAATTTGGCCATCAAGCAAGATCTGAAAATCTCAACTTAGATGACATCTATACAGGCTATAAGCTAAGTAGAGATCTAAGGAATCAATCATTCCACAAACCAAGGTAAAAAGCTGGGACACTGGGACTAAAAATGTGGATTTTTTTCAAGGAAACAGTCCAAATTCAAGTTGCTAAAATCTCCTCAACACTTAGCCTAAAATATTCCAAAACAATGGTAAAAGCTTTTCAGAGCACTTCCAGAAAGAGGCCTACAAGTGGGCATTCATGATAATTTATTCAAAGCTTGACAAAGCTGTAAAAAGTTTGAAAAATGCAAGATGTTTGCACAAAACGTACACCTTCCCCCACTGAATATAAAACAACAAGGCACAACAGGTAAAGCATCAGATCAAACACTCTGGCTGGTATCCTCGTGGCTGACCACTCTCCCCGGTGCTTTCTGAAACCACAGAGGAAAAAAGATGATTTCAGAGATAAGGCCCTTCCAACCAATGTACACGGCTGCTGTATTCTTTGTACACTGAGCTTCTGTGAGAGACAGGGTTTTTGCAAAACTGAAAGTTTACCACAATTATCATCAGAAAATAAAAAAGCAAAGACTTAACCAGTAAATATGTGTCTTATTTTACCACCTCCATTCCCTCTTACTTCTCATTTGAAAGAACATTCAAAAATTAAGGAATTAAACTTCACATTTATTAGATGGTGGTCCTCATACTTTTGCATTTCAAAGAATTGTAGAATTTTCCCAAAATTCAAGGAACTGGAGTAGAGCTGCCAAGTCTAATTTTTTCAAGTCAGGTGAGGACATCCAATCTACGGCTATTGTTATCATTTCATGAAAGGGATATCTGTTATCAGAAAACAGGAAATTTTTCAGAATTTCAAAGAAAAAAAAAGATAAACATTATTTTCCTGCACACCAGTGAAAAACATGCCTTGAACCAGTGCTGAAAAAAAAAAGTGGTTCTGAGAGCAGAGCACTGGTTCTCAAAGTGTGGGTCTCAGACCAGAAGAAGCAACTCCTGGGAGCTCAGCAGAAACGTACATTCTCAAGACCCAAGCAACTCTGATATTTTAACACCCCCTCCCCCACCGCCACCCCAAGATTTTGATGCAGGCTGCAGTTTGAACACCACTGCCATAAAGCATGTGGACTGCAGAACCAAGGAAATCCAAGGAGTTTCATTCAAGGTTGACAGTCCAGGTTCATCATCATCAAATTCTGTGAAAACAGAAACGGTGGCACAATTTGGGTCTGAAATACATGATATGTAAATGGAACAGAATATCTGGAATGAGAACAACTCATAACTGAGGATTCAAGATCCATAAACAGCAGCAAATGACCAATAATTTCTTCCAAAACACATAGCTATAGGTCCTTCTAAGCTGAGGTACATTGTCTACATTGTCATCACCATCATCACCATCACCACCACCATCATCATCACGATTATCACCACCATCACCACCATCATCATCAGAGTTGCAGGTGGCACAACACTTCTGCCAAGTAATATGTTAAGACAACTTTCAAATTCATGATTTCATTTGATCAGCTCAGGCACCCTGTAGAGTGGGTGTATAATAGATGCTGTCATTCCATTTGGCAGATATAGAACCTGAGATTTGGGGAGGGCAAGTTTGCTACCTTGGACAATTAATATGTGCTCTTAACAGGAGGTTTGAAGAGAGTGTTTTGTTTTAAGTAGCTATCCTCCATGCTGTCCCTTGGAATTCAGCACAAGAGTCTCAATCACACAGCAATCCCCAAATGCCCAATTTCCTAGATGGATTGACAGTCTGCTGTAATGATGTTCAGTACACAGAATGGCGTTCCCCAGAGGTCCTCCCAAGAAGTCTGAGCACAGCCTGGCCTGTGTGAGCAGGAGTTCCAGTGAGACCAAGTTACCCGCTGTCTGTCCCCTGAGGATAGGTATCCAGCAATCTGTCCTTAGGATCCCTGGGACCATCAGACTCCCTGGGTTCCCCTGTACCTCAGCAAGGCTAGTCTTCACAGCCAAAAGCAGTGATGGGCCCTTTGTTCCCAACCCTTGAATAAACAGACTAGAACCCTAGAACCCCAAGACTTCTTAGAGAAGGGAAGGAGCAAGTCTCTGATCTAAGAAGCTGGGCTCTGCCTACTCCCAGACCCACATGGACACAAACCCAAAGTGGTCAAGGGCCTATCGGGAGCTAGGCAGAAGGGCCAGTTGGGCGATATCCATCAACTCCTTCCAGGGACAGAAAGAATCCAGAAAGGTCAAACACCAGTGAGCAAATGATTCATCTAAGGGAAAGGAAAAAAAGTGTCTGGAAAATTCAGTGTCAAACACCCCCACTTTACTGTGACCTGTTTCTGTTAGACTAAACCCAGGCAACTACTACAACTTATAACTGGTTTCATTTTTAAGAGACACCAGTTCCACTTGTCTTTCTTTAGTGGCTACAAAAAGGAGCAGCAAACATGCTGGGGTCAGCTGGGGAAAAAAGCAGACAGTGCCTGCCTCCCCTCACATGACCCAGTGCCTCCAAGGCCACAGCTGGGGTACCCAGAAACACCAGATGAGAATTCTGGTGGGGAAAAAAGTCTCTTTTCCTGTAAACAGGTGGAAAAGTCACGCGTCCGTATCATTAGAGACCTGGCTACAGTCTCTTACTTTGTTTCTCTCACCAAACGTCACTGGAGACCAGCCCACTCAGAGACAGAAACTTCAAACAAGACTGATCAAAAGACATCAGCAGACGCTCTATCTTTTGTTTTGGAGTCATTATTTTGATTCCTGGCTTTGTAGCTGTTGCTGACAACGGGCATAAGAAGACAGATAGAATATCACTACAAATTAAAATGCATTTACAGCATATTTCTATTCAAAAGCCCACAGTGCACAAGCCCAGGTCAATGACAGCTGAGGGGAGGGCATCGCCTGGAAGCTTTGCAGGCACTTCTGCAGCCTGCAGCCAGGTTCCTCACAGTGCAGCCCCAGAGTAACTTCAGTTGAAACCAAATGCTATTTTTTTTTCTTTCTCATTTTTTTTAACATTTATCATTTTTTACATTTTTTTAGACAATATTTGCCTCCCCCACCCTCTCAGGTGTAGTCCCCATAGAATCTCCTTCCCCAAGGCACCCGAGCACCATCACCACAGTCCCCTGTGCTCCTCCCTCCCTCCCTCTCACCCCTCTCCCTCCTCCTCCCCTATAATGACCTCAGCTGCAGGAATCCGCCCTGTGACCAGGTCCCTGATTCTGCAAGATGGCACAAGATGGGAAGCTCAACTATGAAACGCAGCCTAAACAAAGGCAGAGTTGAAAATCTTTTTTAAGTCAAGCAGAAACCTTTGAGCTCTGATTCTTGGCATTCTCCCCACATAACCTGCCCCCCCCCTTTCCCCAACAGAAAAACCGCCAAGGCTTTTGCCCAGGAAATAACAAAAACATGATGCAGAAGGTCGGCCGAGATCATCTTATCCGAGAGATGGTTACTCAGCACCAGACCAGCCCAAATAAACACTCCATGAGTCAGTGTTTAGTGAGGTGATGTAAGGGACCCCATGAGGTGGGCACAGAGCTTGGTAAGTGAATAATGCACTGGATTTCTGAGCACATATCAAAGAGAGACGGGACTGACTAAGAAGGGGGGAAAGGGGAGGAGGTTCACCACAAGCATTCTGGAAACTTCACAGACACACAGAGGCCGTGACAACAAATCATTAAGTTCTGCCTCCTTCGGCAATTAGCACAAGAAGAGCAAAAGCACAGAGCAGATCTACAAGAGATGGGTTTAAAATATCAATAAAGGGCCTCCCCGGTGACGCAGAGGTTGAGCGCTGGGTTGCGAAGCTGCCAGCAGCCACTGCAGTGCTGGTTCAATCCCCGGCCGCTGGGCAAGGGTCCCACATGGCGCGCAGACCTCTCCTGCCGCCCGCTGCTCCCCTCAGCAGTGTACTTTGGTCCTTCTGCCTGCTCTGCTCTCCCTTCTGTTTCTGGTGAATTCTCTCACCCTCCCGTGCTTCTGACTGTCCCCAGTGCTTGTATAAATAAATAAATAAATAAATAAATAAATAAATAAATAAATAAACAAACAAATAAATAAATAAATAAATAAATAAATAAATCTTTAAAAATAATAATAAAATAAAATAAAATATCAATAAAAGGGCAGAGTGAAGGCGATCCTTCAAGATAAAAACTAAGGCTCAACAAAGGCGGGGGCACCTCCCTGGTGGCACAAGGAGTTAAGTACAGCACTGTGACACTATCCACAGCCTATGCAGCACGAATTTGATCCCCAGCCAGGGAGCTACCCACATGGCACAGCAGACCTCTCCTGTGTCTCCCACTGCTCCCCTAGCAATGCATTTCACTCAGTCTACCTGTTCTGTTCCCCACTGTGTCTCTGGTGAATCTTCTCACCCCCCCATACACACACACCTCTGGCCTGTACCCCAGTTCTTGTATGCATAAATAAATAAATCTTTTTAAAAAAAAAAGGCAGGGCTTCATGCTGCTCCTAAGCTCTGGAACCACTGTGCCTTTGGTCACATATTAAATGTATTGTCATTCTGGCTGAGCCAGAGCCCTCGTCTGCTGTCAAACACATGATATATGTGCCCCACTGCCTTATCAGCCTGTACGTGTCCTCCTCTGATTTGTGAAACAAATGCAAAAAGATTTATCATCTCACTTTCCCTGTGGGGCAGTCCTCTAGAGAAATACTGGCTTTTCTCTATGCATTTTTTTAGCCTTTTGAGACACATTTATTACAAGGAGACAGATACAAGTTTGTTTTGAGCAGACTGTAAGAGTACATCAGGATAACACTAAGCCTCAAAGAAACTAGTTTTTCTTTGAAATACCTGTGGAACATGACAGGGGAGGTGGATGGAAGGAGGGTTGTCAGGTGAATTGCTGCCCCGAGTCCTTGCCATGCCAGCAAGTTCCCATGTTATCTTCTCTAGACAGGTTTGTCAACCGAATGGCTTCATTTATGAGACAAAGAAATATACACACTCAAGAATATGCCCAGTTACACACACATACACACACACACACACACCCAGAAAGGGCATTTCTGACTTGTCATTTCTATCATCTTGCTGGAAACTGTATTAGTAAATTCAGTCAATTGAGAAATACCAGCAACCAAGAAATACTTATTAGGCAAGTTATCCTGATGAGAACGATAGGGAAATACTAGGAAAATAAAAAGTATATATCAAGATTTCAAGTTACATAAGTAAAAAAATATATAGTATAGTCCAACAACAGAATATTATTCAGCCATAAAAAGGAGTTCTAATATAAGGATGAATTTGAAGACCTTATGCTACATGAAGGAAGCCAGACACAAAAGGACAAGCACTATCTGATTCTACTTATATGATACCAGGAATAGGCAAATGCATAGTAACAAGACTGGCAGTCCAAGGGCTGGGGGAAGGGGGAATGAAGTGTTATTGCTTAATTAGATACAGAGTTTCTGTTTAAATAATGAAAAAGTTTTAAAACCAGTTGGTGGTGATGGTGCATAACTATGAATGTAATTAATGCCATGAATTGTACACTTTAAAATTATTAAAATGGCAAACCTTATGTTATACATATCTTTTTCTCTCAATTTAAAGAGTAGTCTGCCAAAAACCACTGACTATGAATGGTATACTTTAATAGGTGCATTATATGGTCTCTGAATTTATACCTCAATAAAGCTACTTTTAAAAATGAGTTCCAGTAGCATAAGGCAATGTTCAGAGTCTCCTATATAAAATAGCCTCGCCTCTGTCTTTCCCTTATATTCTTATCACAGTCTCATCACGATGTGAAACTACCTCCTGCCCCCCCTCCTACCCATAAGGACCAAATACATGGAGACAGGGACCATGGGTGCCCCACTCAGTTGACCCAACACCGAATTTGGTACCTGCTTTAGAAGGTACTGAACACACATTTCTAGAATGAGCAGATGAAGTAAGTGCATAAGTCATGAAAAAGGCAAGCAAGGGACAAAATGAAAAAAGTGAAAAAATACCCGTATGACTTGAAAAGGATGAGCACAGAAAAATACCTGTGACCAGACCAACTGCTGTGAGTGACATACGTGTTCACATCTGAGCTCCAGGGTCACCTGGATTTCTCCAACACCACCCGCCACACCTGAACCAGAGCACCAGGCTGCGGTGGACATGAACAGTTCTCAGGAAACAGAGTTGAGAAGGCACATGTTTGCTTCAAATATTTCCCCAGGCAAAGGAAGTAGACTATCCCCACCATACACCCGGAATATCAGTGTGGTGTTTTACATAGACATGGGAAAATTAGAGGTAGCAAACGCTGTCTCTGCAGAAATAATTTTGTTCTTCTTTTCCCCAGAAGATGTATTGTGGGGAAAAGCACAAACCTATGAGGTGTTGTAAAAAACACCTGTGCCAATGATGTTTGCCACCTTCTACCACAGCCAGAACTGGTATCTCCTCCCAAACTGGGTATTCATTCAGTCATCTGGCAGCCCCTCCCCTAACTCCTTGACACTTCTTGGCATGACCTCCTCCCTGTCCTCAGGCAGCTCACAGAAGTGGGTGTGGGGCCTGGCACCTCCACAAAAAAACAGTACTATAATATGCATGTGCAGTTCACAGTGGGACAGGGTCTTCAGAAACCTTCCAGAAGAAGAGGTTACTGCAAAATAATGAGGAATCAACCATGATGGGGAAGGTGGAAGCTGAAGAGCAGTAAGCCATAGTTAGAGAAGGCCTGGAAGGAAATCAGCATAGCAGGTGGGGGCAGGGAGAAAGGAAGGCCAGAGATGGTTACAATCAACCTTCAGTGGACTGGAATTTAAAGGTGAGGAAGGGAATGGCAAAAAAAGAAAGTGTGCATAAGTGTCAGGGCCTTGTATGGTTGGCCAAGGTTCTCCTACTGGCAATGGCAAGCTTCTGGAGGATTCTAGCCAGGGTGTGACACTCATAGTGACCTTTCCTGCCATGGTAGCATTATTACTCACCGACTCAGAGAGGTCAGACAGGCTGCATCCTGCCTTAGGTCATGACCACAGGCCACGTACTCCGTCCAGCAGGCTAAGGAGGTTAGCTGCCATCCAGCAGGCTAAGGAAGTTAGCTGTGAACATAGGACTGAGACAGGATAGTAGATGATGGTGCAGAAACCTGCGTGTCAAAGATTTATTTTAGAATTTCGAGACATCTGAGGTTTACATGAAGAAAGACAGAGAAAACAAAATAGGAAATGCTGGGTGGCTCTAGAGGCCACTACCCACAGCCTCCTTCTCAAAAGGAAGGAGGAATTCTGGAGTTTGGAGAACTCCAAACTCCATTGTAAAGAGTCAGAGAAAATCCAGAACAAGAAGGATGGAAAGGCCTGGAATTGCCCATGAGGAAACCTGGACAACTAGAGATGAAGACTTACTCGAAAATGCTGGCAAGTTTGCCATTGCCAGAAAGCATGATTCTGCAGAGAATCCTCTAGCTTCATATCGCAGATATAATTTACACTCTCTTCTACTTGTTATATTATTTCTTTCTTACCTTTAACTTATAACATCTGGGATTTATTTTGGAATTTAGGGACAAGTGGTGGTCCCTAACTAGGGATGGTATCTGCTCCCTCGGGGGGATCTAGAAGTGAGTGGGGCTCTGTGGTTCATCCAGGGTGGGGCAGGCAGTCTGCTTCCCCACTGGACATCCAGAGGATAGAAGTCAGAGAAGAACGTCCAGAGACAACCCTGGAGGCGCTGAGCAACGAAGGAATCTGTCTTGACCACTGCACCTTGAGGGCCTCCACTGAGAAACACATTGTATAATTTTTTCCAACTAGTTAACCCACAATCCCAGCGTTACTGCATTTACTCACATGTCCAACACACTTGACAGATGAGCACTGAGCAGCTCCTCTGCACCAGTACAAACAAGTCTGCACTATCATTTGCCCTTCCCCTGCTCATCTTAAAACATTCAGAGAGAAATGCAATTTAAATGCCTTGAAATTCATAAACAACTTTAAAGAGCTGGTGAAGTACCAGCAGGCAGGAGTCTTGTTGGCCCGGAGAAGAATTACTTGTAATAAACACTTAACTACACGTGCAAATATTAAAGTTAAGTGTTTGCTCTTATAAGTTGGTTAAATAATACAACCGTGTTCATGCTGATACCGTTCATTTGCTCAGCAAATCCCCTTTTTGTAGATACTGACTCAAGCAAACTTCAGCTTCGCCGCATGGGATGTCACGTGGATGCCAAACATACAGGGGTCTCAATGAATGAGGCTTTGCTGGGTGTTTGGCAGATGGCACTTAGAGAGCAAAACAATTACAGGTTACTTTTTTAAGGTCGCTGCTAAGACACAGACACTCTTAGCAAAGAGCAGAATTTGTTCGTCCATTGCCTGCCTCCCCACTGAACATGAGAACGGTGTTCATCCACGCTGCCACCATGTTTTCTGCAAAGGCCATCAGCAACTGACCTGATGGTTTTCTCAGCACAACATCCACGCTGGACACACTGTATAATACCTTCTACAGTTCCTTTGCTTCCGACCTCGGCAAGCAGCTTAAACTCCGGGTCTGTGAAATGAGTCGACTAGCCTGGAGACAACAGTCGCTGCCCAAAAGAGGAATGGACACCAGGCTATTTTCCAAAAACACCCAACAGAAACCACATGTGTACCTGCCATATGATGGGTATTTGCTTACCAAATATAACCACATTTGTTACCAAATATATGGCAACATATACTTGGTTTGGGTTAGAATTATGTCAACTCAACATGCAAGTATCCATGGTGAGGGAGGAGAAGTCTTCCCCAGCGGCCCTGTTTGTTCTTGATTTATACAAATATAAAGGACATGAATTAGTGCTTCAAAAAGACAGTTTCCTTGTCATTAAGATCGTGAACTGTAGGTCCCTTCTACTCTACAATTCCACGGAGTCTAGCTTTATAGGAAGTTATTCATACCAGTAAGTAGCCCTTTCTGAGCGTGGCCCTAATCCATAATTAATAATTACAAATGATTCTCTCTCCCTTAGCAGGCCTACACCTGTTTAAATCTTTGCAACTAAATAAGGGTGTATTTATTTGTAAAGCTGCTACGTTTACAAAAAGAATGAGATGCAACTGTATATTCTCTGAAGGAAAGGTCTGGATTTGCTTCATTAACAGCTTCTTCCTTGACATTTTATTCGTCAAAAACCTCAGGTAACTAAAGGTTCCTTCTCTTGGAACCTCTTATTTCAACAGCAACAGGACAGATTTCAACTGGCCCCAATGTTGTCACCTGCTGCAGACAACATGGCCTGGGGAGCAGGGGCCTGCTTTATTGCATGAGTAAGTTTCTGGATCTCCCTGGCCTCAGCATTGCCACGAGCAAAATCAAGGCCATGCTATCAGCCCTTTGTCATGGCTATTCTGGAGGAACAGCTGAGAAGATGGAGTGGGCAAATCTTGTAAATTCAATGTATTATGGAATATAGCTTAGTGTGATTTAAATTATTCTTAACAATAGACTATGATTTTTAAGTATGTTGAATTTTTGCAAATTGAGTATTTTAAAATGCACTATTAGGAAGGTTTTCTACAGAAACTGTAGATGCCTCCTCCCACAAATGAAAAATAAATCTCTTAGAAAACCAATACTGAATTCCAGATTTATGTTGGATTGTAAAATCAGACTCATTATATAAGAGCTGTTCATGTAATTAACTTGAGATACAATTTTTTTTTTTTTTTTTGAGTACTCACTCTGCCAGGGACTGAGCTAAGAAACACCATCAATTATCTCGTTGAGTCCTCACAAATAAAGTGGGTTCTATTATTCCCATCATGCAAGAAAGACAGAGATGCTGAGGCACAGAGCAGGCCAATGACCAGCGGAAGGAAGCGTCAGGTGCACCCAAAAGCAGCACTGGTTCTTGGGGCCACCATGCCATCCCACAAGGGCAAGCAGGCTAGAGAGCCTTCTAAGTCATTTCGAAAAGTAGCCCACAGCCTTTCAGGGCACCTGGATTCCTGTGCCCACGTTGGTCTACAGACCAACTGAGCTTTCCTCCCAAGTGCTTTCACACACTTTGCCCCAGGCTCTTTTCCAACAGACCAACATAAATTACTTACCTAGATAATAGAGGCAAAAGCAAGAAAACAAGACAAAACCAAAAACCTTGCTTCCAGAAAGTACTTGTCTCACTGCATCTATTCAGCTGTGCACGGGTGAGAGTTCATGGGACGGCGTGATGCACATGCACATGCACACAGAACTCAGGAGCTTCCTCCCAAGTATGAAACCTCAGTCCTCTTCTCTTGACTAAGGCTCCCAAATCCAAAATGAGCTTAAAGAATTAGACCTGACCAAGTGTGTCTTCGGCCTGTTCCGTCTCTCCATGCCCCTGCTAGTTAGGGGACTCACCGCTTCCCTTACCCTGCTTCCATGAATCCAAGAGCAGTTTAATTGGTCTCCCTGACACCTGTCTTAATCTTCCCAACTGGAGCTCTAAAGCAGCCTTTCAATCACACAAAATGCTTGCTCCTTCAATTCCCCCGCCTTTGGTCTATAGTCTAAACTACTACAAACAGCATAAAAAGTTCCTGACAACCCCTTATTCTTTGCAGCTTTCTCTCTCACTACTCCCCGGTCTTGCCTGAACCCCACAAACAGATCCTATACTCCTCATCCTCTGGCCCTTAAAACCAGAGCAGGGTCATTGACCTAAAAGTCCTCTCTCCTTTGCTTAGCTGGTAAACTTCTACCTATCCCCCTCAGTGTACCTCCTCTGTGAAGCCTTCCCTGATTTTCCCAGACAACTTCTAAGACACCCCAACCATGCCTTCTGAGTGTCCTCTCAGCTACCTCTCCTACCAGTTGTGATACTATTCCTTTCCCCAATGCAAAGTGGGCTCCATTCCCCAGGGCTGGGTGCTGGGTGGCTCTATACTCCCAGCACCCAGCGCTTCCCAAGCACAGAACATGGACTCAGTAATATCTACTGATAAAATAAATATAAATAAATACGGGGTGGGAAGGAAAAGAAAACCTCTGACTTAATAATTTATCGAGGGGAGAATAAGATTTGAACAGATAAAAGTTTCTACAAAGGGGAGAGGCAAAGATAAGAAAGGTAGTCTTGGGTCAGAGATTTGTCCCAATTGGAGAAAAGAATTAACTAAGGAGCACTTACTTTCCTGAATGTCTCCCTCACATTCTGGGTAAAGGTTGAGAGTTCTTGTCCAGTGAAACTCAGAACCCTTCAGTGAGGATTCCAGAAGGATCAAATCATGCCTTAAAATACACTCTGTCCCTCAGAATATAAATTTCTCAAAACCATGACAATTACATTTGATGTACTATTTAGTAGGGATTAGTGGTTGTGGGACTCAAGTCTCTTAAGCCATGTGAAATCAGAGAATAAATGATGGTTCTGAATATAAATTAGGAGGTCAGAGCAGATTCCAAACTCCAACTTCCTTCCTAAGATCTTTAATCTTCAGATGACAGAAGCTTTAGTCTAATAATAAAAGAGCAAGTCAGATACTGCTGTCCTTACTCAGCCCTCTGTCTGACTCCCAGACTTGAGGTACACAGTGAGAAGCTCACAGTTAAGTTTAAACAGCAGAGGGATTTCCCATCATTAGAACATTACTCCTCTGAACAAACTCTTGAGACATACTAATGAATGCTGCCCTGCTTAGGTTATTGCTCTAAATGGTCTATCTTGTAAAAATAAAATATTTGTCACTCCCCTGTTATGCCTTTCATATTCTATACAAAACAAAACAAAAAACCTGCCTACCTAAACACTACCTGTCATTTATATATATATATATATATATATATGTATATATAAGTATCTAAAGTTATAAAATCCACGTGCAAATCCCAGTTGACTCTTGGGCAACTCTTGGGTGAGCACACACATGAACACACACACACACCCCACAGTCAAAAACCCAAATATAGCTTTGACTTCCCCCAAAACTTAATTACAATAGTCCCTTGGCAGCCGAGGGGGACTGGTTTCAGAACCCCTCCACAGATACCAAAATCCAGAAATGTTCAAGTCCCTTAGAGTCAGCCCTCCATACTGCTGCTTCCTCCATTCTCAAATTCAACCAACATCTGAAGTTGTTTGAATCTGTGAATTCAGACCCTGCATATAGAAAAAAAGTCAATATTTACAACAGACTAGAAATAACATCGTTTGCAACTCTTAAATGATAAAACATTTTCGCTATCAACTCAACAAGTGTGGAGGGCATAGATTGTTTCATAAGATTACTTTAAGGGTTAGGTGAGTAGAAAGAACTAAAGCAAAAGGTAGAGTCCAGGCACTCCCAAGGAAGCCCTTCAGATCCTGCAAAGTCTGGATTTTTGCAAAGGAATATGAGAAATCTGGATTTTTCTATGTCTACTTACCTTTTTTTGGTAGGTTGGCTAACATTCTTTTCTACCTTGACTCTCAGCAAGGTTGAAATACCATCTGTCCACTTTTCCATACACTACAGAGAGCCACTCATTGATACCTTCTGGTGTCTTAGGCGCTATCCTAAGGCCCTGGGGCCACAGAAACACAGCACCTGCCCTCAAAGAAGACAAGGGGGTGGGGGTGCTAGGCCAACTAGACAGCCTTTGCAATCTATCTGTTCAATTCAGTGTTAGAGCTAGATCCCGGTGCAAAGGCCACAGGATTTTGGCTTGGGTAGGTTAGGAATACAGGGGGGTTTTTTGTGGAAGCTTGGGACTGAAGAAGTAGCCTAAGAAACTAACATCAGTCACTGTTGTGACTGGCATGGCTGCCTTGGGATGGCCCTCAGGGTGATGGGGCCAACAAGGCAGACGAGAATAAACTCCTGAATAAACTCCACAGCGGGGTGTCTGACAGTAAAGGAAACCCACCACAAAACAAAAAACGAGCCCCACTCCTCATTTTCAGTTCTTCTGCTAAAAGCAGGCACATGATGGAAATAAACCATTGAGACAAGAGCCAAAAATACTCTTAACTGGGCAGAAAAGCTCACATAAAATTTCCTTTTTTAAGCATTTCTGGAAGGCAGCTGAAAGGTACATACACCAAAACTCAGCTTGGGAAGCAATCAACTTAATCTGTTTCTTTGAAAGATTAATTAAAACTGAGATTACTGATGGTGATGGCAGATGAGCTGGGTCAGCCAATGGGGCACAGTTGAAATGAGAGAGAAATTGTTTTAAGATCACACAAACACAGCTGTGGACCCAATGTGGAGATGTTGCATAAATCCTGCTCCCTCCTAGCCCCATAATTCAATTCCTGGGGATGACACTTGAGTTGAAAACCCAAACTTCAGGAACCACATGCAATCAACCAGGGAAGCAGCCTGCCCGTGGGCAGCACCAGCAGGGAAACTTTGTGGCCTTGAACTACTGATCTCAGCCAGCAACAGCTGCAGAAGGATGGTCATGGCCCAGAGAAGCCCACAAAGGGAGCAAAGAACACAACTCTGGTTCTGAATTCAAGCAAAAATCTAAATGCTTGTTTAAGACCATTTCAAAGAATTGCTCAGCTAAGGTCTGCATGTAAGTAGAGATGATAAGGAAAAAGAAAAGAGAAAAACCACTGTCCACATGGGGCCTGTAAGAAAAGGGGTTTTCTCCAATGAGGCTGCTTTGTTTTCCACCGGCAGAAAAAAGGAGACTAAGTAGGAGACGCTTACAAATTCCAGTTGGGGGACCAGAATGTGAACACATTGTCATTGGACATAAACCCTGATATTGGAAAAACCCTCTAAAGCACTCACTAGAAAAACCATACTTTGGGCAAAGTTCTTAATTCCATAAGAGGAATGAACAGAGGAAGACAATGAAGATGCCAAAGGTAGAAGGGAGGCAAGCAGCATGTGAGGAGAGGGGTCACCTGTCCCCAGGCCACAAAGCCCCCTGGAGCCCCGGTGTTGGCCTCTGGCCATCTCCCTCAGAAGTTTAAGCCATCGACTTTGAGCTTCTGAATACTTGAAAACCAACTATCCTTCAGCAACTTCTCCAAACATAACCACATACCTCAGTCACTGGACATCAGAAGCCCTGAATTACCATCCAATTCTGATGACCCTTCTGAGTCACCTGACCTCCCTGCATCTCTCTCCCTACCCCTGCACAGAAGTTTTGATAGCAAATAATCTCTTTGGTTCATCTTACTCCAATAGCCTCTCATTCCCCTGGCTCAGTGATTCCAACCCAATTTCATGTAAAATCCTCACTACACATTTCATTCTGGATGCCTCTACCATACAGATTAAGTATCCAGTGGACACGAGGGCTGCCTTAATTTAGGAAGGGAAGAGAATTAGAATTCAGGGAAATATACTATAATTTGAATCTCAATGGGACTCCGAATATCAAGTGAGGATTAGCCTAAAAGTACTGGGTTTAGAGCATAGATCCTAAACCCTGCCTTCATTTTCTCACCTGTAAAATGGGAATAGACATAGCCTCACTTATAGGGCAGTCAGGAACAGTAAATGAGTATTTGTTAAGCACTTAGAACAAAATGACAAAGCATTCTATGTTTAAGTAAAAACATGTAACTCTCTTACCTACCATTAAACAGAACTAACTACAAAATACACCCCAAATTGAAGGGCACAGGAGGCAGTGGGAAGCTCACCTGGAGCAAGGCCAAATCCAGATCTGACTTCTAGCAGCTCCCAGATGACCAGACACTGGGGCCCAACAAGGCTGCATGTACAGCATTTTCACACCTGTCCCCTCCTCTGCCACTCACCACCCTACCTCCGACCTGCCTCGCTGGAACAACTGCTCTGGCCTTCCAACTCTCCTCTCGGCCTGCAGACCCTCCTAGCTCCAGTTTTCCCTAGTCCAGACATGGAGGTCTATTTCTGATATTCTAATATTAAAATATTATCTTCAAATGGCTTGAATAGCCTGGACATCTGAAATTTGTATCCCCAACTAAAATTATAAGTGTTTTGGCCTAGAATTCAAAACTCAAGATGAACTGACCCCTCACCTACCTTTCCAAGCTGATTTTGTGTGCCCCACTAACAGCGGCGGCATCGCACATGCCGTATGTCAGCTCCATGGTGGGGCCTCCAAGGCCAGGCATATCCCCTCTGTCAAGGTTAGGCTACTGGTGTAACACTCCTCCCAGGTGGAATTCTAACTCACAGAGCATTTATCTCTGCTGAGGAAAAGCAGAGGGAGCTCTTGGAAGAAGTTTGAATCCCTGCTCTGCTACTTGTTAGCTAAGTGTCACTGGGTGAGAAAATTAAAATCTCTGGATCTATCTCACTGCAGCCATGAGTATAAATAGGGATACTATATGGGAAAAGCTTGGCCTAGGTTGTCGTCACCCTCCTTCTCTTGTGGAATTTATTAGTTTTCTAAGTTTTATTACATTTAGGTTTGTAAGTTTTCTTCCCTAACTTCCTTGAGGGCAGTATTTTTGTCCTTCTCAAAGGACCTGGCACAAGACCTTACTTTCAGTAAGAGCTTTAAAAAAAAAAAGTGTTTTAAGTATATGAACAGACGGAATATTTTATGCTTGGTTTTTATGATATTTTAATCACTCTATTTTAACCTGTAATATTGTTAATGACCACCACTATCCCATAAATTTAGCATTGATATCCAGATGGTTCTGAGGGGAATTCCAATTTGAGTCTACACTGATTGCTTCTCTCTATTCAATTTTTTTTTAATTTTCTACTGGTTCCTTCTGATAACATCCTGCTACCAGAAGATATTGTACTTGACACTACATGGCCTATAGAAAGAAAGAATTCCTATTCCCAAACTCCACTAGTAGCACAATAAGGACATTTTTATAAGTCTCATAAATTTAACTGACTAGAGCATTTTGTTTTTCTTTAAAAAAAATTTGAAAATAATCATCCTGAAGAGGAATATTTTATTCATGCCAGTTTAAGTAGTGACAGGAAAACATTCGGTACTCAAAATGGAATGAAAAAAAAAAAAATCGGTCAGCATGAATTTCCAAAGGCATCTGGAAAATTGGCAAAAGAATTAAGAATGTGAAAAGCAACCGGTGATCCCAGCTGGGGTGAAATTGCCTTTGTGTGGAAACTCTGAATAGAAGATAAGCTCTGAGATTGATTGCTTGATGCATTTTCTTAATACACGATATCAACCCTAAGACTGTTTTAGGAATTCCCAGAGAAAATCCTCTGGAAGGTTCATTTACATAGTGATTCTGATTTAATCAGAGGAAGTACACCTCCAACTTGTCCCCAGGCCCCCAAACAGGTTTTCAGTTAAAGTAGTTGATTTTGTATTGAGAATAACAAGACTCCAGGAAGAAATCTGACTTAAAACAGAAGTTAAATCTGAGTCAAAAGACTCAGATGCCAAAACATAAGCCCCGAAAAAAGGATTTCCTCACTCTTAGCACAAGAGAGTCCTGGCTCAGCACATCAGCTCTGGAATTGGCCATAACTGAACTTGAACCCATCCCCCACTCAGTGCCTGACTTGGAATACATAAATGGCCCAAACTGAACCCATCAACTCGAGTAGTAAAGCCAAGACCAGGCTCACACAGCATTCCATGCTCACGTTCACTGAGCCTCAGTAGATCCTGAATATCTTGTGAGCCAGAAGGGCCTGCCTCTCAGACCAGGCTCAGCAACTCACCAGCTGTGTGACCTTAGGCCAATCACCCACCCTCCTGGGGTTCTGCTCTCACATGGCATGAGCAGCAAGGGGGACCTGCATAGATGGAAGAACTTGAGTCCTCTGGCATGCTGCTACAGGTCAGCTTCACCCTGGCTTGTGCTCAATCTGGGTTCTATCCTGGCATCGCAAGTCTATTCTGTCCCTAAGTAGCTACATCATCCTGATCTATGTGTTTCACCTCTCTAGATGATCATTCTGTCTATAAAATAAGGGGAGACAGACAGACAGACAGACAAACACACACACACACACACACACACAAAGTCCCTTTGAACTCTAGAATCGGACTTACCAAAAAAATCCCTTTTGCTGGCAATTAGCACAGACACTGAAGCATTTTATAGATTTTTTAGTCATTTGTTGCAAATCACTACCCAACAGACTGAAAATTCTCCATTGACCCTGAAGCTAGACCATTCATGGCAAGTTTGCTTTGTAGAAGGTTAAGGATCGTAAAAACATCACACATCCACTCCTCCTGAGCAGGTAGTCCAATTTATTGGTCACACAAGTGACCCAAAATAAAATTCCACCCAGGACCACCACTCACCTCCCAAGGTTAAGGCTTCCTTGAACTTTGGAGTGGCGTCCCATGGCTGGCACTATAATGACCTACAAGAAAAACTCCCTTCTCTCTGAGCTAGAGGAGCTATCTCCTACTATATGACCATACACTGAATTCACTCCCCTGCCTTGGCCTAAATCCACAAGGAAAGCATCTGAAAAAAGTAGGAGACCACAGGTGACCATCCAAAGTCACAGACGTTGTGACCACTTTTCTTTCAGTCTCTTCTCTAATAAGGAAATGGCTTCAGACAGATAATAGCTGACAAGGACACCTGGGTCAAGAGTTTCCTTATAAATAAAACTTTCAAATTCATGGCCATTAACACTCACCAGAAATAACTGGACAAGAGCCAGCCAGGAAAGGGCACGTTACTAAAACTGGCCCTCCAATCTCCAGGAGGCTCAGAAAAATTATTCTTGCTGTGAGGAGAGAGGAAGGAAGATCTGGTTATTGTGCCAACGTGCTGGGAGGCACAATAACTAGGTCACGTTCCCACTCAGGCCTGGATAAAGTCACTCGGCTGCGGCTGATGGCTCCAGGCAAAGCCAAGTGTCTCTGCTCTCCCTCCCCATGGGGTCTGAGGAGAGCACCTCTGGCCACACCCACCACAACAAGAAAGATCAAGATGTTTCCAGAGTACTCAGTATCCTAAAGATCTGGCCTCAAGAACAGTAGGAAAATAACCCTCCATCTAAGCCCAGACCTAAGGCTGGCACAACACGAAAGATGCCCATGGCACATGCATGCAACAGCTACCTACCTTCTACCAGAACCCCCGCACTCCCTCCACCCCCACATGCTGTGTGACACAACCCTTAACACCAGAGTCAATGTGTTAATGATGAATCGCCAGCAACCTGGATAATGAGCCCCTTCTCTAACCAGACCACCCTGTCTCTAGGTCCTGCCCAGTGAAACCACACAAGCCAGAATCACCTTCAGTGAAGTGCAGTGCCTCCTAGACAGCATGCTGGGAGGTAAATCATGCAGACTTAATGACCATGTTCTTCACAACTGAAGTTGTAAGTCTTACCTCTGTCCAGCATTCATAAAGCACTTGCTTCCAACAACCGAGTTTTTACAACACACTCACATGCATGCCATGTCTCATGACTTCCTCTGGGTGTGATGTTTCTCTTCATAGCAGACAAACCTTCATGTTGACACAGTACATCTGAAAAATTGCTGGGAACTCTAGCCCTAGGCAATCACAGAGCTCTGTTTATGAGCACCTCAGAAGCATGGCAACTGTGCATTTTTCACAATTTATTAATTTACGGGGCACATTAGATGAGATGTATTTTTGCTTTCGCTGTTAACCTCTGCAATTAGCAGATTGGTAACGCTCCTTGTGCCATGTAGCAGCTCCCAACAGGCACACAAACTCTGAGGCTGCCAAAAACAGCATTTCCTGGGAAAAGGCACATCAGCCTGGTCCAGGTATTCTCCTCTGCTTTTAAGCAGTTGTACCTGACACCATTGATTTGCAGGCATAGAATCTAGAAGCTAGAGTCTGGGAAAAGTGAGAAAACCCTTCAGTTTTAAAACTGACTCAGGTAAAATTCCATAGTAACAAGGGCTTAAAATTCTCCCCTTCCCAAAACAGAGGAGGGAACCACCCAGGACCCCGAAATAGTCTCCCAGAATATCCCTGAAGGAGCCACTGGATGCAGACATCACTGGAGAGTGGACAGCTGCTGACAGTCACTGCTCCAGGAATCACCTTAAGGAACACTCAGCACAAGCCAAGTGCAAGATGCTAAGAGGCAGGTGCTTAGAAAGGGAGAGAAGCACCAGAACAGACATCGCTGAGGATTCTTCTCTCCCACAGGAGACTGCAAATACTCACTCGCTCATGAAAGGTGCTTGCTACTAGAGGGGGGAGGCAGGTATGAAAATCCTATTTTTTGAAATACACGAAATATTTCATAACTTACATTCTGATAAATGATCACTAGTATTTTCTGAGCATTTATTATGCCATGATAAACTGCACACATATGACTTTTAGCAAGCTAAAATCTATATGTTTAGGGCCTCCCCGGTGGCACAGTGGTTGAGCGCTGGGTTATGAAGCTGCCCGCAGCCTCTGCAGCACCGGTTCAATCCCGGACTGCTCCCAGCCAGCCACCGGAGGAGGGTCCCACATGGCGTGCAGACCTCTCCTGCTGCCCACTGCTCCCCTCAGCAGTGTACTTTGGTCCTTCTGCCTGCTCTGCTCCCCACTCTGGCTCTGGTGAATTCTCTCACCCTCCCACCCTTCTGACTGTACCCAGTGCTTGTATAAATAAATAAATAAATAGATAAATAAATAAATAAATAAATCTTTAAAAAAATAATAAAATAAAATAAAATCTATATGTTTAGATTTTTTAAGTGCTCAATAAAAGCTATGATATATTACATCTGCAGTGTGTATATGTGTCAAAGCAGGAAGAATATCACTATTTTGAAAGCAGTAATAATTAAAAAATGAAATAAGTGAGGGTAAGGTTATTTTCTGAGTGCCTTATTTTATTAAAGTATTAAACTATTCTATTATATGTAGATTTTTGCATAACATTTCTTCTTATGATAATGATTAGCATAGAAAATCTAGGAAATATAGCAAGGCAAGGAGAAAATTAAAGTTATCTGTCATTTCAGCACCCAGAGATGACTAGAGTTACTATAACTGATGAATACACTTCCCACCCTCTCCCTTTGCCTATAATTACAAATGCTCCTCCATAAAATTGGGATCATATTATTTTGATCACTTATTTTTTATATTAAACACTGTTTCTTACCCATGCCCTTAAATAATATTCTGTATCATGATTTAATGTAGGCAGAGCATCCCATTCTATTGATGGCCATGGCTTATTTTTACAAATTTTGTTGTATTAAATAAGTTGTTTCCAACTGTCAGCCACCATAGGAGAAACTAGTGCATAGCTAGATGACAGGTAGGTAGGTAGAGGATAAAGGAATATTTTCCCTAAAAACTCTGTTGAGATATGCCTCATTCACCAATTTTAAGTGTACAATTGATAGGTTTTCACAGAATTGTGTGCGATCACCATAATCAATTTAAGAATATTTTCATTCATTATCCACCCCCAAAAACACCCTGTTCCTATTAGCTGTCATTCCTATTACTCCTCAATCTCCTCCATCCCTAGTCCTAGCCAACCACTGATGCACTTTCTGTCTCTATGGACTTGCCTAGTCTGGACATTTCATACAAGTGGAATCATATTATATGAAGATTTTTGTGACTGGCTAATCATTTAGCCTGATGTTTTCAAGGCTCAATCATATTGCAGCATATATCCGCACTTCATTCCTTCTTACGGACAAATGTTATACCACCATGTGGACAGACAACGTTTTGTCTATCCATTCATCAGTTGATCAATAACATTTAGGTTTTTTTCTTTTTTCCGGCTACTATGAATAATGCTGCTGTGACCATTCCTATACAAGTGGCCATTTATTTGTGTGAACACATATTTTCATTTCTCTTGACCACTTGGAATTATCATACCAAGGAATGGAATTGTGAGCTCATATGGTAACTCTATTTTAACCTATTCTTGAACTGCCAGACTGTTCCAAAACTGTTGTTTTCCACAGCAACTGTGTGATTTTACATTTCTACCGGCACTGTCAGGGAGGGGGATACAGGGGGGCCCAGTTTCGTCACATTTTCACCAATACTTGTTATTATCTATCTTTTTATTATAGTCATCCTAGTGGGTGTGAAATGATAGCTCATTGTGGTTTTGATATGCATTTCCCTGATGGCAAATGATGATGATCATCTTTCATGTGCTTATTGGCCATTTGTTTATCTCATCTGGAGAAATGTTTATTCATATATTGTGTTCATTTTAAATAGGATTGTCTTTTAATTATTCAATTGTGGTTTTAAACATACTTTAGATACAAGTCCATCATCAGATTAAAAAAAAATAAATTCCCATTCTGTAAATTGTCTTTTCACTATTTCTCTTTAGAAGCACAAATGCTTTTAGTTTTGATGGAATACAATGTATTTTTTTATTTTGTTACATGTAGGATTGGTGACCTAAGAAACTACTACTCATTCCAAATCATGAGAAATTACACTTATGTTTTCCTCTATAACTTTTATAGTTTTACCTCTGACATTTAGGTCACTGATCCATTTTTGAGTAAACTTTTATCTACCATGTAACAATCTAAATCTATTCTTTTGCATGTGGAAATCCAGTTGTCCCAGCACCATTTGTTGAAAAGACCACTTTCCCCCACATTGAATTATCTTAGCATCCTTGTTAAAAATCAATAGACCATAAGTGTGAGGGTTTATTTCGGGACCCTCAATTCTAATCCATGGATCCATATGTCTGGCTCTATGCCAGTACCAAAAGTCTTGATTACTACAGCTTTGTAGTAAGTTTTGAAATCAAGAAATCTGAGTACTTCAATTGTGGTCCTTTTTAAGATTCTTTGGGATACTTTGGGTCCTTAGCATTTCCATATGAATTTTGGGATCAGCTTGTCTATTTTTATAGAAAAAGGATTACTAGGATTGTGATATTGGGTTGAATCTATAGATAAATTAGGGAACATTTGCTATCTTAACAATAGGAAGTCTTCCAATGCATGGATACAGGACATCTTTCCATTTATTTAGGTCTTCATTAATTATTTCAATGACATTTTGTAGTTTGCAGTACACAATTCTTGTTCTTCTTTGGTTACATTTATGCCTAAATATTTTACTCTTTTAATGCTATTATAGCTGGCTTTGTTTTCTTAATTTCATTTTTTGGACAGTTCAAAGTCAACAAACATACAATTGAGTTTGTATATTTGTTCTTTGTAGCCTATGGTCTTGATGACCTTCATATAAGAGTTCTAATCCATTTTTAAAGGATTCCATAGGATTTTCACTTTATAAGATCATGTCTCTGAACAAAAACAGTTTCATGTCTTCCTTTATAATATGGGTGCCATTTATTTCTTTTTCTTGCCTAACTGTCCCAGTTAGAACCTCCAGTACAATATTGAATAGAAATGGTAAAAACAGGCATCCTTATCTTGTTCTTGATCTCAGAAGAAAACAGTCGTTCTTTCACCATCAAGTATGGTATTAGCTCTGGAGCAAAATTACAAAATGCATTTGTTGTGGGAAGATTAAAGTGGTTATTTCAGTATTACACTCATTCTTGAAAGGTCTAAATATACTCATTCCCTAATGTGCAACTCTCTCAATATTTATTCCTCTAACAGAATTTCAACATTCTTTGTATTTGTAATAGGTAGGAAAGGAACAATAAAATGTTAAAAAAAAACAAAACTCTAATTCTGAGTCTGAAGTTCAAGAAGATTTGAAATGGACAGATGTGGTGAAATTGAATGCCCATGTCTGATGAAATAAACAACTGCTAATATAAAACCCAAGCAGTAGGCATTAAGTTAAAGTCAATTTAACATTTCTCTGAGTTGTCAGTCACTCAATCCACTGCTGAAGAGAAGACTTTATTCAGAGCATGTTCTGAAATTCTTTGTAAATTTTCTTGCTTAAATATCCCGAGTTCTCATTCTACTGCTCACCAAAAGTAACTCTACCATAAAAGACTATAGCTAAAAAAAATTGAAGAGATATTCTAATTGTATTTAAGTCTGTAAATCCTAGAAGAAAGAGGGATTTGGTAGTTATTTGATTATTTAGTCACAAAAATTCTTTAGATCAAAAATACACCCTGAAAGCTGTATTACCTGGTTTGACCTCAAACAAATTACAACAATATCTTGGTTAACATCTTGGGATACCTACATTTTAAAACACCTGGCTTCAAATCCCAGCTATTTTCATTCCTAGCTGTGCATCCTTGAGCAAATTACTTGACCTCTCTGTGCAAACTGTGTTATTTTTAAAGTAAAAACTATCTTGCAGGGATGTTGTGAAGATTACATGACATATTATTCATGCAATACCTGCAATACAGCTGGTAACAGTGGTAGTAGTAGTAGTAGCAGTAGTGTCTCTCAAATCATTCAGGAAATACAGTATTGATAAATTGTTCATTATCATTTTGATTTGCAAACAGTTGTGATTAAAATATTCCAAACAATGTAAGTATTTTTGTGTCTGTGTATTATGGTAGACAAACAATTACATCTTCTATTTCATTTCCATGCATTTCATGTGCAAGAGTCTATTACCGTTATCAACAGGCATGACAGGTTCACCC
The DNA here is from genome assembly GCF_964194135.1 of Talpa europaea. Lineage (NCBI taxonomy): Eukaryota > Metazoa > Chordata > Mammalia > Eulipotyphla > Talpidae > Talpa > Talpa europaea. The sequence continues at coordinate 30,059,132 of NC_140082.1, forward strand.
ACCAGTAATTTATAATCTACTACAAATGGATGCACATCATAAGGGATGTGCATTATCACTACACAATATAAAGTACATTGTGCCCAGGAAAGTGGGCTGATAGGAGTGATACAATGAGTGATATGGCACACACTCTAAAACATGGTTTTCATTAATAAATCCCAAATATGAGCTTATGTGGTTTTTGCTTATCTTCCTTGAAAGTGTAGCACAGGGGAAAAAAGCCAATGAACAGAACTGTTTTATTCGTACCTTATATCCCCGAGCCCCCTGAAGGGTCATGTCTGCAATTCAGAAACCTAATCAGCAATGGCACTGCCAAACTCCTCATTTCTCTCATTTCAGCATGCTACTGACCCAGGTTAATTGGCACATCTGAAATTGCCCAATTAACAAGATAATGAAAACTAGCCAGCACTGCAAAGGTGGACACAGCTGCTTCTGTATGTCACACCATGACCCTCGGAAACTCAGACTGATTCTAATCAGTTCTGAGAGGTTAGCTCTGTCTTCTTATGAAAGCTGGAGAATGAATCTAAAGACAATATATTTTCCTAGCTGTGAAAATGGTACGCACCTGACAAAAGTTCCCATCTCAAAAGGTTAGCAGGCCATTGGCAAGAAGGAGAAAAAAAAACTGGGGAGCAGTTCTATGCACTTAGCAGCTGTTACTAAGAAAACTAAACCTGAATCCTCACCTAGCACTCACAGCTCATACCCATATCACAGTCCGGACCACCCACAGTCCAGGTGCTAGGTTTAGCTGGGCCTTGGACTTTCCAAAAGACAACACAAAACTTAATTAAGCCAGCAGATAATGTCTATCACATGCAAATAGTGTAGAACACACACAGAGAGGACTGTCTCATAATTAGCAATGTCAGCCACAGAAAACCATTCATCAACAACTGAAAATCAAGCAACGACAGAAATGAACCCAACAGTAACCTGATAGATGGGACTACTCCTACATGGTGGCGCCTCAAACAAAGATGACCCCGCAGGCAGGACAGCGAGCCGAGGGGCACAGGTGACATGTACCAACGTGCAGAGAACAATGCCCATCCCACAGCACCACTGTTCACCCACACCTCAGAGTTGGTGACAGCAAGAGCGGCGTTGATTGAGCACTTACTCTGAGGCGGGTGCTGTGCTAATAATTTTACATGCGTGAGTTCATTTAATTCTCACAACAGCCTGAGACGGGGCTTCTGTGACTGCACAGCTCTGCCTCCCTGATCAGGCTTTTGATATATAATCAGGAGTAATGCAAGAGCAGGAAAACCTAATTCATTTTTGTTCCTTTTATAGGAGAACCTACCTGTATTTCCATCCCCTAAAAAGGTTTTGCCTCTGGAATCCCAGAAAGGCCTGGGAGTTTGCCCTCAAGTGGCTACTTACTTCTCAACCCGATCAAAGAACAAGATGTTCATGCGGTCCTCTCCAGAGTCAACATTCTGGAACCTAAATGTCCAAAGCATCCCCACATCAGCTCCAGGCCGTGTGAGGACCCTGTGACATACACCTGGCATGGGGCCCGATTACCAGAGGATCTTGAGAGATGGCAAGTTTCACAGCGAAACTATGTTCTTCTTGTTCTTCCGACCCTAGTTTCTCTCCGTGAGATTCAGATTTTCGTTACTCTCAATAGCCTGAGTCGAACTGCGCACACACCAGCAAAGGGGCAGCATTAAATCTCTGACATTACAAGACGCCTGGCCCAGGGCTAGTGCTTGGTGTATGTGTGAAACTGACCTTCTTTCACAATTATTTTGAAGGCACAGCTGGTTCTTTTCACTTCCACTTCTACTTCCTTTTTATTTCTCAAAGTCGAAAGGAAAAAGGAAGGCTTTCAACTAAATCAAAATGGAAGAAATTCACAAAATGCACTTGCTACTTCACGTGGGTACAGATTTGTTTTCATCTGAACCTCAAATCATTCACTTTACCCCCAAAAAAGATGACTAAATAACCAGCTAGCCAATTATATCATTACTGAATATGTGAGTCTTTAATTAGTTGAAAAATGCTCTTAAAAGTATGCTGACTTGGTCGGCACAGCATGATAAAAATCATTCTACTTTGCAAGAGTAACAATCACATCAAAAGCAGACGCGCCATTATGTTATCTGCTCCTTAAAAGGAAGAATTTTTTGTTTCCTTTCTGTTGCCATAAGGAATAATTATTACATAAACTAGGCTACAAGGGAAATCATTTACCCACTAATTGGAAGCTGAAACTGTATCACAGTACAGCTCTGCTGAATTCAGACCTTTGCATTTCACCTGATGCAAAATCAGAGCGGCTTCCTTTGAACCCTGTTCCCATTCCACCCCCACTTATCATTATCCAGGCTTCTCTCTTACACCCCTCTCCCATTGTTCCCTGCAATGAGAGCCCTAAGGCAATGCAGGTGCATGGCCAGTGAACTGTAACATCAGAGAAGAAAATAAGTGAGCAAACACCTCCCCTTTTCAAGCTCAGTAGGGCCATGTCACAAATACCCCTAACAGGGTCCCTTCCATTTGCTCCTTGAGCAGTGGAGTTGTGACTTAAGATGATGGTGCCTATAATATAGCTGGTGTTTGTGTGTACTAAACTTATTACCTCTTCTCAAGCTGACACACCAAATATTATTTCTGGCTCCACTTTACCAAGGACCAGGAAACTAAGATATCCTTGCCCTTTATATGCAAGGACATCCTCTCAAAATGACCTCCCCCACCTTCTTTTAATTTCTCCGAAAGGATTTATGCAGATCCATCCACTTTAAGACACATCTTTTAAAGATATCTAGCTGGGAGTTAGACGTATATTTGATCATGAGTCAGAGAGGCAAAAACTATCACTCCAAATAAAGTGATTGCAGCTAAAATTTATTGAGTACTTAATATATACCAAAAATTATGAAAAAAAATTACACAATTCATCCTCACCAAAACCTCATAGCAATTCTACATACAATGTGTCCCGATATTATCTCCACTTCTGAATTATAAATAGAGCTCGGCACTACACATATGGTGGGGAGTAGGCAAGCTGGGACCCAGGCTAGAGAAGCACTGCACCTCCATTCACAGACCACTGCCCAGGTATGAAATCCACTAGTCAGAGCGTCCCAGCCACAGCATTCTAGAATGCCTCAAATGTTTTTAAAATAGTGCCTCAAAGACATTATCAAATACTAACTATATGTGCATGTAGGGTAAAGAAAATGTCAGGCTTTTCTGCCCTTCCGCCATCAGGATAGATGATGGATCCTTGTCCTGAATGCATGCCTGATGGCGGGCACCTGGAATAGGGTGTGGGCATAGGTAGATGGGATTCAGCTGAGCTAAGACTGTGCTTTTAAGGGTGGCGTCACAGGGAGACGCCAGCAGCACCAGCAGCAGCAGTAGCAGCACCAGCAGCAGCAGTAGAACCTGAAAGAGAAGCCGAAGCAGAAGCAGAGAACGCCAGAGAGCCCAGATAGAGTGAAGACTTGCTGGGGGCTGGGAGGCCTGCCAGCCAGCACCCCTGCCTGCCATATGCCTGGTGAACCCCAAATAAAAAACCTGCAAAACTACTGAGGACTCTGACTCCTCCTTTACCCGGTCTGCATGGGATCAGAAAACCTGCACCTGTGTCCAGGTCCTACCCATACAGTGCATATCTGGTAAATGAAGATGCTCAGGCTTTTACACTACTGGCCTTTGTGGCTATCACCTGTGGCCTTGAATGCAAGATGCGCTTGGGAACGTGGGCTGGGGGTACGCATGCCTGATTGTGGACACATGGAGTATGGTGTATGCATGCGTAAGTGGGCACACCTGAGCCTGGAGACTAACAACAGCAGAACAGCTATGAGAAGATGAGTGACTATAGAGAGGCAGGACCATGAGACTATGCCAGAGAGAGCCAAAAGAAAGAGTAAAGAGGGACCTCCCTGGTGGCACAGGGGGTTATTAAGACAGAGCCTGTGAAGCTATCCGCAGCCATTGCAGCAAAAGTTCCATCCCCAGCCAGGGAGCTACCCACATGGTGCAGCAGACCTCTCCTGACTCACCCGCTGCTCCCCTTAGCAGTGTATTTCAGTCAGTCTGCCTGTTCTGTTCCCCGCTCTGTCTCAGGTGAATCCTCTCACCCCCCTACACCTCTTGCCTGTATCCCAGTTCTTGTATGTATAAATAAATAAATCTTTAAAAAAAAAAAAGAAAAGAAAAAGATTTTCTGGGGGGCTAGGAGGCCTGCTAGCCTCCTGCTCCCTTACTCCAGTCCCCTGACTGCCCTGCACATGGTTACAGCACTACAATTGGTATAGAAAGATCATTAAAACCTGAAGAAGCCACTGAGGGGTCTGGACGCTACTAGTCTGCTCAAATTGATAGAGAACCTGCCCTGTGCCCTGCCGGCACTACACCTGGGCAATGTTTACACCCAGGATATCATCATACAAGACTTTTCCAAGTATCCAATAAACTTTCATAACTTTCAGTGCCATGTGGGTAGCCCCCTGGCTGGGGATCAAACTTGAGCTGCAGTGGCTACGGATAGCTTCACAGGCCAAGAAACTATATGAACCACTAACCCTAAAAAAATCTTAATCAGTAAGACACCTTTGATACTAGGTTGAAAGGAGTAGGGAAGCAAGTTTTATAATGAAAAGGATCAGATCAGCTATGTAATCACAAAACCCATTACATAGAATAAAGATAGTGGTGGAAGGACCTTGTTTTAAAAAAAAAATTAAGAATTTCAAGACAGAGGGCCTCCCCGGTGGCGCAGCGGTTGAGTGCTGGGTTGCGAAGCTGCCAGCATTCTCCGCAGCGCTGGTTCGATCCCCAGCTGCTCCCCAGCCACCGGAGGAGGGTCCCACATGGCGCACAGACCTCTCCTGCCACCCGCTGCTCCCCTCAGCAGTGTACTTCGGTCCTTCTGCCTGCTCTGCTCCCTGCTCTGGCTCTGGTGAATTCTCTCACCCTCCCGCGTTTCTGACTGTACCCAGTGCCTGTATAAATAAATAAATAAATCTAAAAAAAAAAAAAAAGAATTTCAAGACAGAGCATATTAAATGAAGCATGGAGCCCTTTGAGCAAGGGCCTAGTGCAACCACAAAGGTCACATGCCCAGGAAGTTGGCCCCCAGAGGGCTTGGTGATGAGGACCCCAGAAGTCACTCCTGGCTCCAAAGAATGGGACCTGATGAGCTGAGAAATGGCCTGCAAGTCAGCCACAAGTGCCGGATGCTTTCTCCAGGATGTACCACACACAAAGGCGGGATCTCATACTGGAATGTTGAACAGCTTGGCTCTGGATACCACTGGATGTTAATGTAATACAAGAGACAGCTTTAACTGCTTCTTATGCTAAGAAGCTGCCAGTGACAGCAGGAAAAGGTCATCTTGCGTATAAATCATTACAGAAACAGATTTCAAAACATATCCCAAAGAGAAACAATGAGTAACAGTGCATATCATGCTGCTGTCTCTCTCCTACCAGAGTTGGTGTTCAAAATCGTTACTACTCCTGTTGATTGTCTCCTGGTGCTTTTCAATTAATGAAAATATAAAGAAACCATTTGAGGTATACAGTATAGAAAGTCTTTTATTACACAACGAATAATATTGTCTTAAAAATTAGCAATCCCTGAGAAAAAGTAAATCTGATCTAGTAAACATTTGAAAAACATTTACAATCCTTTGTCACAAGAGAAACTATTCTAGCCAAGGAGAACAACAATTTTTTAAAACCATAAGTGAGAAAAGAGCACAGAGATTGGAGTCAAAGAATGTCCGTCCGCTAGTCACTTGACTGTCACTGAGTAAGCAGCTCAACACCAGCTCACACAGGAGGAACGGGAACAGAAATCATGTCCTGGACACATGTTAGCCATCTGAAAACATAAGCCAGACTGCCTGAATTTCTGGAGAACTGCCCCAATTTTCCATGACCTTTTGCTAATGGATACCTAAGCTATAAATGATGTGTTGTTGTTTTTAAGCCCCAGAGAACACTACATTTTGTTCGCCAGAACCCTGGGATGAAGACACTAGTTCTGGTTTTTTGTTTTCAAATAATCTAATTGGAAAACTCAGGGTGCTTTCAAAGTTTTTAAAATAATTTTCTTTTCATTTGCCAATACAGAAAAAGCAACCCGATAACAAGATGTATCCTTGACCTATAAACTAGTTCTTAGACCCATCCCTCTCTTAGCACAGAGTTTTCTGATGAACTGGAGCTGGGTTGTGGGATCCAAGTGCCAGTGTCCAAGCCGCAGACTGAGCCTATGTAACATTCCAGCTCTGGGTGTCGGGACTATGAGGGGTTTGGGGAGGAGGGTAGCAGGGCTGACCTTCTGGAGACTCGATGAGAATGGTCACAGCACATAGGCACACAAAGGGCTCCCTGCTGGCACCCACTAGACACACCAGTGGTGTTTCCAGGTCACATCCTGGAGAGCCTGCTCCACCTCAGTCAGCACAGTTGTGAAATGAGCACAGCTTTCCAGAAGCTTCTTCAAACAAATCTAGGTTCAAGTCACTGTTCTGTGACTTACAAATGATGCAACCTGGGGCCAGTGAGTTCTCCTCAGCTGTCAAATAGTAATTAATTCACAGAGTTATTGGCAGATAGAAGAACTCATCACGTGGCCAAGTGTCTAGAGCTTAGCAGATATTCAAGTGTTGGTAGCCATTATTAATTCCTTTTCGAACCACCCCCACACCCTCCCACTAAAACCAGCCCTGGCAACTTCCTCAGAAAATCTAGTACATTCAGCAAATAGGTGTTGGCAAAAGGGAGACTGGGCATTTTTTCATTTGGTTTGGCCCAGGTATGAAGAGCAAGGGAAACTTTTATGTCAAAGTCAATAAATCTGGGACTTGGAGAAAAAAAAGAGTGTCAAATTCTAAGGGAAATAAAATCAGGAAATACTACTGTCACATGTCCAGAAATTCTTCATTCCATCTTCAGGCCTATAGACATGACATCAACTGAAGAAAAATAATGCAGTTGATAATTATAGCCCACAGATCATCCTAGGGTTTTGGACAAATCTTCGTGCAGGAAAAAAAGTGATAAAGCCATTTAAGGACCTGGTTTGCAAGAGAAAATATTTTTTACACCAAATACACACTGATTCCAGGCATAAACTCTGGATTATAATGAGCCATGTTCGAGGGGAGAAATCTCAAGAAAGAAAATAATAGAGAATAGTAATATTTAACATAACACAAGACACAGCCAATTAAGGCCACCCAACTAAAGAAGGGTATAATAATCCAAATGTTGTGATATTTAGGCTTTGGGTCCTAGTACTGAGGAAGACTTTTTTTTTGGAGCCTGAAACTATAGTTTTGTTTTTTTTTTTCCCTCTGAGCACAGCCCCAGTGGCAGCCAAGAGACAAAACCCACCAATATGCTAAGGAAAGAAGCAAAGGAAAGTCTCCCAGATTAAAAATTCACCCAACTAATTCCCAGAGTGAATAATCTGCACATGGAAAATTGGTGATGATTTGAGACAGGATCCAGAAGAAAATATAGGAGGAACATTCTGAAGAGCTTATCTGTAATGAAAACATTTAGAAAAGCCAGCTTCCTAAGCAGCCATGGAGACAATTTTATTTCTCAGGATATTTAAAACCAAACCAAACAGACTCTCCATCTATTACTCAGGGTGCAAGGAATTCTGGGAAACCACATGTGAGTGAATACCACCCCCCTCCCAATCTCGCAGAGTTCTCAATTGCATCAGAGAGAGGAAACACAACAGTATCATTCTGAGATGGAAGGAAGAGAAGCAGAGAAATCCAAAGTCAGCTGCATACATCCAGGGAAACTTGATGGAAGCGATCAGATTTTGGTGCAGGCCCACAGAGTCAGCAGGCAGAGGGAGGAGATGCTACAGGTGCAGGGTATGGAGACTAAGTCTAGGCTCACTGTAGGACACAAGACTGTGACTCCAAGAAGAAGGGACCACATCTGATTTTCCACACAAGTTACAGCTGGTATAGGACCAGCCTTGAATCTGTTCTTGACCATTCATTAAATGACTATGACTACCCTCCCCCAGGAAATGGGTCATGGAGAAGTCTTAGGAGAAAAACATTTCAGTTACCAGCTCTTAAGATGTGTCTCCCTCTGCAGCACCGTGAGGCTATCCTCAGCCACTGTAGCATGAGTTCGATCCCAGGCCAGCCAGGGAGACACCCACATGGCACAGCAGACCTCTCCTGTCACACCCACTGCTCCCCTCAGCAGTGTTTTTCAGTTCATCTGCCTGTTCTATTCAATCCCTCTCTCTCTGGTGAATCCTCTCACCCCCTGCATCTCTGGCCTGTACCCCCGTTCTTGTATGCATAATAAATCTTTTATTTAAGATTTATTTTTTATTTATACAATAGCTGGGATACAGGCCAGAGGCATGGGAGGGTGAAAGGATTCACCAGAGACAGAGAGGGGAGTAGAACCTTAATGCCTGGCTTGGAGCAGATTTTCAATCTCTAACAGATTTTAAAACCAAAACCAAAACCTATGCAATCAGTCTCACACTTCTTGAAAGTCCTGGTGAAGCTTGACGGAGGGGGATAAATATGGCACATTTCCAAATTACTTTGGCCAGACTTTCTGCCAAATTTCTAGCACCAGGACTAGTTCAAGTTTCCCTTACTCCCATGGGATAAACTGGGACCCCAATTCACCTGTTATTCAGTGAACCCAGGAGTTTTCCAGAGTTAAGGTCTACCTAGACAATAACCCACTGACCATGTTGGGGGCCCAAACTCCAAATTTCTGCAGTGCTTTTGAAAGACTCCCAACTCTTAGGAACTTCAGGGCTAACCAGGCTTTTTTGGAGGTCCCTGCCTCTATGTGAACCATCCCTGCAATATGCACTGAGGTTACATCTAGGACATTTTCATGTAAGGACTCCTGCTAAAAAGGACAGCCACCAGATGCCCCTGTGGAGGGGGAGGGATAGCCACAAGTCACTGGTCCTGAAGACTCAGAGGTTGTCCCATCCACGCCCCCATTAGAACCTGCCTGGGAGCCCACCCAGCCTTTCCCTGATAGCAGGCACAGCCCCTCCTGCCCCTGACCTATCTGAGCAGAAAGGGGGCTGCAAGAATGGTGCCCCCCATCTGGAAGACAAGTCACAGTCTCCATCCCCGCGTCCACATGGACCATTGGGTGAGCAAAGAGAACAGTCATCCTGCCACAGAGACAGAACTCACCAGTCCAGCTCACATGGGCCATTCAAGCGCTGTCTGTTGAGTGAATGAATCTTCTCACTTGGGCTGACTTTATGGCCACCAATGTCCTCTTTGGCATAATCAGTGTTATTACCACCCCTTACTTCTAGTCCAACTCCTTATGATTTGCAAAATCTCTTTCCTATTTCTTTCTCCAAACTCTTTCTAACAAAATATAAACTCTTTTACATTGACCTATATGTTAATTAATGCTTGATTTCTTATTCTTGAGAAAATGCCTTAAGTCAAAGGAAGAAATCTCTAATGGTATTCCTGAAGGCATCAGGTAGGGAGTTTGCAATAAACTTTAGATCCCATGATGATGTCTAACACCTATTTGTTTAAAACTCAAGTCAGTGTTCTAGACCTGTAACATAGAGCATGCTTTATACTTTTATTTTTTTTTTTTAGCAACAAAACCTCACAACAAGCTGGAAAGACAGATACTATTATTCCCCACTCAAATGTGAGAAAACAGAAACTCAGATTATGAGGCTCACTCAAGTTCTCACATCTCACAAGTGGCCCCGTTAGGATTTGAACTTTATGAATCTAATCAAAGTCAGTGCTCGTTTTATTCCCATATGCATTTGTTTACTCACAACATTTATGAAACACACAGTGTAAAGGCAGGAAGGCCACTGAGAGGTTTTCTGATCCAGCAGAGCGGGTAAGGAGAAGGGTCCAAGAGTCCTTGGTGGATTTTCAGGCTTTTATTGGGATTTACCACGTACACAACAGGCAGCCTCCCCAGCCCCAGCAAGTCTTCACTCTATCTGGGCTCTCCAGCCTTCTCACGTGGCCTTTTCGTGGTTCTTCTTCTCATGATTCTTGTTCGTTCTCTCTCGGCTTCTGCTGGCGTCACCGTGACATCGCCCTTAAAAGCCCAGTCTGAGCCCAGATGAATCCCATCTACCTATGCCCACACCCTACTCCAGGTGCCCACCATCAGGCATGCATTCAGGACTACATCTGCCCTATCCTAATGGCGGGAGGGCAGAAAAGCCTGATACTTTTACCTTACCCTACACACAGGGTCACATCTGAGCAGGTGCTATGGGTGTGGGTAGGCTATTCCACAGGCATGTGCCCCCCATGCAGGTAATCCCAACTGAGGTCATTACATGGATAGTGACGAGAAGGTGCCTCAGGATGTTTGCTGGAACCATCATTAGAGATGACATGGCAACAGGCAGAGACTGAGGAAATGCACAGAGCTCTGGACATGTTTGTGGTAACGGTGGAATCTGGGGCTCTCACTTAATCACAAAGTGCTTCAGTGGCTCTCCAGATGAGTTACAAAGACTTGGCCTCTAATGACAAGAATAAGTTGTTGGCAAACACAGTGTTCTAAAAAGAAGTTGGCTTGAAGATTTCAGATGTGAGCAGTTTGACAGAAAGCAGGACCATGCATGTAAGGATCTTAATCTGTTCAGAATCAGAACAGACTTCTATAGACTGGGTGGCTTCTAAAGATTAGACTTATTTCTCGCAGTTCTGGAGGCTGGAAAGTCCAAGATCAAGATATCAGCAGATTCAGTGTCTGGTGAAAGCCCACTTCCAGGTTCACACACATCAGCATTCTTGCTGTGGCTTCACAGGCAGAAGGGACAAGAGACTCTGTGGGGTCTTCTTTATAAGGACATAAATCCCATTCATGAGGGCTCCAACATCATGACCTAATCACCTCCCAGAGACCCCCCCCCACCTCCTAATACCTAATACACATTGGGGGTTAGATTTCAACATGAATGGGGAGAGGGAGGGAAACACAAGCATTCACCAGAGCAAACAGTATTTATTTTATGCCATGAAGTGTCTGAGAAGCCAGGTTCCCAGTGCCTACATCAAGCAAGGAGAGACAGCCTCGCTAGGATGTGCCTTAGCTCCTTCTTCCCACCAACACTATCAGCTAGAAGTCTGTTGAGCAGGGACTCCAATTGGCACCAGGTTCTGTCCCACTGTTGACCCTGTACATGTTCAGACATGGTGATAAAGCAGCGACAGTGTTATGACAATCCCAGCAAGCCATCACTACCATCACCAGCTAACACAAAATACTGACACCCTGAAGAAAGTCAGACACCCACAGTACAGCGTGCAGCAAAGACCACCACACCTATTTCGAACATCTATACTCAATCAGTGCCCAAGGGTTCAATCAGGCCAGTTGGTAAAATATTGAAATATCTTCATACTAAGTAGTATATAAACATAAGCCAATCTCCACCCCCCCTCATAAGTCCTTCCCCACAGCTGACCTCTGGGGCCTCTCCTGAGCTTCCCCCGCTCCCCAGAACACATCCAGCCAATTAGTCAGTCCTTATTGACTTCTTTGCACCCTTCCACATTTTTCAAAGTCCCTACTAGGATGACAAATTGCTTTTATGACTCTTTTCTGTAAGTTTTTCTTAAGGTATCACTCAAACACTGAGAACAAAAGCTATATACACCTGAATAGAGCCAGAGGAAACATAGTCTGAAGCACTGGGTTTTGTGTCGACGCTTTCAGGTTGACATAGAGCCCAATTTCTATGGGAACTCTGCCCAAAATATGATAGCTAGGTTTCAAAGAGTGTGCATGATACTAACATTTATGATAAAGGAATATCTTTAAAGCTATAATCTTTGTAACATAATGATACCCTCTATTTGGATAAGGCAGCACTATGCATACTTTATCTCATTCGGGACTTAAAACAGGGCTGTAATGTAAGCACGTTTAATTCAGGTGTAATTATCCCCATTTAACAAACAAGGTAATCAAGATGTACAGAGGATAAAACCAAGATTCCACACTTTTTAATGACAGAGCTAGGACTAAACTCAGATCTCCTGGACTCTATTTCCTTTAGAGGCATCCTGGAGTCACCTATCTGCTCATAAGATCTAATTCAAGAATGCTACAGTAGGTTGTAGGGTAGCTTGAAATTGTTCTAGGTGGGAGTATTTACACCATGGACATCAGCAATAGCTACAAATCAGAAGTGGTTTATCAGCACATAACTGATTCCTAAGTGGGGGTGGGAGGGGAGTGGTCTCTTTACCATAGAATAAGACATCCACAGGAGGGGGAGGTATTTGTCTCAATCAGTAGTCTCTATTCCTATCAACTCCACTAACCAGCTTGTAAGCAGCATGGCCCAGAAAAAAGAGCACTGAATTAGGAATCAAAAGACTCTTAAATCTCCACCCACAACTTAGCACCCTTTTCACCTGAGTCATTGAACCTCTCTGAACCTCCATTTTATTATCTGTAAAATGACAGCAATGATTGCAGCCCACTCACAGGATTATTGTAGGTCTCAGAAGGAATCATGTACATTGAAATAATTTGCAAACTATAAAATACTTCACAAAGCTGGGGAAAACCAAGCACTGAATCAACATATAATCAATAATACTACTTCTGAGTATCTACCCAAAAGAATTGAAAATAGGAACTTGAAGAGCTAGATGTACATTCATGTACATACAGCATTATTCACAATAGCCAAAAGGCAGAAGCAACCCATGTCCATTAAGATATGAGTGGATATATACAATGATATAGATGCACAGTGGAATATTACTCTGCCTTTAAAAAGAAATTGTGACACAAGGCTACTATGTAGATAAACCTTGAAAACATTATTATAATTTAAATAAGTCAAACACAAAAGGAAAATATTTTAGTGTCTACTTATATAATGAATCTAGAGCAATAAAATCTATAGAAACATGAAGTAGAATGGTAGTTGGCAGGGCCTGGGGAAGAGGAGAATGGAGAGTTAGAGTTTAATGGGTTCAGAGTTTGAGTTTTGGAAGATGAAAGAGTTCTGGAGATGGATGGCCATGATAATTGCAAAACAACAGGCATGAATTTAATGCCATTATACTGCACACTTAAAAATGGTGAAGATGGTAAATTTTATGTTATGTATTTTTTACCACAATTTAACATATATATACACAAAAATGAGGGTTTTTTTAATTATAACCCAGTTGTCAACAGAACTGAAAGGACCACAGAAAACCAACACTGTGTTTTTAATCATTACTAGGCCCACAAATTCCACTTTAACTGACCATGCTAACACAAGCAAAAAAGATCCAGGAAGAATTATTCTCGTTCATCTTTCTTCAGTATGGCTGTCCTCAACTTTTATAGAAGGTCTGCTCCAAAAGTTCACTTTGTTGTTGTTGTGCTACTGCTGTTATTCAAGCCAAATTTTCTTAGAGAAGTGAAATTTTCCAGATAGTTAGAAGTCTACCAGGACTGAGAGAAGCCTTGAGTCCCTGATATGACTGAATTGCAGTGCCAATGGCCTGGTCCTGGGAGGGGTGAGAGGGGAGGAGGGAGAGGTCACCAAGGGGAAGAAGCAACACTACAACTTCCTTTCCAGGGCCTAGACCCACACCCCCACCCCGGCCAGGACCCAGTTTTGAAAGAGGTCATTGGCCTAGGATCCTTCCTGTGAGGCACCATTGTTCTTCTTGTCTCACTGGGCCCTCGACTTTCCAGTTTGCAGCCCACTGAGTCTCCTGCCACCCCCTCAAAGTTCCAAGACCAGAGTTACCTATTTTCCCACCCCATTCAAATACTAATATTTTTCTGTTAAGAAATAGGTATATTCTTGTAAGTGAAAAGGTATTGTCTTAAAATTGCTTATATCATAAATGATTGGTCCCTCAACCTATGTCCAGAGATTTATATCTTCTAATATTTTAAGGCAAATTTCAAGCAGTCCTTTTTTCCCAAGGTTAAAGAAAAATCAGCATCTATATGGGAAGAGACTGGGGGAGTCTACAGACTCCCCCACTCTACTGGATCTCCCTACTCCCTACTTCCTTCCACCCACAAGTTTTCTAAAGCTACAAAGGGTTTGGGATTTTGATTTTTTTGGTGTTTTTTCCCTGCAGGCCTTGGTGGGAAGAGACAGAGTTGTGTGAGGAAGCTGGCAGCAGTGTTCCTTGAAAACCAGGGCCTACCAAAGTCTTACTGAATAGAGTTCCTTTCAGATTCCACTTAATTGCTGGATCCAACTTGGTGTAAAAGCAGCTTCAGTGATGTGTGTGGTCATAAACAGAGAGGACCTGCTGTCAAGGAGGAAGGTGAGCTGCTTTCTGGCTGGAAGCCTTTCCTTCCACTGAGCTCCCTTGTTAGAAGGGTCCCATCAATTGTGACCCCAGACCTTGTTTCACCATCACAGGGCTAAAACCGGTCACGGTGAGAAATACTGCCCATTTTAGACATCAGCTCCCCAAGTGTTAAACCTACATATTGTGGCCTGGGAAGTTAAAAGCTTTTGGGATCTTCCATACCTTACCCAATAATCCCCAATAAAGATGGAGATTAAAACCACACACCTACAACAATGTTGTACTATGTTACTTCAATCAAACGGTGTCAGTCAACACTGAACCTATAAAAATATGTATATACTTGTATATACATTATCTATTTCATTATTCTATATTGTTGAACATTATGTGTAATATATAGAGTCCAACTCTATCCTTCATCATACTATTGTCCCCCATACGATTTTTTAATAAATGGTTAGTTACATGTTATAGACGTGTCCCTGCTGCCACTTCTTAAATACTGTGACATTAAAATAAATTGAGTACCTCTCAATTTTCAACTGTTAAACTCCAACATGTAAATTCATTGCAAAGAAGTTACTTCAGTCCCCATATCAAAACATGATTTTCAATAAGAAACTAAGCAGAAATAGTGAAGCAATGCTCAGAAAGGAAAGTACGTTGAAGCTAAAGAAGGGCCCCAGCTGCACCCAGGGCCCAAGTGCTTTGACAAGACAGAAACTGCAGTTAGAATAGACTCTTGCACAAGCTTATGCAGATAGTGACAGATAAAAAAAAAAAAAAAACTGGCTCAGGGTGCAGGGAGAGGTGCAGAGAGACAAAGCTGATGAGATAAGTAGAGGAAGGAATGAGCCTGTGATCTATAGCAAACTAGGTCACTCCAGCACACAAGCTGGCCCAGAGGATGTTTCAGGCTGAGTTTCTTGGCTAATGCCAACACTCTATACGAACTAATCACCCTCCTATGGGGAGCAAATGGTGAATGGCTCAATGGACCCTCCAAATCTGTGCAAATGGCCTCTGAGGAGCAGTGTTCCAGCACTGCAGGGACTAATGAGAGAGAACTAGCATTTACTGAGAACATATTCACGGGCCATGCACTGTACTAAGCACTTCCCATGAGCCCTCGCTGAATCCTCACTACAACTCTTAAATTAGACACTAATTTTCTCTACCACTCATAGCCAGATGAGGACATGAGGCTGTGAATGGGAAAATAATTAAACTATATAGCTAGGAAGCAGTGGACCCAGGATGTGTGCCTGTGACCCAGTGACCTCAGAGTCTGCATGCTTAGCTGCTCTCTACCATACGTGACAAGATAAACAGCCAACTGCTCTTCCCTGAATGACTGAAAACTTGCTGATGGTTTCTTAAATCAATTTGGGGGGAGGTTAGATGTGCACCATACTGCATATTTGCAGTAAGAACTAGAGGTTACAGGTAGTTGACCTCAACTCTAGCTGCTGAAGGCTACTAGAACTTGGTAACAGATACTGCTTATTCACTCTCAACGACATGCCAAGCACATCACATAAGTCCATGAATCCTTACCAGAATCACATCAGGTAGCAACTTCCATGTTCATCTTAACTCAGAAAAATTAAGGAAAGCATCCAGAGGCATATAGCTATGGATGGCTATACTAGAACTATGTTTTTATTATGGTTCATTGCTCCTAATGTCTCCCCATAGGTGGCCTTAATAAATACGCATGCCTTCTTCAAGCCACGGTGTTAACCAAGAGGTAGAATCCTTTCTTTTCTTAATCCTCCTGAAATATCAGGGAAAACAGTGCAAGAAACTGGAGACACGCGATGAACTTGGGCTGTCATGGAAGGAAGTTGACCCATGGAGTCCTTTCGAAGGTCACCCTTGGTCTCACTGGAGCCTGAATAATCCATATACTAAGTAGTAAACATTTTAAAAAATCAGTGGGATCCACAGAAAAGGGGATATCCTGCACCACAGAAGGTCAAGGGGACTGTTAAAATAGAAAAAAAGCAGGACTAAATGGAGTCCTTCATGCAGGGCCTCATCCAGACTTAACACAGTTTCAACCTCTTGCAAAAGTATAATCCTAAAACAATCATTCTGAGTTTCCTAATCAGCACCAGTGAGGTAATCTGCATGATAAGACCCCCCTGCCTTCCTGAGGGAAGGTGGTTTTACCTCAAATAAGCTTTTCTTTTGCTAATAACCTTGTCCGCCCTCTTTCATCTATAAATACCTTCCATTTTGTGTAACCCCTTGCAGTATCTAGTCTAGATGCTGCCTGATTCATGAATCATTTAATAAAGCCTACGAGATCTCTGAATATGTGAATTCTGTTATTTAACAGGATGTAACCAATGTGAACTGAGAAAGAAGATCAAGTAAGGGTGTCTCCCAGAATCCATGTTCCTCCTGCTTTAACAACATATGTACTGGATTCACTATCTCTGGTCAGAGAAGACACTTGGGTCACTGAGCAGGAACAGGCTGTATGCTGGATCCCCACAAGTAGTTCCTTCTTGAATTAACAAATGTGACACCAGGGGGGCTGTGACTCTCAGATGATTCCTGTGAAGTCCAGTAAGGATTGGAGATATAAAGACTCTGCCCACCCCCACCCCCACCCCGTGTGTGTGTGTGTGTGTGTGTGTGTGTGTTGTGTGTGTGTGTGCAATGACCAATAACATGACAATTCCCTTCTGGGTCAATGCATAAGCCCTCCCAAAGGGGAGAGGAGGAGAAGGAAAGATATTGAAGGGGGTTTAAGGAGATTTATTTGAGGAAAGGAAAGATTAAAGGGATCTGTGGAGACCCAGCCAAAAAAAAAAAAACTCAACAAGTTAACCCCTGAGATCCTCCACACAGAGAAGACCCAAATGTCCACCTGCCAACGCTAATTATTGCCCACTTAGCTGCCAAGTTTGAACCAGAAATTTTTACTTGAGACACAGTCTGCTTTAGCCACACGAGCTCCACCCAAAGTGCCATTTCACAACCCCATTCTACTAATCAGTAAGGACCCTGGTGTTATCATTTCTTTCCATCAAGAAACATTTCTGGCTTTTCCTCTTCAAACACAGAACATCTTATCTAAGAAAGAAGTAGCAAGAGTTCTCGTGTTCATTATTTATCACAGAATGTTTGAGTTGTGAATTCCCAAATCCAGTGGGAGGGTTATGTCATTGGCCCACCTGTCAGTGACCTAGCTCTTCTTACTGATAATTCTAAAGGCAAAACCCAGTATCTTAAGAGAAAGTAAAGTAGTTCTTCCAGCTGCTAAAATGCCTGGCCTATTGTGACATTCCCACTGTGACACAAGCCCTTTTCAAAGCCCCAGTTCTTAGAAAGCAGGAGATTCCCCTTAAAATGCAGGAATCAGGGCCTCCCAGGTGGCACAAGGGGTTAAGCATCACACTATGAAGCCATCCACAGCCTCTGCAGCACGAGTTTGATCCCTGGGCTGGCCAGGGAGCAACCCACATGGTAAAGTAGACCTCTTCTGTCTTGCCCACGGCTCCCCTCAGCAGTGTATTTCAGTCAGTCTGCCTGTTCTGTTCCCCACTCTGTCTCTGGTGAATCCTCTCATCCTCCTGCATCTCTGGCCTGTACCCCAGCTCTTGTATGCATGAATAAATAAATCTTTAAAAAAAAATGCAGGAATCCTTCACAAGGGGAGCCCAGAGGCCCAAAGGTGTGAAGTTACCCTCTAAATTCTTTCCAAGACCTGTCAAAGTCTTGTTGTGCAGAGCAGGAGCCGAGAAAATTCTTAGAACAACTAACACGAACAGCTGAACAGCACTGTTTTTTTCAAGCCTGAGTCCATGAAGAATCTCACACCCCACATCCAATCTACCAGCACTTCCTTTTGACACTCCCTTCCAAGTATATCAGAATCAAGTCACTCCTCCTGACCTCCACAACTACTTCCCACCATCATCTCTCCCTGAATCACTGCAAGAGCCTCCAACTGGTCTCCCTGCATCTACCCTTGAGCTCCACTGCATCCTCAACATGGCAACCACAGCGATGACAGAGACTCCCAAATGAGATTAAGTCAGACCTATGTTCTCTGCTCAAAACCTTCTAAGGTCCCCCATTCCTCTTAAAGCAAAAGCAGTCTCTGCTGTGGCCTACCTGGCCTTGGTGAACCTACCCTCTACCACCCCTCTCCCTGCTGCCACACCACCTCCCCCACCCATTGCAGCCCCACTATCCTATACTCCCTCTTCCTTCCCTCCCCCTTCTCACTCAGTTCCAGTCACTCCAGATTCCTTGAACACCTGGCACACTCCCACCTCAGTCCTTCAGCCCTTGCTGTTCCCTCAATGGGAACATTCTCCCTTCAGCCAGCTCCTTCAGATTTCCACTCAAACATCAGTTTCTTAGCTTCAGGCCATTCCTGGCACCCCTGCCTCAAGCTGCAATCACTCCCACTCCAAAAAAAAAAAAAAAAAAATCTGCTTTATTTTTCTCCCTAACATTTATACTATGCAATACACTTCACATTTGCTTAAAATATTTTTTTAATTTTCTGTCTCCCTTATCAGAATGGGAACTCCAAAAAAGCAGGCATTTTGTCTGTCTGTCTGTGCCCCAGTGTGCAGAATATTGGAGGAATTCAATGGATATTTTTAAATGCGTCATAGACTGATTTACATTATGTCTCCAAAAAGAGGACTAAAAAATACAAAGTTCGAACAAATATTATAGCTGGATACCCATGGGGATCCGTTTATTTTTCTCTTGGTAATGTTCTTTCAGATAATCTTCAGATGAAATTCTGAATAACCCTGAATAAATTTGATTAAATCAGCCAGTCAGATATACAAACCACCTCGGGTAACTCTGCTTTCACAGTCCCCCCCATATACACATACACACCACCAAAAAAAAAAAAAAACAGCTGAATCTCTTTTCCCCCATGGCTTTCAGATAAATCAATCTTCTGTGTTCTCAACAGGTGTATTTATTGAGCATTTTGGAATAAGGTGTGTGAAGTATGATACTAGTGGGAAAAGACAGAAATTTCTATTTATACCACTCCTCACGCGGCACCCAGCAGGCACTGCTTAATGAAAAAGAGAAGGCCCTCTGTTATTGACATGGAGTGGGACCAGACACCTGACTGAGCCTTTTCACTTTGCTACTAACCTGGGCATGGAACCATCCTTCCACGCAGAAATGAGCCACACATGGAATGTTCCTGAAGAACCACACAAGTGCCTTCCTTGAACAGGAAAGCCATTAATTCTCAGGGTGGTCAGGGCACTTAAAAGCCATCTCATCTTCACTGTTCTCCTCCCCCAATTTTAAAGATGAGGAAACTTTAAAGGCGAGTGGGTAATGTGGACGAATGACCACCGACCCACGCACCATGCGCCCCCTTAGTGACTGCCCCCGACCTGGAAGCCAGACTCAAATTCTCCATCACGCCTGGTCAGCCCCCTACAGACAGCAATTACTTCAGCATGAAGTGTTCAGGATATAAGAAAAGCATGTATTCATACCCTGCAGAGATGAAGATCTATTTTCTAGGCCATGCCATTTCCTATACTCCAGGGGAGGTGAGGTATATTGGGAGAATCATTCTGTGTCGTGTCAAGTCTGAAGGCCTTCTCTATTCTGATGCCTTTCATAGCATGGCAATTATAGAACTGGCTTTCCTGAGTCCAGGGTAGTCCCTGGACACCACACCAAAGCTTTCATCTCATCTATATACTTCTCCAAAAGGCGTGTTTTCAGAGAAGTTATTGAAAGTTATTTCCCGTAAAGATGGCAAATACATCGACAGAAATGCTTCCGCCCCTAATTTGCCCTCCCAGTAAGCCAAAGAATTGAAAACATGTCATTGATTAAGAAATAGTAAGTCTCCCCACCTTACTCAGAGAAATGGTTAGGCTCAGGAATTCCCTTTCAAAGGAAGTCACAGAAGCCCACAGGCTGTGAGAGGTCTTTCCTGAGGCCTGCCTCAGAGGTGTCTCAGCTAACTCAGGTCCAAGCCACATGCTGCCCTTCACTTCTCCACCCCTCCTGAACCAATCTTCACTGCCATTAGGTCCCCAGCCTCCAGGAAGGTCCTCTGACCACACAGACTAAGTGGCTGGAACCTTCAGCATCATCAGTAAATGTTCCTTCTGCCCTTCAAGGAAAGATACCCAGATCAGATTACTGAGCCCAGCAAAGCCGGTGCTCCCCAGGCCTTTACAATATTTTTATTTTAACAATGTAAGCTGACAACCTTACTCTATCTGGGTTTTCCTGCCTTGGGAATTTAAAGATATACGGTAAAGGTATGACAAACAAAATGACTGGACCAGAACGGTACTTTGGAAATGAATTTCCAGTCATAATTGTTGATGCCTTTGACTTACTCTTGTTTCACTGCAAACAAGAGAAGAGCCCAGACTCCAAATCCACATTGACCAGACTAGCAGTGACCTCCTGGATTAGACTCAGGTCAAGGTTGTTGGACTTGGCCCTGATGAAACAGGCATTCTGAACTGCAGATCACTTCTAGGAAGTCCCAGGAGACAAAATAATGTTAGTAATCCATATTGAGATAATAAGTCATCCCATAATTTTGGTTTCTTTACATTAATATTAAAATTAGTTTTCCAAATATTAAAGTTAAGTCAAATTATTATTAAACATTTGCTGTTACATAATCTACAAGGTTGCTTAACCCCATATGGATAACCACGAGTTATTCTGCCTGGATCTGGATACCAGCTCCACCACTTAATAATTAGCTCATGTTTGGCAGGTCACTTAATCTCTCTATGCCTCAGCTTGTCCATCCGTCAAGTGGGGATAATAGTAAACCCCTACCTCACATAGCTTTATAAGAATAAAATGAGTTAATATTTAAAATGCACTTAAGATAATGCCTGGTACCTGGTATTCATTTAATAAAGTCATCTATGACTACCATTATATGTCAGTGAATAAAATATTATGATCATTTTATTATCTGTATGTCACTCTTCTTGTACCTCTGTCAGTACTATAGAACCTCACTGAGTAGTCATATTTTAAAGAATTCTTTCCAAGGCAGAAGGTAAAGCTTTGCAACCCTAACAGAGACCCATACCCAAGTTCAAGGGCAATGCGGCCAGAGTTCCAAGACATTGTTCCTACAAGAGCTCTACGGGCCTCTCTAGAGACAAATCCCCATCCTTCACAGAGGTGAAAACCACCAGTAGTCATCCCCAAACAGCGCCTGCCACAGCAGGAATCACTCAATGAAGCCACAGCTCACTGAGCGCCAGCAGTCCACCACTGCAGAGGTGCGGCTGCAAGACTTGCTCCCAGGGAACAAGAGTCAGGTAGGCAATACCGCATCACGCTGCCTGAAGGCTGCAGGCAGAGGGACCAGTGCGAAGGACCCAGGTGGGAACAAGCCATGCACAGGAATGCATTTTCACATGATGGGCTTGCACTCTTTGCATCCCCCTGCTTCCCACAGCCACCTAAGCTGTGTCAGGGTCCAAGCAAGGACACCCTGCTCTTTTCTCTATAACCTAAGCATCCCAGATCACAGTACCAACCCTGAATAAACCTCAGTGGTAATTTTCAAAAGTTTTCACCCAAACTCACCCCTTAACTGGCCATGCTGAGGGGCAACCCTGAGTCCCTCTTTTTGAAAAGAAGTCCTTTATGTTTTCATTCCAACAAAGAAGAAACATCTATACCACAGGTGCCCAACAGCTGGGGACCCTATTCTTGGTCACAGTCAGTGTGCTTTCCCTGGCAACAGAAGCATGGCTGGGATGCTACCCTCACAACTTAGCTGTGGGGAACCACTGCGGTTTGGGGGTTGAGGGAGGGAAATAGTGTGAACAGCTGCAGTAGACCCTGAGCATGCATGGAACAGAAGATAATCTGGACTTGAAATGTGACTCTGGGAAAGCAAACCAATCAGAAACACAAGTAAAGGTGGGAAAACGGAGGAAGGAAATAACAGCACACAGATTTACCCTAGGAAACACCTCCTCTTTCTCTTCCCAGCCTAATCAACACCTCCAGGAACCCCTGCAAAATGTTCAGTTCATACAGCACATATGTGTGTGAATGTATCCTGACAGACACTGATCAACAATAGCCAGATAAGATCACACGAAGGAAGAAAATAACTTGAACTTCAGACTCATCTGGCAGTGCCTGCTTCTCTTTCACTATCAGCCTCCCTACCTATCCCGAGGCCCTCCAAAACAAAACAAACAAACCCAACTCCTGGGCAGAGAGGGAACAGCAGCACATGCTTGGAGCATTCATGCCTTTGACTCCTGATTATCTCTGCTTTCTTGAGACGCAGCCACCAGCATTAGACTAAATACAGCCCTGGAGAGAAACTGCCTGTGCAGCGCCACTCACAGACCCTCCCTTGGAAAGATGCACCCAGGTAAGGCTCTGCCCCCACGTGACCCTTAACACTGCGAAATTCCTCCCTTCCATAACCGAGTGGCCATCCCAAGTCTTGCTCCCACCGAGTACGTGCAGATGTCCGTTCTGTAAGACTATGCGATGCAAGGACACAAATGGGAATGACCGAGGCCGGCTCTGCTCGTGACCACGTCTCTCGCCTCCACCGTGCGCCCATGCACAGGGTGAGTAAACGCACAGAGCCGGTAAACAGAAATGCCCCCCATGCTCATCCCACTGTCACGCGTGGGGAGAAAGAAGTGACGAGGACGGCAGGGTCGGGGCAAGTGCAAAGTCGCCCGCCAGCGTGGGCTGCGCCCCCCACGCCCAGAGCTGCCCCCGCGCCCGCCCCGGAGCGGAGCCCACGGCGCCGGGGCGCGCAGACCCACGCGGGGCGCGCGGGTGCCTCGGCAGGGCCGACACCCCGCGCAGGAGGACGCGGCGCCCACCCGGGTTCCTGCCGCGGCGCCGACGGAGCCGCCCGAGCACCCGCGGCCGTGCCACCTTCGCGCTGCCCTCCCTGCTCCCCACTTACGTTCCGAGGGTCTCCTTGAACTCGAAAATTTTCTTGATGTCTTCAGCCTGCTTTTTCCAGGAGGAGCTGCTCTCGCCGTTCTCCCGGGCCATGGCAGACGAGGACGGCGTGCGCGGAGGGCGGCGAGGCGGAGCGACCCGGGCGCGCGGGGCCGGGGTGGGCGCGCTGGGGAGGGGGCGCAGGGGCGGCGCGGGCGCGGGCGCGGGCGGCGGCGCCGGGAGGACCGAGGCGGCCGGCGCGGGGATGCTCGGCGCGGGAGCCGGAGCCGACTTTGTGCTGCGGCAGAGCTTCCTCTTGTGCAGTTTCCTCTTTCACTCTCGCCGCGCCGCGGTGCCTCCCTGGCTCTTATTTCTGCTCTTCTCGGGCACAGACTTCCTGCCGCCGCCGCGCAGCCGGCTGGGTTGCGCGGGTTGCCAGCCTCACTTTCTGCTACTTTCTTGCCTCCCTTCTCCTCCCTCCGCGCCGCCCGCCCCGCGCCCTCCCTCTCCCCGCCTCCCCCCTCCGCCCGCGGGCTCCCCGCCCTCCCCGCGCGCCCCAGTCTCCTCCCCGCCTCCCGCGCGCGGCCGCCTGCGGGGATGTCCTGCTCCCCCGGAGCGCCGAGCCCCTGGAGAGCGGGGGGCTCCCGCCACCCGCCGCCCGGCCGAGCGCACGACTCCCGCGCGCGCCCCGAAGCCCGGGAGCGGGCAGGTGCCGGGGGCCCAGGTAGGCGCGGGGGGCCGGGGCGCGCGCGGGAGGACTCCAGCTCCTGGGGTGCTTTATTAATCCTGCCCAGTCAAGTCCCCCGGGCTCGAGGGCTTTCCTCCCGGGTGGCGGGAGGGGGCGCCTCTGCGATGGGCGCTGCCGTGGAGTTGGCGGGGCTGGGGGCGAGGACACGAGGCCGGCCCGAGACGGGGCGCCGAGCGCGGGGGGGCGCCGTCCCCTGGGCCGGCCTGGGCCCGGGGCGTCCCGGGGTGGCGCGGGCCGCGCGGGCTGGGGCTGGTTGTTATGGCGACGGGAGGCGGCTGCGGGGATGCTGGCGGAGGTGGGCGTTGACTCGCGCCCCGCGGCGGCGGTCCGCGAGAGGCGCTCCCGGAGCTTGTCAGTCCCTCCCGACTCGGAGACGGGAGCTAATTCGCATTGCACCAAAATCGGCACTCGCGTCAAATTATGGCCGGGGGGAGGGGGCGTCGTGGGGAGGAGAAAGCCGGAGAGCCTCGGGCCGGGACGCGAGGACGTGCCGGGCGCTGCCAGTTTTCCCTTTGGAAGCCGAGCGCCCGGGGTTATCCGTGGTGGACGCGGACACTGCCCGGCGCGGGCTCCGCGCGCAGCTCAGGCGGCCCCAGCCCCCCAGCTGGAGCGATCAGAGCGCCTGAGCCGGCCTGACGGCCTTCACTCGGGTTGGCCTCTCCTGGTTTCTCCCTCTCCCTCCCGACTCTCTGTGGCCTGGGCCAAAATGCAGAGGCACACCCTCCTGAGCCCCACCCGCACCTGGCTAAATGGGGGACCCTGTGGCAGGGCGTACCTCAAAGCATCCTTTCCTACAGGTTGAAGAAAGGAGCCCAAAGAGTTGCCTCTGGCCTCCCACCTCGGATGTGCACCCTGGGCTCCCACCCCTCGCCCACATCCACCAGGCACAGAGCACCAGGTGTCTTCAACCAGCAGGAACTATCGCCTGTTCATAAAATTGTTTTCTCTGCGTCAAGACTATCACACCCCCTGAACCCCTTGGCTCACTTGGATAAACAGCGCTTACTCTTGATTGGTGACACCTGTCCCATTTTCCCAGGACTGTTCCAATTTCGCTGTAAAGAGGGGGGCGGGGGGGGGGTAATCTATTTCCTGAAAAGGAAAGTCCATCCAGCAGCTCTGTCTCTGATAGTCTCACTGATGCCTGGACCACAGACAGATCCCGACCCCTATCCTCACCCCAAATGGTGAGAATATAACCTGGCGGCCATCCATCCCTCCAACCTCAATGCTGCTTTCAGAGACTTAGCTTATGGCTCTCGAGACTGAGGACAAATAGAGGATTTAGGTGGCTGTTGGAAACATATTAAATTGACAAACCTAACTTCCAATATCCATTACTAGGAACTCCCCTCAAACTTGGGACATTCCACCAAAATGCGAGGGGAACAGCACCCCCTTTGATAAGAAATATATATAATATCTTTTATTTGGGCCACAGGTTAGGTCATATGAAGAATAGGAACCAGGCATAAGACCCCAGGTCCACTCTCCCAAGCCCCTCCATAAGCATCTTCATGTATGTTTGCTTTTTCTCTTTCCCATCTGTTTAACCCTTGTAGCTAAGGACCAGCCTTCAGAAGGAAAGGAAAACAACTCTATCTCAGCCTTTGTGGCCAGAACTAAAGAAGTGCTAATGTTCTCTCTTCATTCTTATCAAAGGGAAGTCATTTTCCAGGAGGAGAAACAATGGGAAAAAGGGAGCGGGATTGTATGTCTCTATTTACCTACCCACCTGGAGGGTCTATGAGGACCAGGAAGGACTGAGTTTTGTGTCGCTATATCCCAGCATTTGTGCTGTAACTTACACAAGTAATTGATCCATGAGTGGGTGTTGGAGGGATAAAGAAATGAAATTGAATTAAGACAACTACTTGGTATTTGTTGTACTGGTGGATATGCTATAAGGAGTTTTCTTTCTCTTCCAAACTGTTTGTAATGTTCATTCAGCATTATCAAGTTATCCTCAGCTGGACTAAGACCTGGAGAAAAGACTCAAACACGTAAAGGGGAATTGAAAAGAATGGTTCCCATGTCCCAGAGCAGGAGCTGAAAATGCCAAAAACATATTTGTCTGGCTTTGGTATGGTCATTCCTCCATTACTGAGCATGGTGTAAAATAAAAGAGCTTGGTCCTGGAAATTGCAATAGAAAATAAAACCCAGGGCCTCCCTGGTGGCGCAAGGGTTAAGGTGCAACCTATGAAGCAATCCGCAGCCACTACAGCACAAGTTCGATTCCCAGCCAGCCAGGGAGCGACCCACATGGCGCAGCAGACCTCTCCTGTCTCGCCTGCTGCTCCCCTCAGCAGTGTACTTTGGTCAATCTGCCTGTTCTGTTCCCCACTCTGTCTCTGGTGAATCCTCTCACCCCCTACACCTCTGACCTGTACCCCAGATCTTGCATGCATAAATAAATAAATCTTAAAAAAAAATAAAACCCACTATTTTCTGAGAATGTCTGCATCTTCATCTGTAAATTGCCAAATTCTGTTTACTTGTGGATCCTCACTTTGACTGCGCTCCAGTGATTGACCAATTCCTCTCCACTGACACATTTTCTAAAGTTTTAGTGACCACCCCAACTCCCACTGTCTACTCCCCAACATTTCAGAAAACTCTGTCATATAGCCTAGATTACTAAAGTAGACCCCAATTCTTTATAATTCCTTAATGTCCTTAAGAATTTCTTTAAAGATTCCAAAGAGATACATTTAATAACCCATCATGAGAGTGTTATTAATTCTATTTCATTCTACCCTTCTGCCATTAGATCAGGTGTATGTGGCCCAGACACCAGGCTCAGAACTGGCCAGATGGGGGTGGGGGGACAGAGAAGGGGACAGATAAATACTATATAGAGCAAATGCATAGATTATATTTGAAACATTCCAAATGACCTCTGTCAACTTTTATACCTAAAATGATAAGCCAGGAAGTCAAGCTGAGTGATAGACAGAACTAGGAGTTCAAAACTGGGCTCAAGGCCTAAGTCTGACCCTAAGTTTTTACATAAGATACTTTATCTACCTCAGTCTATAAGACATGTTTTGTAGAAAGGAGAATGGTACGTTAACTAGATTATGTGTAGGATTTTTAAATCAGTGGGTTTTTTTAATATGGTGAAAAACTTATTATATGAAATATTATCACTCTGAAAATTGAAGAATTCTTTGGTCCAAAAAATGGATTGATTGAAAAGATTGTACTTGGTAACCTCATATAGATACTCCCTACATAAAAAACTTGTTTAAATCCCAACAAAAAATAATGCAGAGGGAAAAAATTCCTTCTTAAAACATTTCCAAATGGATTGTGTGACAATACTTTGATTTTAGAAGTCTCTTCTCACAAAGGATGCACCTTAATTGTGTACTTAGTTCTTGGAAATAGTTGAAAGTTACTAGAGCCTATTTCTTGTATACTAATAATTACCATAAATCATTGACAGTGTACACGCCAAAAATGCTTAGGAAAATCATAGCTGATGAGGGATCACACAGAACCATCACCTTTGCAAAAAGCAACCTGTGAGGGAGCCAACGCAGAGAAGAGTATTGTATAGTAGCTTGTACTACTATTGTCTAGTAGTTTCAGATCGCTATTCGAAGAGGTAGAGAGTAAGAGAATGGTCATTCAATCTGGGTCATAAAGAACCTAAACTTAAGCCTGGAAAATGCCTAAGGCCCTGTCCTTAACATGAGCCTCTTACAAATAGCTATTCATGGAAGAACTTCTCTAGTTCAGAAGGTGAAAAATCAAGGTATAACTAGCACAAAATCTTTACAAAATTCCTCCAATTTAAAAAAAAAAGTAGGAAAAACAAATGGCAGTGAAGATTCAACACAAGAGAAAATTTGTTAAGGAATAGGCAAGATTTGTGTTCAAACATATCATAATTTACCAAAAATAACTTGCATAAAATAAGTACTTAAAGCAAAGATACATTTGCTCAGGGAAGACAACAGAAGGAATTAAAACATAAGCTAGGGGAGCTCAGGAAAGAAGCAGGAAATTAACAACCGTAGATATAAGACTACATTGGGAATGGCACAAGGACAATTCCTATTTAAAAAAAAAAAACTTCTAAGGGATAGAGAAGGAAAATTAAGAATAGTGGGGAAAGAAAAGAGTAAAAAACTAAAATAGGGGAGGACAATAAAATGGAAACAAAGATTTAGTGAAAAAAAAAGATTTAGTCAAAAATTATAGGAAAAACAGAGTAAGCTCTCGGTATGTGCATAATGATGTACTTCTGAAAAGATTGAAATAATGAAACAAAAAATATTTAAAGATGTTATTTAAGAAAACTTTCCAGAAATGAAAACCTTACAGCTTGAAGAGGTACATCTTGTGTTAGAAAAGATGTGGTTAATCCATATGAAGACATTACATAGTAAAACTGCTTATCTTCAAAGAAATAATCCTTTAATTGTTTAGGGAAAAAAAATCAAGTCACTTGTATTGGGGAACATATATATATCCTATATCATCCTGTCACAGAATTCTGTAGCCACAGGCAGTGATAAAAGATGTTTATAAAGTTCTTAAGGAAAGAAATTGTGATATAAGAATTTCATAATAATAATTAACACTGAGCTTGCACTGTATATGTGTCTCTTAGAAGTGTTTTACCTTTATATATTTATTAAATCTCACATCAAACATATGAAATGGGTAATACCTTATTTCCATTTTATAGTGGAGGAGATGAAAATTTGAAAATGTAAAGTAACACAGTTCAGGTTATACTGTGTGAGTGAATGAAACCCAAGCAGCCTGACTCCAGAGCTGTGCCCTTAACTATTACACTAATTCTTTCTGTCCAAGTATTACTCAAATTAAATATGTCAGACACACAGTGAGAAGCTGTCACTAGGGGGAAGAGGAACGGATGTTGAGGAAACATCCACTAAGGGTTTCAGGCCAACATGATTGATGGCCACCATAAGGTAAAAGCCATCTTTTTAATAACAAAAGTGAGAAGAATGTATAGTTGCTCAAACCGAAAATAGAAGAATCGAGTAACTGCTAAATCCACACATGTATCTTTTATTTCGTTTTTAGGTTCATTTTTTTCAAACCTCAAGGGATTTTCAAGTAAACACATCCCCACTTGGATCTTTACCTAGAAGATATAACCTGCATCTTTCTACCAGAGACCTTTCTGCACATTCTCCCAGACCAGGATTGTCCTTATTCTACAACTGACTTGGAAACACAACATGGTCAGTTCATGACAGAATGAAGAATCTATCCTCAACTCAAGGAAGTGAATGTGGAAATATGCTCTAACCTGATAAATATGATGCCTCTTGTTTGGGGGACTAGGCCTATAACAAAAATGGGACCTCTCCTGTTTTCCTACCCAGCACTGGAAAATTGAGTTAGAATCTGCAGATATTCAGACAGATTTATATTTGAACTTAATGGTCTATTTCAAACAACTGAAGGAGGTACATTTGATGATGTACATAAATGCATTTACTAAAACTGAGGACATCAAGTCAATAAATATGCTGTTTAATATAAACAGAGGCAACACCACAGTGGCCTCAAAAAGGGGCCCATAAAGTCTGACTTTCTCCAAAAACCCATATCTTTAAAAAATCTTTTCCTGGGCCTCCCGTGGTGGTGCAGGCGGTTGAAGCACCGCTGTGAAGCTGTCCGCAGCCTCTGCAGTGCTGTTTCAATCCCCACCAGCCACGGAGCAACCCACATGGCATGGCAGACCTCTCCTGTCTCCCCTGCTGCTCCCCTCAGCAATGTATTTCCATCAATCCACCTGTTCTGTTCCCGGCTCTGTCTCTGGTGAATCCTTTCACCCTCCCATGCATCTGGCCTGTGCCCCGGTTCTTGTATGCATAAATAAACAAATCTTAAAAAAATATCTTTTCCTGTAAAGATGAGTAATTAGCAAAAGATGGGATCCTGATTGTAAGATGTTCTTTCTTCCGTTTTAGCTATTTGAACCCATGAACATTTGAAACAGTAGTTACTTAGATAATTGGAGCATGGAGAGAAATCAATCTTTAAAACTAGTTGTGGCAGAGCTACGAACTTTGGGACTATGAATTGTAACATTGGTGAGCTGACCTTAACTATCTCCCTCAACAGAGACATTTGTTGAGCTTATACTTTGGCTAGAAAAATGAGCAAAGCACAGTTCCGGGTATTCAAAGAGACAAAGACAAACATGTAAACAAGACAGTAAGAATAAAATGTAATGTAGGCTATCATGGAGGTTTGCACAGAGTGGTGGGGAAGCACATATCATAGAGGGTCCGACTTCCTACCCATAGATGCCAGAAGAGGCTACACAGAAAGGAAGGTTTCTGAAATGGTTCTGAAAGGATCAGTAAAAATCTGCTGAGTAGCTGTTACAGATTTTCAGCAGAAGGAAAAACATGTATAAAAGTACATAAATCGAAGAAAGGTGTAGCCCTCAGAATAGGCTGTTTAGTGGCAACCTCCGAATCTTAGTGACTTAGAATAGTTACTTACTCTCTTCCATCAAAAACTGTTTGGGGACCTATGGGCAGAGCAGCCACCAACTTGAACTGAGCTAGTCACTGTGGCGAAGGTAAATGGGCCAGTTCTCGCACCAGCAAAGGGGTAAGTAACTGTTTTGTCCTGGAAGTGAAACACATCACATATTCCACTCACAAGCTATTGGCCAGAACTACGAACATAGCCACCACCAACCACAAGGGGGCCAACATGGGGAGCTCTCATCTCCAGAATCTTTTGGCAAAGAGCTCTAGTGACCATCGCAAAGGCACCACAGAGGCTCTGTGTTCAGGAAGTGGTGCTGTATGAGTACAGTGGGTTAGAGTGACCAGATCCAGGAATAGCAGATGAGACCAGAGGAAACTGAAGAACCTGTTGCTGAAAAGGTCTCCAATGTCTTTCCTTTGAGCCCAAAATACAGTGTGCGTGTGTAGAGCTTCAACAAGTGTGACAAGCAGGATTGAAAACAGAACAGCACTGCACCCTGCATTTCAGCAATGGGTCCATTACCTGCAGAAAGGGTATGGACTTGTGGTTGCTTTTATAATCCTGGTCTTATGAGACACCTTTGAAGGATTCAGGATGGTAGCTCTAGAGAAAATTGCACTATTGCATCCTACTTTTAATATAATAGATTTTAATTTCTAGCCATTAAGTAATCTCAAAGTCTGGGGTGGAATCCTAAAGATGTGCCAAAGATAGATTAATTAGCCAGGATTCTGAATGGGGACATCTTAGTAGAGCTGTTAGTCCCCAAGATAGGGCAAGTTCGGTAAATCTTAATCCAACAGAGCTGTGAAGCTGGAATCCTGTTATTGGTGAGTGGGTAGGTACCCCATGCAAAAGTGACTTTGCAAATAGCCTGATGTGGGAAACAAATCATCAGTGAGTGAGTTTGTGAGTTGGTCTGGTGACAGTTCTCTACAGCAAAACCAAAAAAAAGAAGAAGAAGGAGAGGGAGAAGGAGAAGAAGGAGAAGAAGAAGGAGAAGAAGGAGAAGACAGAGTGGGTAAAATAGAGAGTTTTTTAAGCACTCGGGGGAGAAAGGCATCTAGGTAAAGTTGCAATATTTGGGCGATGATTATAGACTACAAACCAGAGCAAGGTGTGCAAAATCAAAGAGCCCAGATCTCACCTGGTATCTAACACATCAACTTCAGGCACTTTCCAATCCCTTTTTAAAATGGGGATGGATAACATACGGGGATGGATGAGGCAACATCTGCTGTGTGCTTTGGACTTCTCAAAAGAAAGGAAGTAGATAAACATAAGGTATTAATAGTATGCAACTTTTTTTTTAATAACTATCACATCTGGCTCTTTGTTTTTTGCCTGGATTATAAAGTAAATGATTTAAAAAGAAGAAATATCTTACCCAAATCACAGCCACACACAAGACTTCCACTGGATTGTTGTATTTTGAATTGGAAGTAAATAATCTTGGAATGTCACATCACACGATTCTTATTTCCAGCAGGGGTTTTCTAGCTGAAGATACCTATCAATTAGCAGATCCTTTCAATTCCCTAAGAATGTCTTGGCACTGTAGACATTAACTCTTCAAATCAAAACTTTAGGAATCTGGGGCCTCCCCGGTGGCGCAGCGGTTGAGCGCCGGGTTGCAAAGTTGCCCGCAGCCTCTGCAGCGCCGGTTCGATCCCCGGCTGCTCCCCGGCCACCAGAGGAGGGTCCCACATGGCGCGCAGACCTCTCCTGCCGCCCGCTGCGCCCCTCAGCAGTGTACTTCGGTCCTTCTGCCTGCTCTGCTCCCCGCTCTGGCTCTGGTGAATTCTCTCACCCTCCAGCACTTCTGACTGTACCCAGTGCTTGTATAAATAAATAAAAAAAAAAATCTTAAAAAATAAAAATAAAAAAAACTTTAGGAATCTATTATAAGAAACATATAGCAGTTTTTATGTTTAAACCACAGACCTGCAAGTTTTTTAATTTAAAGGTTATGCTCCTTCAAATTGACAAAATGCCCCGTAGTCTACTATGGTTCTTCTACTATGTGTGGTTCTTCTACTGTGTTCTACTTGTGTTTCCCCAAGTATTTCTAAAGCACAAAGATGAGAGAAAAAAATATGCACTCACATGTTAGCAAATAAAAAAAGCTAAAGTGCTTCTCAGCATTCCTGGTCCAACTGCTTTTTCTAGGGTTCACAGATTCAGGTGTCTGTGGAATTTATACCTCTGATGGACGTAAACCAGTTGGTGGGATCACTGAGATGTTTACACCCATGACAAAATGTAGGTACCCCCGCCCCATGCAACCCACTGGCCCTAAATTGACACATTTAGGTAAGATGCTTCAACTACCAGCCTTGACAAGAATCTTTCTTTGAATTCAATTTACACAGGAACACAGAAGAGGGAGGAGGGAAGAGCTTTGGCAGAAGTAGCTCTGCAGCCCCTCGGTCTTCCCCTGCCCTCCCCCCTGGAGACCCAAGTTTCCAAATCTCAGACAGCTCCACAGGCCCCTCAAGGTTAACAGTGTTGCTTCCAGCTGAACCAGCCAGAAACAATACTGGAAGTGGGTTTATTTTTACCCCAGGCTTTGTCATCTATCATTACTGAAAAACTAAGAGACAGGTTTTGGCTGGATAGCCTGCGGAATATTCAAGATCTCCATGCAGGATTTGGCCCTCCGTCTGCACATTCATCTTATTTGGAGTGGCCTTCTTGTTCTCCCTGCCAATGTTCCTCATTAGCAAGCATATTTGTATTCAAAACAAACAGGAGGCTGGTTCTCTGGTCAGGCACCTAACGGAATCCTGTGATGACATCATAATACAGTCTGGTGATAGCATAGCTTCCTTCACAGAGACAAACCATCATTGCCAGGGCTAACATGGTATATTTAACCAAAGTGGGGCGGAGGGTCATATTTAAATATGTTTTGCAGATTTCTTCAGCACACAGACATGAGTAAAGATTTCCCTGATGGAAGGCCTTCTCTGGGTTCAGTTATTTCATCTCTTGAGAGGCTCTCTTCTCTGGTCCACAAAATGCAAATTTTGACCTGCTGACCTGAAGTCTTCTCGAACCATGAGTTGTGGCTATGTCATTTTTTGTGACTTGTTAACCTCCTATATTACACTCAAACTATCCCTTCTTATTTTTCAACATCCTCTGCTCATAAAACTGGGCATAAGTCTCCTTTCTCATCTTTCTTCCCAGACAAGCAAACTTGCTTGGAGCCTCTCAGCAAATGCAGAATGGCTTCCCAATTGGTCACTGCCGCACCCAGCCCACTTCCAGGCCCCTTGCCCTCTTGTTCCCATATTTAATTTCAAGCTCTTGTCTCTTCCATGTTGGCTTTTTCCCACAAGCTCCAAACTACTATCTCCTCTTCTCAAACCAGACAGATACTTCTTTCAGGATGCCTTTCGACAGATGAGGAAACTGAGGCATCAGAACTCATGCCAGTTTACATGTCTACTCTGAAGAGAGTGGCGCCTATAATTGTGCTCTATCTGAAAGCAAAATCCATTAGACGATACTGCCTCTGAGCAAATAATTAATTGAAATGAGGGCTTTGGGTGAAAGCCAAGGCTAACCATCCATGGCCTATGCATTTCACATTACATTCCGACTCTCATCCAGATATCCCGACTTCAAAACTTAACGTTTCTCACATAAACACATTAATTTGTAAATAAGTACTAAATCCAAATTTGAAAATAGAATATCCTGGTTAAAGTTTAAGGCCTGTACATATCATTCTGTGGCCCTGAAATAGGCTCTGAGCCCAGGATCCTCAGTTCTGTGGTGAGGAAGCAGTGATGGCGGTTCTCTGACAATACAGACGTCACACCTGTTCCACACAGCAGTGTGCCTGCTGTTGGAAAAGGGGTTTCCCCCACTCCCTTTTGTGTACCAACCCCTCACACACATTTCGATAACCCTTTTGCTCTTGCCATTCCCTGAGGGATGTTAAGTCACCAGGGACTTAAAGCCGAAGCACTGGAGTGTGACACTGACTTTGAATCCAGGCAGCCGCCACAAGGCCCAGTTATAAGGCAGAACAGGGCTCTGCTATGGAATCCCTAAGGTGGCTTCAAGATGCCCCCATGCAATCAAGCACAAAGCTCCGATTTTTTCATTACCACACCAGCATATTTCACAGCAAGTAAACAATCACAGTGTAAGAATTCTATCCTAAACCCTCCTACAGATCCCTGGCAGAAGGTCAGTGGGGGTTTTTCCTCTGCTGCTTGGCTGACTCAGATCTCTCCTCTCCCCCTGAGGAGGCCGAGGTTCCAGGTTTTCTGGTTTCAAAATAAATTGGCAGAAATCTGAAGTGATGCCAATACCGCCCTCCTGCCCGCAGGCAGCTGGGTCCCAGTGGGAGGTCTCTTAGCAACCAGGCTCAAATCAAATATTTGGGTGTCTGGACACATTCTGATTGGAATGAGCTCATGAACAAAAACTTCTCTCTTTCCCTCAACCCAGCTACTGAGGATAATGAAAAGATGTTGAGTCCCTCACTTGCCTCCCTTTACTGGATGAATCTGTGACTGACGCAGAACATGCAATCAGAGGCAGTCCAGACTGGCAGGCCAGAGATCCGACTTCTATTTCTGGCTTGATATGTAGCCTTGCACAAGATGCTTGAACTTTTGAGTTGCTCTGCCTAAGGTAAAGCCTGAAGTTTTCTTTTGACCTCTGTGGTTGCCCTTTCACCAGGAGAATATTCAGAGACTCACAGAGAGCACGGGTGCCATTTCAACTCACAAGTGAACTGGAGGAAGCACCCCTTCCTTCCTATGCTGCCATCTTCACCACCTGCCCCACAAATGGCAAATGGAAGCAGAAGGGGGCAAATGGGTGCCTTTTACCTTCCAACCTCAAATCCCAAGTTTATGCTAGTGATTCTACGTTATTCCTATACATCTGCACTGTACACCCAAGAAAGACAAACTACATCAAATTTGACTTTGGTTACTTATTCAAATGAAGAGCCTAAGGTACAGGAGGAGAAGCGTTATCTCTTTTTCTACCTGTAACAAAGACTTCTAAATCCTAGTCTCCTGATCTCATGAAGGTGGGCTGGTCAGGGCTCCTGCCCCTCATCACTGAGCCTCCCCTCCCACCTCTGAGGACCCATTGTGACTGTTAGTGCCACATCACTCCCCACTAGAGTTGCTTAGTTCTATTTACATCTATCTTCAGCCTCTTTACTGAGCCCTACAAGGTAGCAGATGCTTGTTTGAAACCCCTTGTTACCTTTGAGTCTATTTACCCACAGCTCTGGGGGCAAACACTGCTGGGTCCTGAAGACACACTTTGTGAATTTCAGGAACACCCAAATTTCATGGGTCCCAGGGGGTAAAGAAGGGCTGCTTGAAGAGCTCTCACCAAAAGGAAATGTCATCTTTTCTTTCAGTGGAATGAGAAGGCAGAGGGCCTAGGTCTGTGGAACTGGCCCACTGGTTTGCCTCAACCACTCACCACAGTGTGGCCCAGGACAAGTTATATAACCTCTCTAAACACAAACCTCTTCTTTCCTTGTCTGGAAAATAGAAATAATAGCAGTATCTACTCCGCTAGGTTGTTTTAAGAACATTAAGTAATGAATAACTTAGTTCCTAACAAAAAGATAGTCAGTAAATAGTAGTTCTTATTGCAGCATGTCACTATCAGTGCCTAATCATCAGTGCCTAATCATTTGATCATGAAATAAAAGCATAGCTAGATTACTTGTTCAGATGATGAAATTATTTTATCTAAAAAGCTGACCAGGAGTATGGGATGAAGAAGTCAAGCACCCCAGTTTCTATGGCTTAAGATAAACTACATTGCCATTTTTAAATCACTCCTTGGTTAAGAAAAGAAAAAAAAAACCTGTGGCAATAATGATGGGTAGTCCATTTACTAAAATAACTTTTCTCCAGGGAAATATGAAAGTTAATCATTAAGTGACCCTAAATTCTTTACCACACAACCTCCTTCCTTGACTGTCTTTGGAAGGAGCCTGAGCTTTCCTCTGGGGAGACTTGGGTATTGATTTTTTTTGTTGATTTTGTTTATGCCATATAAGATGCCAGCCTTTAAGCATGAAAGTCATGCTTCTTCTGAAATGGACCTGAACAGAATGTCAAAGCAGGACAATGGACACATTTTATCCCTTTCATGGGTCTCAGCAAGCAGAGAAGCAAGCAGCATCTGTAATAGCCCCAAACTAGAGCCAGATCACATGTCCACAAGTCAGTATGTAATCCTTTCATTTAAGTTGAAGGTCCTAGTCAAAATAATAGCAGGTGAAAACCAAATATATAAATAGTAAAGAGGGATAGGACCTTCTAAGCAGTAGAAACTGATAAGAAGATTTGAGCTTGACCCCCAAGAGTACACTTTTCCAATATGGTTTTATTGTAAAACTCGATGCACTTTGAAACTGGTCCAACCACTATGGAGAGCTGTGTGGAGATTTCTGGACCTACTAAACATAGAGCTTCCACAGGATCCAGCAATTCCACTCATAGGTATTTACCCAAAGAACATAGAAACATCAATTCCAAAGAACACCTGCACCCCTATGTTTATAGCAGCACTGTTTACAATAGCTAAGCTTTGGAAACAGCCCAAATGCCCAAAAATAGATGACTGGATCAAGAAGATGTGGTACATATATACCATGGAATATTACTCAGCATTCAAAAAAGATAAACACATGCAATTTGCAGCAACATGGATGACACTGGAAGGGATCATGCTCAGTGAAATAAGCCAAAAAGAAAAAGAAAAATACTGGATGGTCTCACTCATAGCAGGGATCTAGAAAACTTAAATAAGGGACCAGGAAAATGAATAACTATAAGAAAGTGAAAATCAAAATCAACAAAAACTATGAACCAGAGACACTTTTTGTGGGGTGGGGGGCGGGAGGGGAGGGATTGGGGTCAGAATGGGGGGATTGCAATTGTATGGGGAATATAAAAATAAAATTTATTAATTAAAAAAAATAAAGATAAGTAATATATTAAAAAAAAACTCGATGCACTTTGATTACAGACTTGGCTATCTTCACAAAGTAGCCCTTTTCCCTATTCAATGTTTATTGAGCATCTACTATGTACCTGACTTTGTTGGGGAAGCCAGAGTGAAAAAAAATATGTCTGCCATTCTCTGGAATTCCCATTCTAATGGATGGTACAATGATAATAAATATCATTTATGTTTAAACAATAATAAGTATTTTATACAATGTTTATATAATAAGCAAAAGTGTTATTGTGCCAGTTTACAAAAAAGCTTCATATTTAAATTTTACAACGGTGTTGTCATTAACTGGTGTTTAATGTACATGGCTCTTGGATGAGGCAACCAATGTGGCTGACATCAATGAGCTAGTAAGTGACAGACCCAGAATTTGAACCTAGGTCATCTGGTACTTCTGCTTCCAGCAATGGCAAACTAAGTCATCAGATCAACTTTCTTATCAAAGACAACTTGAAAAGCTGACTGGATGAAATATTTGTTTAATTTTCTTAAAAGCATCAAAGCAATAATAAAGCAGTGAAGAAACACCTGCCAAATCTTGGCAAGGACATACCTAGGAGAGGTTAGCCAGACACACAAAGCTTTTCTCCAAAGGCATTTATCAATCTGGGAAAAATGACTTTGGAAATTAGCTCTTGTTTTGATAGCCTCACCAGGCCAAAGCTCAGGCAGGGCCTACCAAAGTTGGCCACAGTAAGCTGGATCCCCAGGGTAGAGGGAGAAGGGGAAGTATATAGCTCGAGGGTTTACAGACATGTCCACATCATCGTTGACCTTATGGGACCGAGGCTTTGCTTTTGGATTAGATAGTGACCTTGATACCTTGCAGATACAAGTGAAAAACCTTCCTAGAATATTCTACTAACTTTCATAGATAGATGCCCTATATATAATCTATGTCATTATATATAAGTGCATGCATTCAATGCCTAATACACTTTTTTTTTTAATGTTTGATGCCATCTAAGAGAACTAAGGCACCCAAGAAAACAGGAAAAGACTTCAGAAATTAGAATTCTTAGATACAGACTGTATAACTCTGCTAACTATATTCAGAGACATAAGAGCCACACTTGAAAGAAATCACACTATGACAGGGAACTGGAAACTATAGAAAATGCCATGAAATAAACTCTTAAAAGCCAAATAGAAATCCTCAAAGTGAGAAATACAACCATTGAAGTTAAAAAATAAAAACCAATGGCTGGTTCACAGTAGATTATCACAGCTGAAGTGAGAATTAGTGAATTGGAAGTTAGGTTAGAAAAAACTCTAGAATTCATCTTGAAAAGGGTGGTGTTGAGGAGAGAAAATATGAAAAAGAGTACACATTCAAAAAGTCTAATATAAATTTAAATAGTAGTCAGAGTGGGAAAAGGTATTAGAACACAGGCAATATTTGAAAAAAATAATAGCCAGGATTTTTCCAGAATTAATGGCAGTCACCAATTCTCAAGAACCCAAATAACAAGCAAGATGAAATTTTTTTAAATACACACCTAATACAATGTAGAGAAACTCGACCAACCAAAAGCAAAGTGAAGTTTGAACTTCTCATGGGATCAGTGCGTGACTTTCTTCCTGGTTCACTGAGGCTCTTCCATCCTGGCCCAGGGAACAGCTCACTGTCCCTCCCTTTGTCCCACTCTGCTAGGTACGTCATGCTTACATCAGTTTTTAAATGGCCTTTTTAGGTTAGCAGAAATACCACTATCTCCAGAACATTCCTAAATGCCACAACTTAGTAACAACCGGAAGAATGAAACACATTATGTAAACTAGCAGGCAAAGAATAGATTTTTAAATAACATAAAAGCAAAAGAATCAGATCCCCAAAGGGAAGTTGTGAGGACCTAAGGGCGGAGTTAAGCAGCCATTTTCTCTGTTTATAAATAAAAACCAGCCATGTTAGTGGGGTTGGGCACGCTTGGCTTGTGCTCTTGGCCAAGCAGATTTGGTCTCGACGGGTCATTTGGGATTCCAGGTCGGCGAAATGGGTGGGACACATTTAAGAATTTATCTCCCTCTTTTCTCCCTGAGTTGTACATTTCCTCATTCCCCTTCCCTTGTAAATAACCTTTAAAAATAAATAAATAAATAAATAAATAAATAAATAAATAAATAAATAAATAAATAAATAAATTTTTTTGAAAAAAAGCAAAAGAATCAGTTTGGTAGGTGTGGTGGGGTAATAACACCTCGAAAATCTTTACCTCTAAAACACAAATAAGGGGTCTCCCCTGGTGGCACATTGGTTGAGAAGCTGCCCGCAGCCTCTGTAGCACCGGTTGTATCCCCAGCCACCGGGCACGCAGACCTCTCCTGCCGCCCGCTGCTCCCCTCAGCAGTGTACTTTGTCAGTCTGCTTGCTCTGCTCTCCCCTCTGGCTCTGGTGAATTCTCTCACCCTCTTACGCTTCTGACTGTACCCAGTGCTTGCATAAATAAATAAATAAATCTAAAACACAAATAAGGATATAAACCAAGGTTAATCCCCCCCAAAAAATAATTGAAAAAAAACAACCAGAAGGCCAATAAAAGTGTCACTGTTCTCACAATGGCTAGTTACATATGAGAACCAATGATCCCAAGTATACTAAGACAAAACAGGTAGAATTCTATATAAGTAGAATTTAAGAATGACAAGGGGTGGGGGGGCTTTGTACTCATCTTCAGGGGTACACCAGAGACTGGAATTCAAACACCAGAGACTGAATTTCATTCATCTTAGTTGCCCAGTGTCTGAACCAGGGTCAGGATTACAACTGCGATTTGTACATTAGTTTGCAAGTGAATAAATTCATTGACAAAGTGAGGCAATCCTGCCAAGCACATATCAGGAATAATGTTAGACATCATTGGGAGTTTTTTGGGGGCATATTATTATGGGAGTTAGACATAACTCCCAAGGAGAAAGAGTTTCAGCTTGTTTCCTTAATCGTGTCCCATCACACGTTATCTGCTGCAGCTTCTAAAAATATGAAGATGTAAAGCTCAGAGTGAAAATGGACTTGTATGGAAGTGTAGTAGTGTGTTGAGTCCCTTAGAGAAATGTAGCTCTGTGCTATTTGGTTCTAAGCACTAGCACTGGAAGGCATAGAAAAGATGACCTTGCCCCTGAAATAGCTACAGCACTGTGGTAGATTTCTCCATTCTACACCAAAACAGCCTTCCCTGGGTCCCTGGCTCTTCTCCCCACTAACTATAGAAATTCTTCCATTATGTTTGTACAGGGAAGGACACAGTTAAATGGACCTAGGCTAAAAGCCAGGACATGAGGCTCTGATGACGTTGTCCAGATTCAGTCCTGCCTCTTTCCACCTGTGTGCTATAAGCCAGTTACTCACTCCCCACACACACACCCCCCACCCAGTGCCCCAGTGGCAAGACAAAGTGTTGACAATGGAGCAAACTATAGGGGAAGGCAGGGATGAGTGGGGATGGACATGTTCTGCCAAAATCTCCAGGAGTATAGTTCAAAATAGTGCCAGGCAATTCTGATAGGCCCTTCCAGAAATCCCTGAATTAGAGGATGGTTTCCCAATGTCCCCAGTAGCAGTGAATGTTCTGCAACTTTCCCCTATACCCTCTGTATTCTGCCTCTCCCACACTTCAGTTTCTGTCTCTTTTGGGAGAAAAGGAATTTGTATCCCCCTGGCTCTGAACCCACACTTGAAATGCTAAGTCACCACCAAAGCTGAGTTCTAAACCAAGCTGCAGCCTCAAAAGGCACTCTGTGGCAAAGCAGATCCCACAACAGGCTAATTAGTGATCCAAATACAGCCACTCCAAGCAGTAAGCTGACACCAGAAGGACACCCATGGGGTTGTCACTGGTCATCCCTGGTTCCCATCTACCGTGTCTTTCTGACTGCCATGTTCTGCTTCAAATTCCAGCCTGATATCTCTTATCACACCACGGGCTTTATAAGACTCATGTTCTGCACATAAAATGGTACCCAGAGGTAAAGCCTTTCACTTGGCGGACCTTTCCAGTTTCTAAAGAGTGTTCAGTTGTGGAAAGCCTGCGGTTGTAAAATGGTGGGCTGTGTAGCCTCAGCAGGATTGGGGGTCACAGAGAAGTGATTTGCGCTCCATGTAAGCAGTTCTGTAAACCTTCACTGAAATCATTGACTGAAGCCCTAAAGAGGAGCACACAGCACTTACCCACCTACAAGACTAACTGGTACCTGGGAAATATAATAGCCACTCCTGTTGTCTTCAGATGTTCATAAGGTGACTTTGCTGTCACATCACTGTCCAGGGGCCATGGCTTTGGTTAACCTGGCCAAGTATGAAGAAGAATTTACCCTAGTTCATTTCTCCACACCTTTGTTCAGCTCCCTGCCTTGTGACCAGTGGCAGACACTTAGACTGTCTGCCTGTTGGCTGCTGCCATGGAAAAGAATAAAACTCACTGTTTAGGCCTGGCCAGGCCAGTTCTCAATGGGCAGGGGGCAAATGGGCAGCTATACCTGCCATAGAGACATACCTAGCAGTTGGCAATTCTGTAATTCCTCCAGACTCAAAGAACAAGCGATTGCAGGCAGCCCGTGGGGTCAGTCAAGACTAGAGAGATGATGTGTTGAGGTCAGAGAGGCTTGTTTTTGTTCCTGTGTTTTAAGTTGCCAACATTTAAAATGGAGATTTCATGCAAAAATCTGAATTCTTTGGTTCTCTTGGAAAATCAGAAGCTCTTGCAAGACTCTGATTAGCTGACACCACATGAAGTTGAATGGCGTTGTCTGTTCTACCCATTGTGGGACCAGGCTTCATGGAGCCTGAAGCTTACATGATTTGGGACAAACTCTAAGAAAAATAAATCAAGATTATAAATATCCATCTGCCTGAATCAATAGTGAAGCTGCCCTGTGCCTGCTCTCACTACACCTACTCAGGTTTCCACCTCCTACCTGTTACTTCATCCCCAGCCCAGTGCCTGTGGAGGTGGCTGAGTCTGTAACCTCTTGCCTCTACACTGGGGCCACCAACTTCTGATTTCCAGAATAAACACAGCTGGGCCTAGCCTTGTTAGGCCCTACCCTCTCGAATACTCCAGTGAACTAAAATCGTGACTTCATTTATTTTGAAAAGGTAGTAAAAGGAAGTCTTTATGCTTTACTACTCCCTGCTCTTTGCAAGATTGAAAGGACGAGAGAGTTTTAGCATCTGTCTAGAGTTAATATAGAAAATGATTCCTTAACCCACACCGAGATGTATCAACAGCAACAAAAAAAGAGACTAATATATGTCTGCTGGTCTGCAGCCTGATTTCCATTCCATCTGGAAGCTCATTTGACTCACTGATTGTCCATTAGTCTCTAAATGACCTTGTTTGGGGAGGTTGGGTGGAAGCTAGCCTTGGCAAAAAAAAAAAAAAGAAAAGAAAAGTTTTCCAAATGAATGATGGACTGTACTGCCACAATTAGATTAGGAATGAGATAAATCAGCAATATTTACTGAGCACCTATGGTTTACTAACACTAGGGCCTATGTACCAAGTATTATACTAGACAGCACACAGCAGCTGCCCCTGGACTTGCAATGTCCTTGCAGAAATAGACACCCACAGAGAAAGTCAGATAAGAGTGAAATATAACAAAGGTTTGTAGGACTTCAGGAGCAGGACTAAGATGTTCCCAGAGTAGAGGTGAACCCTAGGTGGCTTGGATATGTAGGGAACAGCATGAGGAAATTCCAGATGGTGAGACAATTTGGGAAAGCAGGAGGTTGGAGTCTGGACAACCAGAAGGTGGAGACTCTTTTAATGAGAAATCAAGAGAAGTCAGTAAAGGAAACAATCAGGAAGGAAATATAGAAAATGATTCCTTAACCCACACCAAGATCTTTCAACAGCAACAAAAAAGGAGAGAATAATATATGTCTGCTGACTTCCAGATAAAGATCTTTGGGTTGCCTGACTCAGTAGCAGAGTGCAATAAATACAGAAAAATGTATGTGGGTTGTACTTTCAGCTTACTGAAAATAAACATTGCGACTTACTCCCCATTTGATTCTTAGGCTATGCAGTATGCAATAAATAAAGGTTTATTGTAAACAATCTGGAAGACAGCAAAACCTGAAAACTATAATTCTATCAACCAAAGATAACTACTGTTAACATTTTGACATGTTTTCTTCCTAAACATTTTTTTCCAAGAATGGAATGAGTGTTTCTATTTCCATTAATGAGAAATAAGACTTTATCTGTGTTCTTGAATAATTTTCAAAAACACAATGTTTACTAGTTGCCTAATATTCCATTTTCCTAATGTTACTCTGATGAATATTAAGTCTCCTCCAGCTTTTCATTCTTATAAACCATTCCAGTTCAAAGATTCTATTCTACAAGTCTCCAATTACTTCCTTATATGAAATTGTTAGAGCATATCATGTTAGATAAATTGCTAGAACAAGGAGAATAAGTATAGCTATATATTGAAAAATTGTTTTCAAAAAAATATCTGACCAATTTACACATTCATCAGGAATACATGAAAGGGTTTGTGTTCTTACAGATATAACCTGGAATTAAGTATTATTATTTTTAATCTTTGTTAATTTGATAAATGAAAAAATAAATCATGGAATTGAATCTAAAGAATTTGTTGTCACTCATGTAACAGGTATTTTTTTAAACAGGTTTTTTTACACTTGATCTTAGCCAAAAGACTGAGAAATGATAAACAGGTTTTTTTTTTTTAAACAGGTAGTTTTCATTCACGTGTATTTCTAAAAGTCATCTGTATTTTAACTCAGTTTTCAGTGGATGCAAATATTTATCATTTTGTATTTTATTTATTTATTTATTTATTTATTTATTTATTTATACATGCACTGGGTACAGTCAGAAGCGTGGGAGGGTGAGAGAATTCACCAGAGCCAGAGCGGGGAGCAGAGCAGGCAGAAGGACCGAAGTACACTGCTGAGGGGAGCAGCGGGCGGCAGGGGAGGTCTGCGCGCCATGTGGGACCCTCCTCCGGTGGCCGGGGAGCAGCCGGGAATCGAACCAGCACTACAGAGGCTGCGGGCAGCTTCGCAACCCAGAGCTCAACCGCTGCGCCACCGGGGAGGCCCCTATCATTTTGTATTTTTAAAACATTTAATATATTTGATTGCTGTTTGTTATGTGATTTAATTTTGATTAATGTCTTGATCAAAAGATGTTTGCCATTTCATATATTCAATCTACTGATTTTTCTCTTTAATTTATTCCATTGATTTTCTTATTACAGTGTCCTTTTTTAACTCTGAGATTATTTGTAGTTTCTTTTCAATATTTTTACAGTTTCATCTTTACATTTCACTCTCAATCCACTGGAGTTGATGTTAAAAGAAAATATGACCTAAAAATTCTTCCAAGTAGTCTGTTTTCCTATCATCATTCACATAATAGTTTATTATATAAATTTA
The DNA here is from genome assembly GCF_964194135.1 of Talpa europaea. NCBI lineage: Eukaryota > Metazoa > Chordata > Mammalia > Eulipotyphla > Talpidae > Talpa > Talpa europaea. The sequence continues at coordinate 30,104,048 of NC_140082.1, forward strand.
TCCCTTTAACAATGATTTATTTATTTATTTATTTATTTTAAATAATAAATTTTATTTTTATATTCCCCATACAATTGCAACCCCCCCCATTCTGACCCCAATCCCTCCCTTCCCGCCCCTCACCCCCCCAAAAGTGTCTTTTTTATATCACAAAGCTTCTTTGTGATATATTCTTGTTATGTGTTCTGGGATCAATTTTATGGTTGTCTTCTCGGTTCTATTCATCTGTGTTACAATGTATGCCAATAACATACTGCTTTAATTACCGAATCTTATGAAACACATAGTATAGAACTTTTCACTGTTTCAAAGATCTTTCATGCATGTGTTTTCATAAATCTATTTGAAATTAGACAATTTATTTCTCTCATTTTTTTTCTCCTGGTTATTACTCATGTGAAAAAAACAAATGTTCTGAGAAACAGATGTCTGGACTAAAGAAAGGATCTTACAGTTCTGTGCCTCTTTTTCGGTGAAAAAAATAAAAAGCATAGTCTACTTGTTAAATGGAACACTTACTGAATTGGAAAAAGTAAAAACAGTAGTGAAATCTGAACATACCTTGTTTTGATTCCTTTTTTTTTTTAATTGAGAAGGGATAAGTTAACCTCAGGACCTGAATCTGTAAAGGAAGCCAAGCTTTGGAGATAGAAAGTTATGAACATCTTTACTTTTATAAACAGAAACCTTTGGGGATGAGCAGAAAAACTGTAGAAGTAGAAATAGATTCACTTATTTTATACTTTAGAAGTGATTTATGAATCATTGACTATGCACTAAACTTTTCTGGTGGGCCTCAATTCCTTCTCTAGAAAAGATCTGGAATAAAAGATACCAGTCACCTGAACAGCACGCTCAGTGTAGCAACAACTGTCTGGACTTGGGGTTAATGGCTTCATCCACATTTAAAACATCCCATATCAACTTGATTTGGAGCCTGTGCTGTCATCCCTAGTCACATAGGAGCTGAAACAACCCAAATAACTTATCATGGTGCTACTAGCTGGAGATTCCCACTACATCCTGAGTCTTTCTTGCACAATCCCCCACATGCCCCACTAATCAACCTTGGGAAATGAGTGCCCTGGTTCACAAGCAGACTCTGGTGAGCTGTGAGTCAGTACAGCCATTGCCATCACTAGAGAACAGCTCAAAGTGCCACCCTCTTAGATAAAGGTAAGTCAGTACCTGCTTGGCTGCCAGCTCTTGCAAAACAAGATCCATGCTTGATTTATTACTCTACTATCAATGGATGGCATCTGACAGTCCATCAGTACAGGCTTCTTGAGTGAATGAATTGTAATATTCAAAAGACAGTCTGTTACCTGTGGACTGGGCTAAATAGTAATCAATATCAGTGAAACTCATGCTCTTAGCAATTTGGAAATTTTCACATGGCCTGAAAAGGGGTGTGATTCCTTCTATCTATCTACATTGAACACCTCCGAAAGAACATCACAAAAAAGGTATGTGTGATGATCAACATCTCTACCTAGCCTTCTTGGACCTTGAGAAAGAGACTTGCATTTTGGTTTCTTTTCTTTTTTTTTTTAAATTAATTTATTTATTTATACAAGTGCTGAGTACAGTCAGAAGCACAGAAGGGTGAGAGAATTCACCAGAGTCAGAGCAGGGAACAGAACAGGGAGACTGACAAAGTACACTGCTGAGGGGAGCAGCGGGCGGCAGGAGAGGTCTGCGCGCCATGTGGGACCCTTGCCGGCAGCTGGGGATAGAACTGGCACTGCAGAGGCTGCGGGCAGCTTCGCAACCCAGCGCTCAACTGCTGTGCCACTGCGGAGGCACTGCATTTTGTTTTCTGTAGGTGGTAAGTAAGAACGGGGAGAAGAGGAATGAGAAACCTGTGGTGGGAGCAGGTATGTAGATGCTCCATTAGCAGAAGCACTGGTTAGGGAAGACAAACCCATGTGGTATCTGATTTTCTTCGGATTGTATTTTCAAGGAAATCGATTTCCTGAGGGATGGCTGAAGATGAGGGCATTGGCTACACCTAAACTCCCTAAAATTGTGTGCATATGGGACAACTTGTCTTTTCCAGCAATGGCCATGAGAAAAAAAGGGAGTCCTGAATCGGGGAGCCAACCACCTCATTGCCATGAGTTGAATTTTCCCTCTCAGTGGTTTCCTCTCTGTTCTATGTCAAGTGTGTGCACGATGGCATTGGATAGCTTTTGACCATTGCTATAGTCTTGTGGGTACAGAAATGACAATTTCAGAGATATTAAATCAGGAGTATCGTTCAAATCAGAGACCCTTTGAATCCCAGAAATTTTTAAGAAATGGATGACAATCTCAGTTAACTGAAGGCTGATTAATAGGAGAACAGTATCTCCTAATAAAGCAAATTTATGGGGGGTCACTTTATAAATGGGGAAAAGACATGTACTGAATATTTATTGCCATCTGGAAAAAAATGCAACTAAGACACTGAAAACTCACCAAGAGCAGTTTAACTTTAACAATCCTAGATTCTTCTTTTTCTCCTGTGTTTGTATGATCTTTAAAGAAATTGTTTTGCTAAGCAAACACAGGAAGGCTCCACCTCAGTTACTGCTTATTGCTCTGTGGCTGTGAATTTCAAACAGAAGTGTCTGAACTTAATGAAATTGCATTATAGAATGAAATTCATCATTTTACAATTTACCATAAAACTTGGGCAGGTAGCCAACCTTTATTTACCAGCTTCTATAGCTACCATTTGTTGGCTTTAGAAGGCTAATTTTTAACTTCAAGCTGATATTTTTCCTCTTGATTCCCAGACTCTCAAGCTGCAGTTCATCCCGCTACACCCCCAGCTGCTATCAACTTGCAAAATGCAAATTAATTTCATATTAGCCTAAATAAAACAAATAAATCCCATACATAATGGACTCCAGCATCAGACAGGAATTTTTTTCAAGTTTCCTGCTTTTTTTTTTTTTTTTTTTGGATTAATGCCATAGCTATCCCCTTTATCCATATAGAGCCACAGGGCAGCTGTAGGCAGGAGAGCCTGGTGGTTTGGAAAGGAGGCTGTGGCACTAGACAGAGCTCCAACCTCAGCTATGCCTATTATTTAATTCCTCTGAGCCTCAGTCTCCCCACCTGTGAAACTTATGAAAATGCATATAAAGAGCTGGGCACACTACCCACAACATAAAACAGACGCATGAAGTAAAAACTACTATAATCATTACAGTAAAGAATTTCTTATTAGCAAGCACCTCAGTGACTCTTTTATAAGAAGGGTTAGAAAACATGAAATTGCTACTCTGTTTCCTGGCTACCAACATATGAAAAGAGCCTGGGAAATGTTTTCATGCAAGTGACAAGGAACAGTTAAACTATTGGGTGACCCAAAGATCCATTTTGTAAATTAGACCTTGTACATGGAATCCAGCACTTGAAACACACACTATATCCGGAGAGTTATGTGTTTGAAGCCACTGAAAACTAGGCCAGTCTAGGTGGATTGTCCAAAAACATAAAATAATTCGGCCCTGCTGACTTAGAAGAACGACACCCTGCATGCATAGAAAGCAAGCTTTTGAGCTACGACTCTGGGGGAAGGCGGGGGCGGGGTGGGGTTAGTAAATGCCTTGTAACAAGGCTCAGCCCCAACACCATCAGGAGCCTCGCCCCTATCCCATTAGCAGCAGCCCTGACTTGACAAATGAAGGTAGTTCCAAAGTTCATGGAATATGTTAGCTTTGTGCTGTCAAAGGACACTTTCCTCAAAAAGATGTTACAAATAGCTGTTAGATTATTTCTGAACAGGTCCACAAAAGACTCTGCAGTTAAAGGTGTCACTGAAGGGATGGCCCTGAGCCTGAACCCCTAGACCCGGGCCTTGCTTTTTCAGTTGCCGCAGCTGGGCAGCGTAATAAAGCATCCCTGTGCCTAGATTTCTGCATATGCAAATTAGAAATCATACTTCTACTTCATTGCATAATTGCAAGGATGGAGTGAGTTAAGTCATAATAAACATTTAGAGACTGTCTGGCACATAGTAGGTGCTTAATGATCATTAGCTGCCGTGATCTTTATCATGAAGGCTAAGAAGCACAGGGAGGCTCTCCAGGAGACTCAAAGATCTTGGCTTTGGGGATTGAAGACTCAGAAAACTACAGATTCTGAGGGAATTCAATGGTTGACAAATTGTTCTATTATTTTGCTCCTAATGAATATATTGTTACTCTTCTCATGGTTTCATTTGCCTTTTAATAGTTTCCAGTTTTGTACATTGCCATGGTTGCAAAGAAAACATCTTTAAATCCTTGAGAATCAAATTAAAGTCAACTCAGGAAACTTTTTCCTATTTAATATCATAAGAACATTTGTCAGAGAAGTACCCTGGCACTCGATCAGACTCCCCCTCATAAACCGGAGAATTTTCTCAAGGCAGATTACCATATGTTGGACAATGAAATTTCTACCTCTTGCAGGCTGTTTTACTCTTTAAAGAAAAAGTTCTCATTCTAAGATGCTCTTTACAAAAACTACAATAGGTTTTGCAAGTGTAAATGCATCCCAAGACTGAGATATAAGCCTAACAATTTTCTTTTCTTTTTCAGTACCCAGTCCATTTAGGATCTTTGCTCTTGGCAAAATACTGTATATTAACCATAGTGTATATATATATATATATATATAGATAGATAGATAGATAGATAGATAGATATGAGAAAAGTCTTTTATTAAAGAAAATCTGTATTTTAATGTTTAATATCTCAAGATTATTCAATCAAATCACATTATAACATCACTAACTGGTATTTGGGTGAGGAGGGGGACCAAAAATAAGGTAAAATCCTTGCCTTTAAGGTTCTAAGTTCTCTACCTGGATCCCCAACTATTCTAATGAATACAGTAAGATAACACATGCCTTAGCTGGGGGAGGAGGGAGCGCTTGCTAATATAATCCTATCAATATATCAAAAAGAAGGTTTAGTGGGTTTAAAATAATAATTGATTTCCTTCAAGCAGTTTGCTCAAAAGAATCCACTGGATATTTTGTTTGGTTGAATTGAGTCAACTTTTTTATCTACTCAGCTTTTAATGAGTACATATTATGGAACAGGCATGACATCAAACTTTGAAGATTTAGCTGCAAACAAGTATCCCTTCGCTTTTCAGAGAAGTGAGTTGTTCAGCCTTATTTGTCATGAGGGTGGAGGGTAAGTGTGCGTGGAGCAGTGCTAGAACAGTGTCTCTCCTCCCTGCCTTTGAGTCAAATGTGGGTCTGAAAGATGTTCAGGTGGCCGAGATGAGATAAAAATGACACTATTTTCTTTCTTCTCAGCTTTCCCTGGGCTTCTTTGACCGAAGCTCTTAATACTGAGAGGAAATGATCCTATTTCTACTTTGAAAGTTCCAGGTTTCCACTAAGTGAAATCCCTCTCTGAAGACCAAATGCCACTGATGATGCCTGCTGCAGACCAGTTTAAGATTCTGCAGTTTAGGGCCTTTCAAAGAGGAAATTCGTGTTGTTCTTTGGGAGCACAGAAATGTCTTGAGGAGCTGTCAGTGGAAATGGCAGGCTGCCCTGGTTCAGTTCAGAGCCTTCTGCTTCCTTGTGCTCACAGCTGTGGTCCTTTCAGTTCCTAAATCTGTTAGCACAAGAACATTCCAGAGCACATTGTACTTATGAGGACAGCTCTTTATAAGTGAATTGACTACTTACTATTCTTCAAGGGTAGTGAAAGAAGGGTCCTGCTTGGAGCCCAGAAGCCGACAAGATTGACAAGGTGTCTGGTGATCAGCGGTTTTACTGCCTTTGTCTCTTCAGCCTGCTCCTTGCCTGGTAGACTGACAGCAGAACCTCCTTTAGGAGGTTCACAAACTGCCCAGCACCATGACTAGAATGACTGGGAAATCCAGCTGCTTCTCACCATGGGCCCCAGGCTGCTAAGCTGGTTCACAGACTAAAGGCCATCTGCATTGTCTATGCCCCTGATCTTCCACTTTGAGACCTGGGAGGGCTTCTCCATGGAGAACATGCAGTGCGCATTGCCTGACCCTGCAGACTGGGGCCGAGGAGAACAGCTGTCTCTGTGGGAAGCCCTCAATCTGGGAAAATAACTGGACACTTCTCAGAGTTACAAAAATTTCTCTTATGGTGCATTAGCTCTCAACCAGGTTCACATCTAAGTTGTGTTTAGTAGCCCATGTGGGTAGTAAGAACTTTGACAACAGCTGATTATAAATTATTAGTGAGGTCAAAAAAAGCAAAATTCTAGTAAGGTTTCATATCTAGGTTCCTTTCATAAGCAAAAATCTTCTTGGCTTCACTAATATCAATCCATCTCTAGAGTATTTGCAACCACCTAACCACTTCCTGCTTTGGGTTGTTGAAAGTATAGGTGCCCAAATTCTAACTCAACCGCTTCTGTAACTTTCAATAATTAATATGTGTTCTTAAGTATATATCCTTGGACTTCACAGGGAGTGCTATAGGAACCATTTCCAGTGGGTCTCATCAGGACCACTTGAGATGATTTAGATAGAAGGGCTTGTAAGATGTCAAATTTGATCTAAAATATTAGATAAAATATTTTTATTGTCTATGACTTAAATTTTATCTATACCAACACATCTAATTTCATTTGAAGGGAAGGATTCCTTTTCATGCTCTCTGGTGGTGTCCAGAAACATAATAGAAAAGTTTCTTTTGTTTCCAGTTAATGACCCCAATCTCACCTCTTATGGCATTGCTCAGGTTTTTTCGGCACAACTTCTGAATCCAATGTGCAATTCAGCATAAGCAAAGGCCTGGCTCTGACCCAATGTATGAATCAATGAATTAATTCTTCCACCATCCATTAACCTTGAGGCTGAAGTGGTAACTTAACTTTGGAGGAATTAAGAATTCTTAAGCAAAGATGCCTTGAGGCCCTGGGAAAGAGGGGGAAGTAGGTGGCTCTTGGTTGCCTAAAAATCAAATGGCTAAATGACATGTAACCTCACAGTTTTTTGTCCTTGGTTTTTTGTCCTGTCTTTCAGCAGATTCTGTGGATCACAGAATGAAAGAAAAGAGAGACAGAGAGAGAACATAAATGAGACAGCAGTATGCTCTTGATATGGTTTATGTGCTGGGCCTCAGTTCTCTGTATGATACTTGTAAGCATTCATTTTGCAGATGTGTGTGTGCCCCTCTCCCAAGCCTTTCTACCTTTCTCAGACTTAAATTATTGTATTAAAAAATGTAACATAAAATTTACTACTAAAATGTACAGCTCAGTAGCATTGAATACATTCACATTGTTGTGCAGCACATCTTCAAAACTTTTTATCTTTCGAGAGTGAAACTCTGTATTCATCAAACAACTTCCCTCTTTCCCCTCCCCCCTTCAGACTTTTTAAATCTCTATTATTTCCTGCCAACCATTTTGTTGTTCACAGTATCCCCACCAATAGACCACTCCAGTCCCTTTTTAGACTACCTTGTAGTTTTAGAATCACCTGTTTGACTTTTTTTTTTTAATTAAGGTAACAGAGCACATGATTTAGCACCCTTCACTTGTATGTTACCACACCACACCTACCATAAATCCTCTACCATAATCCATTGTGCCCTTTCCCCACTTTGCTAGCCCAATCTCCACCCCTATTGGGTAGCCTCATTCTACAGCCAGATTTCTAAGGTTTCTTATTGGTTTGATTTTTTGTAAAGATTTATTTATTTATTTATACAAGCACTGGGCACAGTCAGAAGCAAGGGAGGGTGAGAGAATTCACCAGAGCCAGAGCGGGGAGCAGAACAGGCAGACTGACTGGAATACACTGCTGAGGGGAGCAGCGGGCTCGGCAGGAGAGGTCTGCCCATCATGTGGGACCCTTGCTGGTGGCAGGGGATAGAACCAGCACTGCAGAGGCTGTGGGCAGCCTCGCAGCCCAGAGCTCAACCGCTGCGCCAGCAGGGGAGGCTCATTGGTTTGATTTTTTTTTTAAATAATAAATTTTATTTTTATATTCCCCATACAATTGCAACCCCCCCATTCTGACCCCAATCCCTCCCCTCCCACCCCCGCCCCCCTAAAAGTGTCTCTGGTTCATAGTTTTTTGTTGATTTTGATTTTCACTTTCTTATAGTTATTCATTTTCCTGGTCCCTTATTTAAGTTTTCTAGATTCCTGCTATGAGTGAGACCATCCGGTATTTTTCTTTTTCTTTTTGGCTTATTTCGCTGAGCATGATCCCTTCCAGCTCCATCCATGTTGCTGCAAATTGCATGTGTTTATCTTTTTGATTGCTGAGTAATATTCCATGGTATATATGGACCACATCTTCTTGATCCAGTCATCTATTTTTGGGCATTTGGGTTGTTTCCAAAGCTTAGCTATTGTAAACAGTGCTGCTATAAACATAGGGGTGCAGGTGTTCTTTGGAATTGATGTTTCTGTGTCCTTTGGGTAAATACCTAGGAGTGGAATGGCTGGATCATATGGAAGCTCTATGTTTAGTAGGTCCAGAAATCTCCACACAGCTCTCCACAGTGGTTGGACCAGTTTGCACTCCCACCAACAGTGCAGAAGAGTTCCTTTTTCTCCACACCCTCGCCAACATTTGTTGTTGCTAGTTTTTTTAATATGTGCCATTCTCACTGGTGTAAGATGGTATCTCATGGTAGTTTTGATTTGCATTTCCCTGATGACAAGTGATGTTGAACATTTTTTCATATGCCTGTTGGCCATTTGCATTTCCTCTTCAGAGAAGTTTCTTTTTAGCTCTTCTGCCCATTTTTTGACTGGATTATTTTCTTTGTTGTTGTTGAGTCTTATCCGCTCTTTGCAGATTTTTGTGATCAGTCCTTTATCATTAGTGTTGGGTGCAAAAATGTTCTCCCAGTTGGTGGGGTTTCTCTTTATTTTTGTTATTGTCTCTTTTGCTGTGCAGAAGCTCTTTAATTTGATGTAGTCCCAGCTGTTTATCTTTGCCTTCACTATCACTGCTTTGGGTGATGTGTCTGTAAAGATGTCTTTGATGTGCAAATCACGTAGTGTTTCGCCTATATTTCCTTCTATATATTTTATGGTTTCAGGTCTTATGTCTAGTTCTTTAATCCATTTTGAGTTGATTTTTGTGTATGGTGTGAGGTAGTGGTCAAGCTTCATTCTTTTGCATGTAGCGACCCAGTTTTCCCAGCACCATTTATTGAACAAACTTTCTTTGCTCCAATGCATAGTCTTTGCTCCTTTGTCAAAGATTAGTTGACCATAAATCTGTGGGTTTATTTCTGGATTTTCTATTTGATTCCATTGGTCTGTATGTCTGTTCTTGTTCCAATACCATGCAGTTTTGGTGATTATATCCATTGGTTTGATTTTTATCTGATCTTTTGCTTTGTTTCTCCTATTCCGCATAAAGTGACACCATCCATATTTGTCTTTCTCCTTATTCTTCTGAGCATGATTCCCTCCAGTTCCATCTATGTTGTCACAAAAGGCAAGAGTTTATCTCTTTTTCATAGCTGAGTAGTAGTATTCCATTGTGTATGTACCACACACCTTCCACGTGCCTTTGGGCACTTAGGTCATTCCCCTAGCATGACAGTAGGGCTGCAACGAACACAGAAGTATACATATGTCTCTTACATGTGTTTTCTGCATTCCTTGAGTACATACATAGGAGTGGAATTTCTTGATCTTATGGTAGATCTATTTTTAATATTTTGAGAAATCTCCATACTCTTTTCCATAGGGATTGGACCAATCTGCATTCCCACCAGCAGTGTAGGAGACTTCCTTTGACTTTTTTTTTTTAAAAAAACAAACATTTCTTTCAGTGGCAATGCTTTCTTTTTGCAGCATCCTGAGAGGCAGCTGCCGTGGGTGTTGGTATGTAAAACTGAACCACCTCCGAGAGGAGAGGGCATTTCTTGGCACTTAGCAGACCCAGGTCTCTAGCACAGCCCCATACTGGCTGATTTTAGGTATTATTTAAAACATAAAATTATAAAAAGGAGGGGTCCTCTTGTCCACTCAAATCTGAGAAACCTTGCATGATTCAAAAATCATTCTTAGCAATCAAATTCATAACCATGACAATGAAGTGAACAGTGTTTCAGGGAGTTCATCCCTGGGCAAGCCTTCAGGGGGACAGATGCAGGAATGTGGTCTTGGAGGGGTCTACCAAGGAGCACCCCTGCCTATAGTGAGGGAACGGGGAGATGGGTGTAGAGTAATGAGCTGGGCGGGGGTTGGTGGCTCCCTTCCTCTGGTGTGATGTAGGACTGTACTGTCTCCTAGGACAGGTGTACAGAAAGCCTGCATTTGTTGGAAAAAGTCACAGAGATCAGTCCTTCTGTGAGCTGGGAATGCAAGAGTTAGACACTGATCTTCTTTTAGAGATCCGTCCTATGTGTCCTCATTATAGAGAGTGGCCAAAACAGAGTTCTGGGTATAAAATAGGTGTCTGTAAGTGCTGTTTGTCCCATAACAAAGTACCATATCTGGTGACTTAAACAGCAAAAACATATCCTAGACCTCAGTGCCAGGAGTCCAAGATCAAGGTGTGGGCCACACAGGTTCCTGGTAAAAGGTTCTCTTTTTATACTACAGGCAACCACCTTCTTCCTATGTCCTCTTGTGGTCCTTCCTTGGTGTGTGTATGTAGCTCGCTTGCTCTAGCTCACACGCTCTTTCTCTCTCTCTCTTTTTTGCCACTAATTGCATTATGAGGCACCCACCTTCATGATTTCACATAAGTAACTCCCAATGTCCCATCTCCAAAGATCACACTGGGGGTAGGGTCTCAGCATGTAAATGTGGGGTTGTAGATGATCACATCATAGCACTGTTAATAACTTCATTGGAAGTACACTCAGCCCTATGCTAATTGTGGTAGCAGAGAAGAGAACTTGATGCTATAAGACAAAAGAAATGGGGAAACTATTATGAAGTCCTATACTGGTCTACAACCTTAGATACACCAAGAGATAAAGTATGTCTTTTGTTAGTATTATGGTATCCAGAAGATCACTCTATATTTTATCTATTTTTTGCTTTGTTACACATTGTGTACTTCCAAAAAGTATTTAAGGTGCCTTAAAATAAAAGCTGAGACGTCTAAAACTATGGAGGAAAAGGCAGTTACAATTATACCAGCAACCAGAGGCGGGCGAGTATTGTTATTGAACATTAAATTCAGTTCATCCTGAGCATTTGGGGGTTAAAAAATGTGATAGCTCCCTATTAAAAGAGGCTTTTTCACTAAAATTAAATGTTAAAGGAATTTATGACAAGATCTAGAAAAGAGCAAAAATGCTACATTTACTTGGTGGGACTGATTCTTTATTGGCCTTTTTGAAAATAGCGAAGGGACATAGAAGATTGATTTGCAACTGAGCAAGGAAGACTCCAAGGGTCTGATCATGTTCATGTTTGAAGAGCAACATTAATACGAAGGTAGGGTTGGAGAAGGAGAAACCAGGAGTCTTGCAACCACATATCCACCCTAGGTGCTTGCATCATATTTAATTCCTTTGTCATCTATGAAGTGCTGATAAAATGGGACTCATGGATCAGCTCAGACCTACTGAATCAGAAGATTGGGAGGAGGGTGACTGGAACCTACATTTTTGAAATTGTATAGGTTGAGACAACATAAGAAAAGATTGTATAATTTGGCCTCATAAATATCTTCTTTAGTTTTCTTTTTTAAGTATTCTTTCATATTATCTGCATTGCTAGATAGAAATGCTACTGTTCTTTATTTACCTGATGCCAGCTACTAGAATTGACCAGCCCTTGTGAAAATTAAGGATTCTGATCTGTATCTATACACATACTCTCTTTTTTAAATTAATTAATTAACTTGGTTTCTATTGTTTCTGTCTTTATTTGTTCAGGTATAATGGACACATATCATCCTATTAGTTTCACGTGTAGAACATGACTATATTTGTCAATATCACTAAAGAATTCCAGTAAGTCTAGTTACCATCTGTCACCATACCTAGTTACATTTTGCCTCTGTGATAAAATATTTTAATACTTATTCTCCTAGCAACTTTCAGACATAAACTTTTCAGACCATAAACTCTGGCTACCACACAGCCCCAAAATTGATTTTGTTATGTCTTACAGTTTGTATCTTTCAGCCCCTTCACCCAGACATCTCCCCAGATTTTTCTTGATAAGGAACTGTGTGTTTGCCTAAAACTTTTCATGAGCATCTGCTCACAGTCCAGTGTCACGCACTGTGAAGCAGAGACGAGATGATGAACGTAGCCTTACACTTCAGACAGGCGTCGACCATCAACCACCGTGATCACAGGATGACATCCAATGTCCTCACAAACACACAGTGTGGAGAAGGGATTCCTCTGTGTGCCCATCCAAATAAGCAGATGAGACAGGTGTGGTCCCTAAGTACCATCTTTAAGACAAGATTCTATTGTAAAAATCATCACTGAGACGTTTCTTGATGGAAGGGCTGATTATTAGTCAGGAATACAGTAAGTCAGTTGTTAAACTGTTGGTGGCTTGAAATCTGCCACATGTGAGCATTTACACCATGGAAATCAGCAAATGCTACAAATCATGGCTTATTTTTTTACCTTTGGAGAGCTGGTTTCCAGCTTTCCACTGGTGCAGACAGAGGAACAGATGCAAAACACCAAGCAGTCACCTTCCTAAAACCAGACAAAGAGAACCATGGATTCTCTCTTGCACCTCGCCCAGCATTAACTTGGGCAATTGTGGATGTTCCCAGGCACCCAGCTGCACCTTAATTTTATTTAGATACAGTGTGGTTGATTTGTGAGGGCTGCTTAAAAAAAGAAGAAAAAGCCCTTCAGCTGATACATTTCTTTCATTAAGAACCCTATTTTTGTACTATTAGGGATACATTTTTAAATGGCAACAACTAGAAGAATGAGCTCATTGAATTAAATTTATACCAAGGTGGGGATGACTGATACCAGACCTTTTCCTGCGTGCAGGTTTGGATAGGAGGGGCCTGGAGAAAAAGAGGGAAGGAGTGAAGCAGAGTGGAGGAAATCAAGCAACAGCAGTACAATATTTTCATCTACCTGCCACCAACCCTGCCTGGTTCTTAAGGAGAACCCAAGGGAGCTTAACTTCAAGCTTCCTTCTCACATGGGTGAACCAGTTAAATAGAGAGTCAATCAGTAAAAACTGCAAGACAAGCATGTGTGGGCACTAAGTTTGTGGTAAAACCTACAAACATAGGTGTTAGGGAAACAGAGTCTAGTGAGGCCTGACATGATCAGAAAGGGGTCAGGAAAACTGGACAGCTTGGCTGGGGGAGAGCAAGGCCCTTCAAGCAGAAAAGTATAGAGCAAAGCTTTCACAGCAACAAGAGTGATGTGTGCCGGGAGATGTAAGGACCAGGTTTGGAGGAAGCAAAGGTTAGGGTTGGTTGGAATTCATAAATGAGTTTAGCCCAAATCAGGAAGTTAAAAGCTTAGGAAAGTCACTGGGCCTGAAACTGTAACAAAAGGCAGTGTGCACGTGCTGTGCCAGGCCAGAGCCACGACTTGAGCAAGAGAATGATGCTATGAAAGCAATGTCTACCAGGTAGCAAACATTTCGCAACAAGATTTCCAGCAGGGTAATCCCTAGGAAACCAGTAAACATAAGAGACTGTGTTCTCTCTCTGCTGGACAAGCCTACATTCCTTGTTTTAACAAACCAATTGTGGTTTTTAAACCATCAAAAACAAAGACTCTTTCTTCTCTAGACCATTAACCAACTTTCCTTCTTTTTTATAATCAACATAGGTTTGCAACTACTCCATTGAAATTAACTTCAGAGGGTAAAATACTCCATTGTGCCTCCAAATTTTCCCTTTTTTGGAAAGATCAGCCCTTTGAATGCTCCCAAGATAACAGGCTATGTGCTCCAAGTCAGGTCAACCCAACCTTCCAGACTGCTCCTACCCCACCTGGTGACTGAGGGTGGGGCTCAGGTCACCACAGGAACCGAGAAGTGGACTCAGTGAGAAGCTATAGGGACAAGCCTGAACTCCTACCGTGAACAACCAACACCAAATCTCCACCCATACTTGCGACAGTGTGATTGCAAGGCAGCCTCCTGAGGTGCCTTTGACCTCGGAAGACCAAAGCAGCCACTGGTTTGGGCATGACATGGGCTGAAGAAAATCCTATTCTCACCCTTAAGCCACGTGGTTCTTGTTCAGTCTCCTACTTCTCAAAACAGTGTAAATATCATCCAAAGAAATGCCCCCACTCTTTTGGGTAGCTACTTTCCAAAGATCAAAATAGCCTCTTAATTTCTAATTTTAAAAGTAAATGCAAAATATCCCTCTCTGTTTTATCTCTGCCCCTTCCATCCACCTCCCCCCACACACATCTCTAACGCCTATGCTATGTTCCTGTCTTGTCTGTATCGGAGTGTTTCACACTCCCCTGTTTCAGCGGTACTCAATTTTGAGCATGCATTGTGATCACTTGGAGCTGGAGAGCTTGTTAAAAACATTCACTGCTGAGCTCCTCCCTCCACCAATTCAGAGTCAATAGATGGAGCCTAAACTGCATTGGTGATGAGTTTCTAGTGACATCAGTTTTCTCTAGTGTGTGATGTTCCTCATCCATGCTTATTTGCACACAAGCTCTTTCCATTCAAAGGTAGTTTCCTCCTGAAAGAGATGTGAGGACAAAAGGCTTCAAAGTTGAAGGCCTTCTGGTTGGGTTAGTGGCAGTTAGCTAGCTGTGTTCACAAAGGAAATGACCCAGGCAAATCACTCAGCAGAAATTTGAGGTGAAAATTCAGAGTTTGTAGTTCAAACTTTGGCCCACAGCATCTATGCTTGAGTCCTAACACCAAAACCTTATAATATTAACATCTCTGAATCCTAGGGCTAGAACAACTATTCTAACACCTCATTATAATTATGAGGACATTTTTGAGACTTAGAAAGGTAACTTGACCAAGATTTTGGAGCCAGTGAACAGCAAGGATAGAATTAGAACCCCAAGTTCCATGATTTTGGGGAAATCACTTTGGTTTGTTTAATATAAAAAGGAAAGGAAGTGTTCTGCTACCAATAACTTGCAATGAACTAACTTTCCGGCTGATAACAATTATAAGCTCAGAAAAGTTACCAGGAAGGAATAGATGCAAGGAAAAACTGCACCCATCTGAAAAAAAAAGTCAAAAGAAAATAAAAGTTAATAAAAACAGTTGTTACAGATTACTTATTTGTTGGAATTAACAAATCTGATGAATATTGTGGAGGAAAGATAGATACAGAGGGAAAAGAAATATGAAATTTTAAGAGCAATATAGAAAGTCTTAAAAAAAATAGTGAGAGAACCACATAGAAATCCAGGACAGAAAAAAAAATATGAAATAAAATTTTATTACATGGGATTAATAGAAGATTGTTTATTGCAGATGAACAGAAATATTATAAACTAAACAACTAATAGAAAAAAGTCTGGGGGAAAAATGAACAGAGATTCAATTGTCCATGGGACTGTAACAAATGGTCTAACATAAATCTTGTTAATTAGCCTGATAAGGGTATTACAGATTAAAAATACAGACCAGGGGCTTCCCTGGTGGCACAAGGGGTTAAGATGCAGCATTGATCCACAGCCTCTGCAGCATGAGTTCAATCCCTGGCCAGGGAGGTGACCCATATGGTGCAGCAGACCTCTCTTGTCTCGCCTGCTGCTCCCCTCAGCAGTGTATTTCAGTGGATCTGCCTATTCTGATCCCCATTCTGTCTCTGGTAAATCCTCTCATCCCACCCCCACATTTCTGGCCTGTACCCCAGCTCTTGTATGCATAAATAAATAAATCTTTTTAAAAAAATAAAGACCAATAGCTCTCAAGAACAAAGATGTAAATATTGACAAGATATTAGCAAGGTAAAGCAAGTAATATATGTGAGAAAGTCCTGTAATTTATTGGAGCTTATTCCTATAGTACAAAGTTATTTTATTTGAAAATCAGAATAAAGTAAGAAAACTCATATGGCTATCTCCATAGGTGCAGAAAAAGCATTTGACAAATATCAACACCCATTCATTATAAACACTTAAGGTAGAAATACTGAACGTATTTTCTCTAACACTGAGAACAGAACAAAGATGTCTGCTTTCACTAATTCTACATTGTACGGAGTTCTTAGCCATGCAATAAAGCAAATATTAACTGGCTAATTAATTAATAGTAATAAGCTTGAAAAAGAAGAAGTAAAACTGTCATTATTTATTAATTGCATAATAGTCTATGTAGAAAACCTAAGGAAGCTGGGGGGTAGAAAGACAAAACCCAATTTAAGAACCATTGCAAGAATTAATGAATGAAATTAAGAAGATTACATGGACAAAATTCAATTGTACATTCATATGTTTGCAATAAATAAAATTAAAAAACAATAGTATTATAATAGCATCAAAACTATGAAATATTTAGAAATACATAAAGGCTGTGCAAGATCTCTACCTTAAAAATGTAAATCATTGTTGGGGTCAGGGGAGGTAACAAAAAAAGTAAAACATTGTTGAGAAGACTTTTCAAATGTCTAAATGGAGATGTCATATTCATGAATTGGAAGTCTAATTTTAAGATGTCAGTTCTCTTCTATAAGTAATTTAACATTATTCCAATCAAAATCGCTCCAGATTTTTTTTTTTTTTTGGTGGGAACTAGCAAGTTGATTCTAAAATATAAAAACATGGAATAGCCAAAATGATCTTGAAAAAAGAAGTATCAGGTTAGAAGATTTATACTGACTGACTTCAAGACTTACTATAAGCTAGAAGAATGTGTGGTATTGGTGCAAAGACAGACAAATAGATCAATGGAACAGAAAAAGTGCTAGACACAGAAAAATAAATACCAAATTATTCCACTTACATGAAATTCTAAAACAGGGAAAAGAATTTATAGTGATAGAGTTCAGAACAGTTGCCTCTGTGGGGGAAAATTAGTTGGAAATGGGTATAAGGAACCTTATTTACTGGGTTGATGGAAATGTTTTTAACCTTGATTGGAGTGGAGCTGACATAGGTTGGTATAGATGTTAAAACTCATCAACCCTAACAGCTGCCTTAATGCCCATAATATCTATTCATCTTACTGTCTGAAAATTACACCTTTTTTTTTTAATTTATTGGGTACAGACACAAAGAAAGATTGTCTGTCTTTTGCTCAGTCCTCAGGCTCAATGTTGGGCTTAATTAAACCAACCCCTAAAACCATTGGCTGAAGTTGACCTTTGTGTATTCACCTACACAGCTCTCAGTGGATTGCAAATCTTTCCAGTGAGGTGTACAGGACAATAGGTTTGGACTGAGTTCCTCTGAGTTCCTCTGATGTTTCAAATAAGTTCTGAGAAATGTCTTAAGAACATAGGCTCATTGGCGAGAGGAATATTTCATTGGTGTAACTGGGATACAATCCAAACTCAAGTGGGCAAATGTTTGAGCTGGAGGTGAAAAGACAGATAAAGAGCAGTTGATAGTGGGGTGAGTGACATTGGTTTCTTATGTTATGAAACAGCCTGGAGCATGCAGGCATCTATAGCCCACCAAAAATCAATGAGTGAATCCCGAATAGCATAGGTTTACCTAATAAAAGATTAGAAGAATGAGAGTAAAATATTTTTGAAATATCTGGAGAAGAGTTTGGGGGACATAAGTAAGTCTAGAAACAGGATGGTAAATCAAAAAAAGAAAGAAATGGCTATATAAAACTATGTGAACATTTGAAAATATATCAAATGAAAAATATAATTTCAATGAAAACAGACCAGAAAAAAATATTTGCACCAAAGCTGACAAAGGGTTAATATCTTTATTACTATGAGAAAGTTCTTCCTAATTGTTTATTTTTACTGTCTCCAAGTATAGATGGGAAAAGAACATAAAACTATGACTCAAAGAACTACAACTGGTGGACAAAGATGAAATAATATTCATATACAAAATTAAAAATGAAGTAAAATATTAAAATTTCATTTTACTACTGAATTAGCAAAACAAAATTTTAAATTAACCTAATGCCATTAAGGGCATAGTTTATGGATATATGGATAAAGATGATATTAAATTATGTAACTTTCATACTTATAAAATGGTATCATTGTTTCAAAGTCATTTTGACACAAGACGTCAACATTCATCAAAATATTTTTGTTCTTTGATTCTGTCTGTTGTTTAGAGGTCACAACATTATCTTGTAGGTGGCCTATGAATAAAGATGTTTGTTGTAGAGTTAATTATATCAAAAGGATGGAAAAGAAGCAAGTTAAATATTCCAATAAGGGAAGCAATCAGCACCCTGGTTAGGAGCTCTGGCCTTGGAATCAGACCTGGTTTGAACCCCAACTCTGCCACTCATGAGTGTTACCAGTCACTATGTGAAACTCTTCATCTGAGAAAGAGGCAAATAATATCACCTGCCATCCTAAAGCTGTGGGAAATACATGAACTAAACCTGGAAAACACATGGCAGCAAATTTAGCACTTGCTAAGAGAACATAGCACATATTAGATCCTATTATTCCTTCCACTTAGTGAAATGCCATTTAGCCATAAGAAGCTAAAAATGTAAGACAAAAAGTTACAAAAAAATATTTTGTAAAAAAAAATAAATAAACCCTACATCTGATATATTTAGTAGGGAACTAATTCTAGTTATACAAACATTATATTGACGTTAGAGTTGTCATCAACCATCTGTCTCTAATAACCTTTAGTGACTGCCGGAGCCTGGACGGTATTAAATTAGACTGATATGGGTGTTTGGGTGGTAAGATTATGTATAAATTCTTTTCTTTTGCAACTTCCTATAAACTTATAATATTACTTTCATACATAGAAATAAATTCACAAAGCAGGAAACATCCTCTATCAGACTATGAGTTCCAATTTTTTTACTCATTAATCTGGATAGTAAGGGTAGCCTACTTGGATGGCCAGATCCCTTTCTGTGCCCTTGACCATCCGCCAGCCCAGCAGACCGTCACTCTCTGATGTGGACTTTGTTATACTCATTTTGGGTGGTGTCTCTGAATCCTATGTGAAAGTCTATCCTTCCTAATGGAATTAATGGATACCATCGATTGTGTCTTTACTGTCCTCACCCTTTCAGATTTCTGTCCCTAATCACAGGTTACAAGTAGGTAGATGAAGGAGCCACAGCAACAGAGGCCACACTCTGAAATGCCTCTTCAATCCTCACCAACAAGAAAGGCTGTGTTGAGCCTCCCTGGTGGCACAGAGGATTGAGCACTGCACTGTGAAGCTGTCTGCAGCCTCTGCAGCACGAGTTCGATCCCTGGCTGGCCAAGGAGCTACCCACATGGCACAGCAGACCTCTCCTGCCTCACCCGCTGCTCCCCTCAGCAGTGTTTTCGGTCATCTGCCTGTTCTGCTCCCCACTCTGTCTCTGGCGAATCCTTTTACCCTCCCGCGCCTCTGGCCTGTACCCCAGCTCTTGTATAAAAAAAAAAAAAAAAAGGAAAGGCTGTGTTGTCCAGGCCAAGTATTGCCTGGAAGCCTCTTTCTATTATTCCAAAGCCCTCCTGTGTATGCCTAATCTAGCTGATTAAGTCAGGCTTTGCTGTTTAACTGCTTTCTGTCCTCGTATGAATATAGAAATATTAGCTATATCTATAAAGAACCCCAAGCTGTAAGATGTTTTGGACCCAAGTTGTATCCCCAATTCAAAATCAGCCACTGTTTGTGCAAGAGATGATTGTATTAATTTTTCAACATATGTAGCTGATGGTAGCTGGGACTAAAATGTGCTTAGAATAAACAAATTATAACAAGTACAAACAGTGATGCCATCCATCTGGGCACCCACATTATATTTAATAATATATTGAACATCATCTATGTGCAAGGTATTACTAAGTAGACAATAACACATTCTCACAGTTGAATACAACTTAAAGATCATGTGTTCCAACTACCCAGTAGGATCTTGGATTAACAATATCCCCACCAAGAACAACTCAGGATAAGGAACTGACAGGTTCCCAAGGCAGCCCATCCCACTTGAATCAGTTCTGACTGTTAATAAGTTGGGTTAAGTCATAATTCACACTCATCAGTTATGTTGAGGGAATTATAATCAGCTATTATCCTTTGTTGAGAACACGAGTTTCTCCTGTTCCCGGTACTAGCATCCAAGTATATTCACTACCACTTACTCTGTGACTCAGCAAAAGCTGCAGATATTTTCTTTATACCTGAAAGTTGACAGTTTATCAAACAGGTGTTCTGTATGTTGGCACCCAGTCAGAAATATGTAGTTACCAGGTTAGTTAAATTGGTGTCTAGTGCTAGATTTTAGGCATCTAACTGACATTATCCAGTGATATTAGCTAATACAATTAGGAACCCAAATAGAGCAAATTTATCTTTTATGGGCTCAGATAATGAGTCACAAATTCCATAAAAGACCCAACCTTTAGACCCTGGTACTTAAGATTAATGATTTTTCACTTTGCATATGAGTGATCCTCAAGGCAGATGCCTCTAAGAGGGAGTTTTGGCCAAAAGTTATTACCCCACCCTAGTTATGAGGAAATGTTTTGCCAAAGAAGCAGAAGTAAACAGGGGTGGAAAGGCTTGATCACATAATGAAATGGCCTGCAAGAAATTTCTTAAGTTTTTAAAATTTAAAATAATTATACCAGATGATGAAGCAATACACTCAAAATTTTAATGGGAAATAACTTTGAATTTAGAGTTTCCTACAGACAAATTATCAATCAACTATAAAGGGACAAAAATACATAGTTAGAGGGCCTCCCTGGTGGTGCAGCAGGTGGAGCACAGCGCTGTGAAGCTGTCCGCAACCTCTACAGCATGGGTTCAATTCCCGGCTGGCCAGAGAGAAACCCACATGGTGCGGCAGACCTCTCCTGCCTCGCCCACTGCTCCCCTCAGCAGTGTCTTCAGTGTGTCTGCCTGTTCTGCTCCCCACTCTCTCTGGTGAATTATCTCACCCTCCCATGCCTCTGACTGAACCCCAGTTCCTTTATAAATAAATCTTTAAAATAAAATTAAAAAAAAAACTGAAGCCATTACAGATTCTAGAACAAAAACAATGTTCACTTTAAAAAAAAAAAAAGACATAGTTAGAGATGCATGCACGAACTGAGAAGGCCCGCTGCCCTTGTATCCACCATGAAAAAATTATCTGAGAAACACTAGCAACACAAAAAAGGAACTTAAGGAAAGAAATGGTATGAAAGAAAGAGGGACTAAGCCTCCCTGGTGGTGCAAGGGGTTGGGTTGAGCACAGCACTGTGAAGCTATCCACAGCCAATTGCAGCATGAGTTCAATCCCAGCCGGCAGGGGAGCTACCCACATGGTGTAGCAGACCTCTCCTGTCTTGCTTGCTGCTCTACTCAGCAGTGTATTTCAGTAGATCTGCCTATTCTGCTCCCCTCTCTGTCTCTGGTGAACCCCCTCACCCCCCACATCTCTGGCCTGTACCCCAGTTCTTACATAAATATGAATAAATAAATATGCATAAATAAATTTTAAAAATCTTTGAAAAGAAAAGAAAGAGGGACTGCTATGGGTGACCTAGAAGCCATGCCATTTGGCTGGGCCATTTCAAGAGCCCTTAAACAAGCAATGAAATTCTCAAAGCAGAAGTCTGAATTTCTGTTTTGTAGGTCCATTCACCCTTGAGTGGTCCCTTCTTGAATGGCTCAAAGCTCTCTCAAAATATTTATCTCCATTGAGATTGGTCTTTGATCCATCCCCTCTTCTTCCGCAATGTCTAATTCACTTAAGCATAGCAACAATGTTTCACTAGATTGGACACAAGCAGTTTCCAGCCCCTCACCTGGCAATTTTCCAAGTGGTCCACCTCTAATGGGACAGATACTCTACTGCTAACTCAAAGTGGCTGATCTGTGATGACTCATTTTCTGAGTCAAAAGTCAGGACCTAAGACCTGGCTGTCAAGTTGGACTACACTTATCTAAACAAAAGGATGAACAAGTAAAAGCAGACCATTCTTGAAAATTCAGGATATAGAGTTATACTGAAAATTATATATAAACTGAAGATTCAGCATATATTGACTCAAGATGCCTGGGGAGGAGAGACAACAAGGCAGGCATGCAAAGCTGAGATTCTTGCCCAGTGGGTTTCTGGGATTATAATCCTTTCACATGAACCTCTTCTTGCTATGTTTCTCTCTGAGGAGACCTTCCAGTGCTTCTCTCTCACCTGGGGAAGGTAAAGGGATTCTTTTGGTGCTCTAAAGGCTCCTATCAGGGCACCCCTGCACCCCTTTATTTTTTTTAAAGATTTATTAATGCTTACAAGAATGGGGTACAGGCCAGAGGTGAGGGGAGTGAGAGGATTCATCAGAGACAGAGCGGGGAACAGAACAGGCAGATTGACCAAAGTGCACTGCTGAGGGGAGCAGCGGGCGAGTCAGGAGAGGTCTTCTGCGCCATGTGGGTGGCTCCCTGGCCAGCCAGGGATGGAATTCGTGCTGCAGTGGCTGCAGACAGCTTCATAGTTTGCTCTTAACCCCTTGCACCACCAGGGAGGCCCCAGGGCACCCCTTTAAATCCATAGTCTTTAGGGATTTGTTTGATGTTTATGCAGCTGAGAGCCTGTATTGTATGCCCAGGGTGAATGGGGAAGGGAGAGACAGAAGGGGGATGTGTCTGATAATTTAGCTTCTTCTCTTTTGTCCTTAAAGTGTTAAACTCAGCCCTACACTGTATATCCCCTTCAAACAAGTTCTTCAGTTGGACAGCTTGTTATTACCAAAGCATGCCCTTGGGACTGGGGTAGGGGAGGGGTTGGGGATCTCACCTTCTCCTTAAGCTACTTAACAAAGTATTTCTTCCACCCCCTTAGAATATTCTACCTTAGAAGAGTTCTGAAAAAATAGAATTTTCCATATCATGACATGGCCATGGTATTTTTTGTTTCTCATAGACTGAAAACCTAATAACCACAGAGCTAACTGATAATAATCCTCAGTGCATAGTGATTCTAAGTCCTTAAGATACACTACTGTTGGCGGGAAAGGATGTCCTAAACAAAGTCCACAAACAGGTTTTATGGACCCCACCCCCTCCCCAGACCAAAGAGATCTGAGACACCAAGGACAATGAATCCCATAATGTCATCACCACCGGAGGGAGGATTACTGGGAACTGAAGGTGGAGTTAAGCAGCCAGGTTTGGTATATAACCAGACATGTCAACCTTGGGGGTGCTTGGTTTTTCAGTGGCTTTCAACATGCTATTGGGGTTCCAGCTCAGCGGAACTGGTAGGACGCATTCACCAAGTTATCTCTCTCCCTTACTCCCTGAGTTATTCATTTCTTCTTTTCCCCTTTTTGTAAATAAACCCTTTCTTACCCTTTTTTGTGTGCTCCTGAGGTTGAGTCTCATTATAAGTCCCTTTTAAGCACAGGTGTGAGGACCCACAGTCAGGCCAACCCATTTCACATTGGGGTTGCCCTGTAACACTACAACTCCAGCTATGACTGCTCAAAAGATGCAGCTCTGGGTCTATCTCTAATCTTCAACTCCTGCACATGACCCATTCTTGGCCACCAGAATGCTCCTGTGCTAGCTGAAAGAGGAAGATAAGAAATGGTAGGCCTCCCTTGCCTCTGGGGGTTGTGTCATATTAGGTAGTTCTTCCACAAGAGGATGATAAGAACTGGGTAGACTCACTTCCCCATGGAGATTGTTTCATACCCAGTAGACACATGCCCCAAATCGAGAGAAGCAGTAGGTGCTTTGCAAATATTTACCTAGCTACATGGCAACAGGGCAGTATTAGTTAAAGTTCTATTTAACTTCAAGAACACACGCCCTATACTCCATTCTGTCCACACACATAAAAAAAGGCAACATCCTTTACTGTGGCTTTTTGTATGTGTTTAAAACCATGTGAATATTGGACCTCTTTAATTTCCAGATCACTCAGTTATCCAAGATTTGAACATTCAGTGGAAAAAATACCAGGTTTGCTTTCATGTGTGCAGTGAAGGTCTGTCATTTGGTTTCGGATTTCAGACTCATCCTCCCATTCTCAGAAATGAGAATCACAAACTCCACAGACTTTTCTAGTTCTGCTACTGGTTTTCCACAGATTAAGGAAACCAAATGTTTGGTGCTTAAGCAAATCCTTAACAAAATACAATATAGTGAGGACCCAGAACATAACCTCCCCACACTTTCCAACAGGAGCTGAGGGGAAAACTAAACAAGTGCCTCCAGGGACCAACTTTTCCTCAAAATATTTAAGTAATTGTGGGTTTGGTATGACGAGAGCATGTTACCAGAAAATCTTGGTGAAAAAGTAGAGTGACTTAAGAGGAGCATATGAGGAAGGCCTTAAAAATCCCATAAAGGAAGAAAGACATGTGTCTCCAAATAAACAGCATTATCAGATGTGCCATATGCTACTGCTTTTTAAGTTTGTAGGCTAGAGTAAGAGAAACATTAGAAACTAGGTAAAAGACTTTTTATCAACTAACACTTGCATGGTGCCATCTTGTGGTGAATCTCTTTAGGATTCAGAGGGTCAATTTTCCACCTTTCAAATTATGTGAAATTCAGTTTTTAGACTGTTTTCAAATAGTTATTTAAAAAAAGCTTATGATTCTACTTACTAAATTTAAAAAAAAAAGTCGATGATGTATTTTCCACTGGACCTAAGAATTTATAAATATTGATTGCGATTTCCCACCTCAAAGTCAGCAATCACAAAACACAGATGCAAACTTGAAGAAGGAATTTATTTTGCAGAAAAAAAAATTAATGATGATTTTCTTTATTTAGGAAAAAAACTTTATCCAAAAGTTCAGGCCCTTGATTATATTTTGCTATCTTATGTCTAAATGGTTTTTATGGGGTTTTTTAAAGTATTTTTAAAAATATTTATTTATTTATGCATACAAGACCTGGGGTACAGGCCAGAGATGAGGGGGTGGGGTGAGAGGATTCACCAAAGACAGTGGGGAACAGAACAGGCAGATTGACCAAAGTACACTGCTGAGGGGAGCAGTGGGCGAGTCAGGAGAGGTCTGCTGCACCATGTGGGTTACTCCCTGGCTGGCCGGGGATTGAAATCATGCTGCAGAGGCTGAGGATAGCTTCATTGTGTGGTGCTTAACCCCTTGCACCACCAGAGACGCCTAAATGATTTTTAAAGTAAGAAATTTTCCAGTTACGGTCATAAAACCATCTGAAAAGACCTTTAGGTCTAAGCATATCAACTCTGGATTTTTTATTTACTTTTTTATCTAAAGGGATAACCATCAGCATCTCCCTTGAACATACACACAAAGGATGCAGGGGATCCTCATGACTTCTGAATATTTCACACCATTGAATGTGAACCTGCAAAGCCTGAACTGAAATTGAGGCTTCCTAATTTCTAGCCCTGTGATGTTGGAGCTCCGTTGGGCCTTGAGCCCACGCTGCTGAGGAGTGCCACGTGTTCTGCATTTGATGTGGTTCTGACATCAGTTGTGGCTGGGTAGTCAGGGAGGAACACCTGAACAGGAGCCCAGACCTGTCCCCTTGGGAACTAGAGAAGCCCAGACCACTCTCAGGAGTCTTCACGACTCTCAAACTCGCCACTCTGTAAAATACCTTAGCCCCTCAAACTTCTTCAGTCATCTAATTTCATGGTGATGTTGGTGTCAAATCTACACAAAAGTCCTCTTATTTCATGGTGATACCATGTTGCCAAGTTCACACAAAATTCTCAGTGAATGCTCTTGACTGGTTGACTGATGACATATCTCTTCACGTACACATCAGAAGACCCCAACGTGGGGTTGACCTCATTTTAAAAGAACCCTAGAATTCTATCTTGCTCAAACTCTGAGTTCTTTTGTTCAGATTAGGCAAACATGTATTGAATCCCTACTGGTATATTCCAGGACATTCACATATGTTCTCAATTGTGGCTAAATTTGCATAGCCAGTCTGACTGACTGAGGCCATCCTTTGGTAAACATGGATCATAGTGTATTCCCCTAGGAGAAATAGTAGTAAGGGATGAGAGAGATCAGCATTAGTTTTCAGGGAAATGGTCAGGAGCACAGTAAGTGTCTGAAAATTATTTGGGGGGGTCATAGCTCAAAAGATAAGACAGAAAAAAATAGACAGGGCCTCCCTGGTGGCACAAGGGGTTAAGACGCAACCTATGAAACTGTCTACAACCACTGCAGCATGAGTTCAATTCCCGGCCAGGGAGATACCCACATGGCACAGCAGACATCTCCTATCTTGCCCTGCTGCTCCCCTCAGCAGTGTATTTCAGTCAGTCTGCCTGTTCTGTTCCCCACTCTGTCTCTGGTGAATCCTCTCACCCCCACACCTCTGGCCTGTACCCCGGTTCTTGCATGCATAAATAAATAAATCTTTCAAAAAAAAGAAAAAAGAAAACCACAGACAATGCTATCAGTCAGGTGAGAAATAGAAGGAGAATGTGGTTGGAGAAAACTGAGAGATCAAAAGCAGTGTGGCTGGAAATTAGCCATCAGCTTCTGAGGAAAAGAGGACCATCAAAGCGAGTCACAAGCAGCTCAATAGCAGAAGCCACTTTAGTAAGTATCTTAAAGTGAAAACAGAGGAGGAAAATGCGTTGGCGGGATATCAACTAGATGAATGAGCTGAGGATTTTGTAGCTCCCTTCCTGCCCTCCCTCCTCAATTTTACTGCTCACTAACACTTCATGGAGGGGATAAATTAAGGGTCTAAAATGAGAAACATTCATTATTGTTGGGCTTAGCATTCAACACAAAATATTAAAAGAAAAAGTAACACAAGTGACTAAGGGTAGTGGAGGTACAGTGGTGATAAGGTGTGGATTTGGGGTGTCCATTACCTTACTGTTCTGCTTCCAAAACACATGTTTGTGATGTACCAATCTGAAAGGAAGAGTCAAGGTCCCCAAAGATACAGATATAGATGGAAGGAGAAATGCTTAGGGCATAATTAGGCAGTAGGAGGCAAGTTGGAGAGGGGAAAACAGACTTGGGGGAAGCAGTGGAAATAGTTGCAGTGCCCTTGAGGGAATTGAAAGTAGCACTTAGAAAGTCATCCTGGGAAAGGAGGGAGACAGCCCTGAAAAGACAGGGGAGAAGCGCGGAGGAGGGATGAGGGAGGATGGGCAGGCACCCATCCTGGGAGGTAGGAGGGGATCATGGTGCCCAATGACTCCTGAAACTCTGAAGAAACCAGCTTCAGCTGCCACCCTCCCCCATGTGTCCCTCCTTCAACTGCAGGCCGGGCCTTGCCTCTGCCCTCTCCAGCAGGTCAGTGAGTTATAAACTCCATTCTTAGATAGAGTAACCACAACTAGAGCAGGAGATACCTGATGAGAGAAGAAATGCAAGAATTCTGCTCCTTCTTCCTCCACTTCCGTCCACCAAAAAGGCTTCCATTATCCTGGGGCCATCTTGAATAACAAACTCCCAGGAAGAAAGGGAAGACAGAAGTAAGACAAAGTTTCTCTTAAGCAAAATTTTCTATGTGGCATTAGCTGCTCCCTTCTCTGCTGCCTGTGGTCCACCATATACAACACATTTTCTGCTGGCCTGACTGGCAAGGAAGTCCCTTGAGAGGAGAGCTGGCTTTCCCTGACGTGTCGTTGTCAAGGTCACAGATCTGAGCAACTTTTAGGAAGTTACTTGTCTGTGGCCTCCCCACTTCCTTCACCCAACTCTCCAACTTTCCCCTTTACACATTTCCTGTTGCAGATAGATACAAAGAAAGCTGAGAAGTAACAAAAAAAGGTCTGCCTATAGATGTTTTCTATGCACAATCCAGAATTTATTCACAGATAAGAAGGAATAATGTTCAGGAAAGATTAAGAATGAATAAAACTAAAGTGTCAATGAACTAAAAAAGATATATCTAATCTACAAGAAAGATAAAAAGTATTTTTAAAAAGTTAATAGAAACCATACAAGCCTAGAATAAAATCAATAGGCTTGACATTTTTTTGTCCTGGGAGCCCCAGCGGAAGAGGAAAGACTGATACAGAAAATGTATTTGGAAAAAGTAAGACTCCAAACTCACCAAATGTGGTATAAGACACAAACTAGTAGATTTAAGAAACCCAGCAAAGGGCCTCCCCTGATGGCCTAGCGGTTGAGCGCTAGGCTGCAAAGCTGCCCGCAGCCTCTGCAGCGCCAGTTCGATCCCCAACCGCAGGCGAGGGTCCCACATGGCACGCAGACATTTCCTGCCATGCCCGCTGCTCCCCTTAGCAGTGTACTTCGTCAGTCTGCCTGTTCTGTTCCCCGCTCTGGCTCTGGTGAATTCTCTCACCCTCCCGCCCTTCTGACTATACGTAGTGCTTGTATAAATAAATCTTTAAAAAAAAAAAAAAAGGCCCAAACCCTAACAGAATAAATTCAAAGAAAACAATGAACAGTTGCATGAAAGCCAAATTCCTAAAAGCCAAGAAAATCTCAAAAGCAGCTAGTGAAAAACATGTCACCTATCAGAGAACAGTGATTGGAATTAATAAAAGTTCACCTCAAGCACCACAGAGGCCAGAGGCCAAGAGCATCCCATCTTCGAAGTCCTGAGAGAAAAGAACTCTCAATCCAGAAATTTATATCCTGTGAAAATATTCTTCAGGAAAGAAGGCAAAATAAAGACTTCCTTCAGATGAAGGAAAACTGTAAGAGAATTTGCCATCCACAGAAAAACTGAAAGAAAAGCTTAAAGAAGTTCTTTAGACTGAAGGGAAATTATACTGGAGGGAAAGCTGGCACTTCAAGAATGAGGGAGAACTACACAAACAGCCGACATGTGCTTCGACAGAATATGGGTCGGCTACTTCCTCATGCCTTCACTCTCCTCCGATGTATTGTCGTAGATGCTCTTGTTTCTCCACTAGAATGTTTTTTGATTAGCACCTATAGAATCTGCCTTCATTTTGGTGAGAGATGGATGAGATCAAGGGCTCAGGAGCCACAATGGCTGGTTTCAAATTCTGCAACTGCCACTTACTATTTGTGGCAATCTGTGTTCAGTGTATTATCTGTAAAACAGGGGGGCCTCCCTGGTGGCACAGGGGTTAAAGACATAGTGCTGTCAAGCTATCAAGCATGGCCAGCTACTGCAACATGAGTTTAATCCCTGGTCAGGGTGCTGACCCACATGGCGCAGCAGACCTATCTCACCTGCTGCTCCCCTCAGCAGTGTATTTCAGTGGATCTGCCTGTTCTGTTCCCCGTTCAATATCTTGTGATTCCTCTCACTCCCCTGCACCGCTGGCCTACACCCCAGTTCTTGTATGCATAAATAAATAAAAATAAATCTAAAAAAAAAATAAAATTGGATAGTAATGTATTTTACCTTACACTATGAAGATTAAGTTAGTTATTTTATAGTGATTAGGACAGGGCAAGGTACATAATAAGTATGATGTGTGTGACCTGCTACTTTAAATGCTCAAAACTTGCTAACTCATCTTTCCCTGGTACTAGGTCATCTATCAGTCTTGGATTTCAAGCCCAACAAGTATCTAAGGATAAGGAGCCTATGCAAAACAAATCCTTGCTAATTGTGTCTCTGTAAAATCTACATCAAACATTTTGAATATCAGAATGGTCAGGAAGGTTCTCTTGGTAAGTCAAATCTCAGTTGTAAATGGTATAAATCAGAACATACATTGAATGTAGGTTTTTGGCAAATGAGTATTAAGGGACCATCTGCAAATCTGATGCATAAAATTGAATCATGTCCCTTCATTCACCACACACATTTGTCATGGCAGATTCTCACGTAAAAGCTGTTTGAACTTGGTTCCCAGTCCTTGTGAGCTTCCCCAACTTGCAAAACCAAATATATCCATTCACACTTCTAGGAATTTTAAAATACAATTCCTGTACCAAATTATATTATCAGAAACTAATTTACTTAAGGCACCCATAGAAATCTCTTCAAAAATTATATTTTGATGATATGTCTTTGGTTTTTTTGTCAAAGGTTGAATATATAAAAATGGCCACACAAAGAATATCTTTGCATGTCTGCATTAAAAAAAAAAAAAACTAAAGTAGAAAGCAAAAACAGAGTCTACATTTTTTAATATTTTTTATAATTTATGATGTAAATCTCAAAAGACATTTTATAATGTAAATCTCAAAAGACAATGTTTCTCTCCTGATAAATCAGTTATTTGATAATAAAAATTCTTAGCCTAGGTTGTGTGTTAGATTTTCCTGGGACAGCTTATAATACTCTGTGGGATCAGACTTATCCTATACCTAGTAAGTTAGAATCCTGGGGAATAGGACCCAGGCACTGACGATCTTTTAGAAGTCCCCCAAGGAAGGGCCTCCCTGGTGGTTCAAGGGTTGAAGTCTCAGTGATATTAAGCTATCAAGCTATCACCAGCTACTGCAGTTCGATCCCCAGCCAGGGAGCTAACCCACATGGTGCAGCAGACCTCTCCTGTCTCCCCTGCTGTTCCCCTCAGCAGTGTATTTCAGTAAATCCACCTCCTCTGCTCCCCACTCTGTCTCTGGTGAATCCTCTCACCCTGGCACCTCTGATCTATGCCTACATCCCAGTTCTTGTATGCATAAGTAAATAAAAATAAATCTTAAAAAAAATATTTTTCCAGGGCATTATAATGTATACTTAGACCTGAAAATCCCTTATTACAGTATATCATTTTACCCTTTTAAAAATACTGACTTCTACACCTGAGGGGGTAGGGGGAAGCAAATATAGTTTAAAAATGAACAATGATGTAAAAAATAAAATAAATAAAATAAAAAATATTAAAAAATAAAGTTCTTTCCTAGTAAAAAAAAAATAAAAAATAAAAATAAAAAACTGACTTCTAAGAAATTCAAAGCTAAGTTCCTTATGCATAACCAAGTTTCTTGTATTGTTTATGCCTCATTCTCTGTAGTTTATTTCTATTTGTCTTTTTAATTATCATCAAACATACCTTATAAACCACCTCAAATCATTCTTGGGAGCAGGCATAGAATAAGCCCTAACTTTCAAAAGAGGTCATCCATGGCTTCATGGATATATTTCTAAAAAATTTTTTTCACTCCATCAGTTCTTTGGATGATATGTTCCGTAAACTTCTTCTCTGGTATGTGAAGCCATACTTTTAGGTGTTCAAACAAAACCTAATTTCTTTTGAGTTTTAAAGTATGGGCCCTTATTCCAATCTTCCAGGATTTAGTAAATAAGTTCTATATTCATTCCTGTTCTCTATTGGTTTTCTATTGCTATGTAAATAATTGCCACACATCAATGGCTTAAAACAACACTCAGTTTACCTCATTTTCTGAAGGTCGGAAGTACAGGCCTATTTGGCCACTATGCTCAGGGCCTTACAAGGCTGAAATCCAGGTGATAACCGGGCTGTCTTCTTAAGGGGAGGCCGGCCTAGACAAGGGTCAGTTGCCAAGTGGCAGCAGTGAATGTAGAACTCATGGTAGCTTCTTCAGAACCCAACAGTGGAAAAAGACTACCCTCAGGTCCTTCCAACATATTCCTTTACTGATAATTAATCAGAGTTAGTTTCTGTTCTGCTTCCAGGCTCTCACTTTAAAGAAAGGCCCATATACCTGTGGCGCAGTGGTTGAGCGCTGGGTTGTGAAGCTGCCCGCAGCCTCTGCAGCGCCGGTTCGATCCCAGGCTGCTCCCCAGCCACCAGAGGAGGGTCCCACATGGCGCGCAGACCTCTCCTGCCGCCCGCTGCTCCCCTCAGCAGTGTACTTCGGTCCTCTGCCTGCTCTGCTCCCCGCTCTGGCTCTGGTGAATTCTCTCACCCTCCCGTGCTTCTGACTGTACCCAGTGCTTGTATAAATAAACAAACAAACAAACAAACAAATCTTTAAAAAAATAAATAAATAAAGGGCTCAGCTGAACGGCATAGGAGTTAAGTCTCAGTGCTATTGTTACAGGGCAGGGAGGGGGCAGCCCAAACTTACAAACCTGCCTATTCTAAATGGGTTCTGCCATCCGCCGCATTAACACAAAACATGAGACTTTAATGGGAAGGAACTTTAATACAACCAGGAAACAATATAGGAAAGTCAAAGAATCTAGTTTCTAAATGAAGCACCCAAAGTTACCCGTCCCCTCGTGGGTAAAACTCCATCCATATGGGATTGGCCCAGAGCAAGGCCCCAAAGCCTGCCACAAGTCTAAAGCATCTTTCAGTGGGGACCCACAGAAAAGGGTCAGAAACAACCAGACAAGCCCGGACGGAAAAGAGAAAAATCAAAATCAAGATAAAAGCTGCCATTGTTACCTTCCCACGGGTCTCACCCACGTCTGTGTCACCCCGTCCACGACCAAAAGACAAGCGCAGTTTCTTCCCATGTCTCTAGGCTCCATGTGCCTCTTCCAGGTCTCCTTCTGGCTCCATCTGCTTCCTTTCTTCTCAGTCTCCTCTGCAGCTTCTTCTCTCCCTGCTCAGCAACACCCTCCCTTGGGTGGGGCAGGAAACCTGGAACTTCCCCCTTTCCTGGGGACCACCCTGTTACACTATCACTAAAGAAAGGCCCAAATAACATCTTCTAAAGGGCTCAGCTGAACGGCATAGGAGTTAAGTCTCAGTGCTATCACTGCGATGGCCTGAGTTCAATCCCTGGCCAGGGAGCTAACACACATATGGCACACCGGCTGCTCCCCTCAGCAGTATATTTTAGTCGATCCACCTGTTCTGCTCCCCACTCTGTCTCTGGTGAATCCTCTCACCCCCCTCGTACCTCTGGCACAAAGGACCCTGTTCTTCTATGCATAAATAAATTTTTAAAACAATAAAGTGTGTAAGCAGAGCTGAGAGCCCTGGTTTAAGCGGCTGGATGAGAAGAAGTCCAGGCCAGGTGGGAAGGAGGGGAGAAGGGGAGAAGGGGAGAAGGAGGGGCAGGAAGCTGGAATAATGTGATGTATTTGAAGGTAGTGAGAGGGCTGACCTGCCAGCAGCTCTTCCAGGTGTAGTGGGAGGTCACAGTGAAATGCCCGCAGGGCATGTGGAACCTGTATTCAGAAAGGAAAGGGGACTATAGAAATCAGTGAGAAGCTCAGATAGTTGTATATTTCAGAAAAACAGGGGAGTGGTTTTGAGGGCTTTGACCAGTGGTGGTGTTGGAAGAGAAATGTAGAAATATTAATCAAGCATTGGGAGGAAAGATTGGTAATCCTTGCTGGGTGGGATGGGAGATTAAGAGAAAGGTTGAGTTGTAAATGACTCCAAGGTTTCAAGGGAATATACTATTCACAAAAAAAATGAGTAAAATAAATTGTTGGTGTGGAGTAAGGAGAGGAATTTGGCTCTCCGGAGCTTTTCTCTCTGAGACTTCATCAGGAGGGATAACAACTTGTTAACATTTAGCTTGATGCCTTGTATGTGACAACTGCTCAAAACGCTTTGAGTGACTAGAGTCAAATGAGGTAAAACAGGAAAAACTAGCTTGATACCCAGGCATGAAACTGAACATGACAGAAGAGTTGATGCTGAAGAGAGAAAGATTAAGAGCCCTCCCTGCATGACGTCCTGGATATTTCACAAGGACTTGTCTGAATCTGCACGTCTCCACATAGTGTTCTCGTCTCGTTACCCCTGACCCCACGTGTAGAGGACATCTGTTGTTTTTATGCCCAGAATCCACTCTCTGTGGGGTTCCTCGATTTCCCTGTGGGGAGTCGCTCAGTGCATGCAGTCTCTTCAGGCCTTCCACACAGGCCCAAATGTTTAACCATTACTCAGGGCTTGTGTGGTGTATGCAACCTCCCATTTGCCCTGGAACCTTCCAGGACCACTGCGCCTTCCACCCCTCCTCTTGTGAATTCCCAGAGAACTACTGTTCACATTGTTCAAATAAGGAGTAGCTGTCCCTTGATCGACACTAGGCTCTCTCTCCTGGGAATCTTCAGCAGAGTAACAGCAGTCCAGAAGCCAGAATCTCCCTGGTGGCTGAGTCCTGGTGACACCATTCACTGGATCTCTGATTTGCCCAGGCCTCTGTCCACGGCCTGTTTCTTCAGCTTTGTTAATTCTCTGAGGTGCCCTCACATCCTTCCTGTACATTCCTTTATTGATAGTTACACAAGAGCTAGTTTCTGTTGCTTGCAACTAAACTTCACTAACTGACATTTCTTTTTATGATTCAAATTTTGCCACAGCTTTATTTTTCATTCAAAGTGCAGACGTGAATATATCATATTCTGGGATCTTTCTTCTTTGCTAAGGTTCACTCCAGGAATTCCCTTTTTTTTTTTTTGAAGAAAAAGAAGAAGAAGACAAGCTCTTGACAAGTGGTGCTGGGAAGCAACCATGTGTTCTCCTGTCATTTTCGTATGCCGTACCCACTCATTTATTAAAAGAGGAATCAGTGAGCCTTCTACACTGTACAGCATTTTAAGTTGCTTCAATGTGGTCTCTTCATATTCCATTTATTTCTTCAACTCTGAATTCCCTTGCAATCACTATCAGATGCCTTGCAGAGCATCTGAGCTTGGGCCCCTCCATTCCTTCTTTTCTGGGTTGCTATCAATGTCCTCTTTCTTTGGGTGAACAGTTTAAAAAAAAATTACTAAGAATGACAATGCTTTCTCCATCACTGATATGCATAAAAGAGCCTCTGCCTCTCCTGGATGAGAAACTGATATATACCTGGCTGTAGAAGTTAGAACTGCCATTGAGGTCAAAGAGTAGCACCTCTGGTGTTACTGCAAGCAAACATTCCTAAAAACGTTGTTGTTTGGCATTTCTATGCTTTTCATCTTCAAGGCCATTTGTAGACCTTAAAGAATAAATTGTTCGTTTTCCCATTAGTGTAGAGTGCTGGATATAATCCTGTACCATTCCTCAGACTTAAACAGCAGGCCCAGGGGCCTCCCCTGGTGGCGCAGCGGTTGAGTGCTGGGCTGCGAGGCTGCCCGCAGCCTCTGCAGCACCGGTTCGATCCCTGGCCACCAGTGAGTGTCCCACAAAAAAAATAAAAAAATAAAAAAATAAAATAAACAGCAGGCCCTGCTTATAAACTATGGCTCAAGAAAACAGCTTCTTAGGAAAAACAAAGGGGGAAAGGTGTGTGAATGAAAAGAGGAAGAAAAAGAGAAGTTCTACATTTACTTAGTGACTATTGAATCTGGGATGACACTTCAGAGAAAAACACTCCAGGGTTCTGGCTGGCTTTACTTCCACTTTTCCTACTTTATGACACACTAAGAAGCTCCCACAGAGATGAGGTCATTCCCAGTCACCGCCCCCCCAAAACATCCCCCCCAAGCTGTAGTATTACATCTCTTGATAACTCTTCCTTTGTTTTACTGGAGGATTTCCTTATTCTAAGTTCAGGAGTTGCCTGGCATACCAAAGCAAAAAGCTAAGTGTGTGTGTGTGTGTGTGTGTGTGTGTGTGTGAGAACTTACACATGTGTAACGTCTGTACTTTTTCTTGCACCCCTCTTGTTGGGAGCTGGGGAGAAAGATAAAAAATGAACCATGCCCATTAGCTCAATGTTTTGCAATGATGTGACTGGAAAGAACTCTGAGATTAAGAACTGGCTTACTCCTTCTTGAGAAATCATCCCATCAAAAGAAAGACGAGCCTTCACCTGCTCAGAGAAATGGTTGGCTGAACTTCTTAGCATTTTGATACCCTGAGAACTGCAAATAAATGCAGGGCATGAAGGCAGGAGTAAGTCTTTCAACAGTCTTGCACTCATGTCTCCCTTAAAGACCACCATATTACAGAGTTTAGTCACCCACAAAGTAACTTTTGTACCCTGACCAATCATCACTTATGTCCAGGCCAGGGAACTCCAACGTAGAAAGTATAATTCTTTCAACAAGTCCCCTTCTCTCACTTCTTAAACGTTACGATAGTACATATGGAGCTGTGTGACATTAAGAAAAACAAATAAATGACCACCATAACTAGGACTGATTATTTGATGGGTAGGTATTTGCATAATGGGATATAATGGGAGGGTCTTCACTACAGTTTTTTGTTACAAGCTCAATGTATTATATTAAACCAACTTTGAATTTATGAAATTTCATTTTACACTTTATAAAACCAAGCATTTTTAACTGAAAGCAAATTTTCACTTACTGCTATTTGACTGTTAACATTGCATGTAGCCACCTGTCTTTTCTTAAACATTGTGTGTGTGTGTAGCTTTTTCACCATCCAGATGTAAATATCCTCAAATTCAGGGTCTACTGTCTCCAGGGCTTTCAAAAACCTAAACAAATAGAATCAAAAACTCGAGAGAAGGGAAACCAGAGAAAAGAAATATAGCGACCTAAACTCAAAAACAAGTGAAAATCGCAGGCTCCTCCTCGCAGTCCCACAGGCATGAGATGGTCATGCTCAAGGTGCAGTACAAGCCCGGTAGCAACATGTAGGCTTTAGCCTGTCAGTGTTGTTTTTCAGGTTTCTAACTGCTTTCCTCAAAGTGAAATTAATCAAAGTGAAATTAATCTTTGCTTAGACCAAGACACAAGGGCACAATACCCAGTCATGAGGCTTCACGGGTACCTCAGAAGGGACCTCAATAAGCCAAAACTTAACTGAGGGCAAATGAAAAAAACACATACGTGGAACCATGAGTGTTGTCGCCGAACTGCAGAACCAAGGAAGGGAGAGGTTGCCCTGGAAGTCTAGAGCAGAGGGCACGTGGCAGGCTGTGTCCCAGCTAGAAGGAGAAACGGTTAGCCCCTTCACCCACTGTGGAACATGAACCAACCTGACTGATTTAAGCGTGGTGTGACTGGGACGGTGGGAGAATCATCTTTTGGAATAGAACATGGAAAGAAGTCTGTTCTAGAAGCAGTAAGGAGATTCCAAATCTTACTGTGGATGCTTCCAAATTTATTTCTGTCTGTGATATTTACTTCACCAAAGTAGGACTGTAAGAACAGCTTCCACTGGAATTTCTCTAGAAGACCGTATACACAGGGACAACGGAGAGAGCCAGGCTGAATGATCTGCACAGACTTGCACTAACTTCAGGCTATTCTTCCATGCTTTTGAAGGAACATGATAGGGGGAGCAGAGCATCTGAATACTACCTCTGTAACTCACTGCTTCCTGTAGATAGCAAATTATCTGAGCCACAATCTTCTGTAAAAGCCCTGAAAATTGCCTAATTCACACAGCTATCGAGTTCAAAAGTAGGTAATGTATAGAAAGCATCTGGCATTCTCTACCCTAGAATTTTTATTACCAAGTTGGTTATTTCTTGTGACTCCTGAATAGAAGCTTTTTTTTTCCAGTCCTTCACTTATTGCCTTAATATAATTGTACTTAAGACACTCTTAGCATAGCTATTCTGTTTTCAACCCCTATGTGGCTTCCTCCCTCCATGTTCCAGGTCAAGTGCAGTGGCTCTGGAAAGGCGGTATCTCAGGTAGAAGAGTGAGTCTTTGGGAAGCTGGCTACATGTTGGTTCCACGAGGGGTAGCCCTGTGGTAGGGCAAAAGGCAGGCATGCAGGCTGGAGAAAATACATACAACGGCGCCACCCGTTGTAACACTCCCTCAAACACAGGAAGGTAGGCCAGCAAGAAATAGGATGGGATTATTCTATAGAGGCGGTTCACTAACTCACACAGCGACAATGCTGCAGTGCAGCAATTTCTAGGAGACCAGAAATTGCCTTCCATTGACTCTGGTAATAAGCCTATAGGGGAGGTGCCACTGCCATCTTTACTGTACAGCTTAGGAAATGGAGGGCCAGAGAGAACTCAGTAATTTGCCCAGGATTACACTGTTAACAGGTGACAAGGCCCATTCTAACCCAAGCAGTCCGGCTCTACAGTCCACTTGAGCAACTCTGAGGCTGTGCTGAATGCAACAGCAAAGCATGATTTCCTACTTAAACAGCAAGACGAACAAAAGAAGACAAATAGCACAGCGACCTCTTAAGAGGTTATCATACTGACAGATTTTTAAAAGCAGGGAAGGCAGAACTCCACAGGTAGGGGTCGCGGTTCTGCCCGTGCATGCCTCTGACTGAGACAGTGCTTGTTAGTGTGGGAATGGGGACCGGCAAGGAGGCGTAGATGAAAGGCAAGCAGATGTGGAATGTACTGAAGTTCTATAGTATTTTTTTTAACAAGTAGGCAGAGGTAATTATGTGGGATTTATTCAGTTTAAGGGCTGGTACATGTTGCATCACGCATGCTGTGGAATGGGTTATCAACAATAGCTTTTGGGTGATACGGTTGAGACACACAAGCTCTTTAATACATTTTTGGAGTGGTGATTCTATAGTGTGAATAAAAAGATTAACATTAAGAGTACTGCATTATTTAACCTGCTGGTCTTTGAAGAGTGATGCATTGGTTCTGGTCATAGGACTGAAGCAGAAAACATTTGAAGGACTCATCTGAATAGCTTTTAAGTTAAAACACCTGCAAGGATTTGGCCACTATAGAGCATCATGACACCAAGTGCTGAGAAACTCACGTGAGGAAACTATTCATTCTTGCTCTAATTTTACAGGGTTTTAAGTGTGAAGGGAATAGTGACATCAACATGCTATTAAATTTCAGCACAGAGGATTTCTGGTTCATGAGGCACATGCTTTTTGAGCAACAGTTTGAAGACTGGCTTTTGATAACCAGAACAAGTCTCCCTGGTGGCTCAGGAGTTAAGTCTCAGCACTTTCACTTACGATGGCCTGAGTTCAATTCCCTGCCAGGGAACTAACCCACATATGGCACAGCAGGCCTCACCTGTTTTGTCCGCTGTTCCCCTCAGCAGTGTATTTCAGTAGATTGGCATGTTCTGCTCCCTACTCTGTCTCTCTGTCTCTGGTGAATGTGCTCAACCCCCACACCTCTGGCCTACACCCCAGTTCTTGTATGCATAAATAAATAAAATCCTGAAAAAAAACAAACAAGAACACTGATGGGAGGGAAAACAATAAAGGCAATCTAATTTTCTCAAGTAACCTGGGTTGGCTGCAGAACAGCAAGTACTGGTGAGCACTCAATTAAGCCAGTTACACCAACTGGGACAAAATTTCACCAGGCTTTGAATGCCTACTTGTGAAGTCTGTACTTTCTAAGA
This sequence comes from Talpa europaea, assembly GCF_964194135.1. Classification (NCBI taxonomy): domain Eukaryota; kingdom Metazoa; phylum Chordata; class Mammalia; order Eulipotyphla; family Talpidae; genus Talpa; species Talpa europaea. The sequence goes on from NC_140082.1 coordinate 30,143,088, forward strand.
AAAGGAAAACCTCAGAGGCTTTAAGTATTAAAATGACTGGAATTGTGTTTCAAAAAGATTAATGCCCTAATGGTACATAAAACAGATTACAGTTTCTTGAAGCAGCCATCTGAATGTTGGAGAAATTCTGAGCCACATCTGATGAATAAGAAAGAAAAGGGATATGGAATTGTATATCACATTTGGTCAAAAAACATGGTACAGAATAAAGTAGTAAGATACATTTTCTTTTATGATTTATGCATGGATCTGATGGAACTTCCACAAATATTCAAGAAAAGGTTTAGGAACAGCACATCATAAAAATAAGAGCAGTCGTACAGCATCTGCTTTCGAGGCTAATGCCCATTCCAGTGAGTAATTAGTTTGCTCCTTCAGAAACAATCAGAATTATCTTAGTTACACAATATATTCATGATCTATCCATATGCAGAACTAGCTTCTACATGTAAAATATGCCTTCTTATCCAGTTGTGATGGCTGATGTGTCAAGGTGGTAGGATATAGCCCCCAGTTACTCCAGCAAACACTATGTGAAGGGAGTTTTGCAAAAGTAAAATCCCTATCAGTTATCTTTAAGGGAGGGGGTGCATTCTAGGTCTGGCTTAATTAGTTGGAGGACTTTGAAAGAAGGGTTAATGTTTTCCTGAGAGGTAAGAAATTCCACCTGACAACTGCTATATCATGCCTATGGGAGTTCCCACTTGCCCTGCCGACTTTGGACTTGGTGAACACCTTTAATTTCATAAATCAACCCCTTGTAAGAAATCCCTTACTGCATACACACACACACACACACACAGAATCTATGTATGTACATATCTTATACTGGCTCTGCTTCTCTGGTTCAATTCTCATACACAAATTTTGTTGATTTGTGTATTTTGTGTATTTTGTTGATGAGATTTGGCAAGTTATTTTCAGAGTGGGATGTACTATAAATGAATTAGCTGCATAAGCATCATTACTATAAACTGTATTTAAAAGTAAACTGTGTGCTTTACTTTCCTGAGGTACACTATACACTACAACATAGCTCTACTCTCACAACTGCAGAAGTCATGGATCCAAATCTTAATCCCATATAGCTTTAACACAGGGGTTCCTAATCTAGGGCCTATGATACCCTGAAATTGTGTGTAAAATTTTTCTGAGGGAAGCCCATAACTTTCACCAGATCCCTAAGGATATTCATTTCTATTCAAATTATTAAGAATCACTGTAGCTTATTTTAAAGGTGGTTGTTATTTACACTGTTTCCCAATGACTGATTGTATATTCACCCATCTGCTTGCGTTGTTCCAAAATTACTGACGTTTCATGAATTTTTCCTTTATGAGTTTAGAGGGAACAGACTACCTGTAATTAGTATGAGAAATTCTGTTTATTTACTTGATTAATAAAGGCCCATAAATTCAAGGTGAGACAATCCAACTAAGAACTCTACACATTAAGTATTATAGATGAGAAAATCAATGATGCGGAAAATACAACTTAAGTCATCTTTACTTCAAAGTGAGGTTTTAACAAAATTAAACAATGTTCAAGTAGAATATCAAAATGATTATATTACTAGCTATTACTAAATTGTTACAAGAAATTTGTATTTTACACATAAAAAGGAGTAAGAACCACCATGCAAATCACATTAAACACCCATAGTAGGTCTCTTAACAAGTTAAATTACTACTCATAATAAAAAAAATTTTGTTACCTTATTCAACTTCGTAGCAGTGTCGCATATAGTAACACATAAAGCTACCTCCTGTTTTCTTTCCTTATTTGCTATGTCTTTTTAATCTACTCCCAGTATCCTACCTAAATTCTAAGTTTTGGACTTCCCCCAGAAAAGCCTTGGGCCTTTTCTCACTAGCTAATGTAATCCATTCCAGTGGTTTTAAATGCTAACATATTCTTTCCTGCAACTTTTATTTCCAGGCCAAACTTTTTTTTTAAAGATTTATTTATTTTTGTATACAAGAGCTGGGGTACAGGCCAGAGGCGCAGGGGGTGAGAGGATTCACCAGAGACAGAGTGGGGAACAGAATAGGCAACAGGAGAGGTCTGCTGCACCATGTGGGTTGCTCCCTGGCCAGCTGGGGGATCGAACGCATGCTGCAGAGGCTGCGGACTCCTTCACAGTGCTGTGCTTAACCCCGTGCACCATCAGGGAGGCCCCCCAAACTTTTTTTGTACCCCCATTCAACTGTCTCATGACCTCTTCATTTGAGTAAGTCACTGAAATCTCAAATTCTTTAGGCCCAAAACCAAAATAATGATTTCTACCCCTAAGTGGTTCTGTTTCCCAATCTTAGCAAATTGGCATAGCTCAAATCAGAAACCTCAGGTATTCCTTTTTGTTCTTCATGCCATACTTCTGTCAGTGCTCTGCCCCAATTGCATGCCCATCTTTCCACCACTTCATCTCAATGCTACCCCTTGTAGGGGAAGCCACCATTATCACTACGCATAGTTCTAATGGATATGCTTTCCACATGGAAACCAGAATAACATTTCAAACCCTTAGATTGTTGCCCCTTTGCTTAATTAACACCCCCCCCCCACCACCACACACATACACAATGGCTTCCCACTTGAAAAAAAAACTGCAAAGTTTTACCATGGACTAAGGCCCTGCTGGCATGAAAAGGCCCTGCCCACTTCTCCCCTCACTCACAGTGGTTTTTGGATTGCTGCAACTCTATACAAGGCCTTTCCCACTTGAGAATGGTCTGATGTGCATGCTCCTGTGGGGATACTTGACCCTCTTCACATGGCTGATTTCTTTTCACCCTCAGGTTTCAGCTGAAATGCCGTCTCCCCAGACATTCCTTCTTTTAGCAAATGTCTGTATCACACTCCATTGTTCTTTACTGTATTCTGCTCACCAAATTCCTCTATCTTTATTTACTTGTTTACCATTGTATACTATATTGATAGGTCTGTGAAGACAGGAAGATTCAGGAGACTCACACAGCACCTAACATTGTTCTGGAGCTAGTAAGTATCTCTGAGCAAATGAGTCACTGGGGCAGTACTCTGATCTTATTGTTCCACCTGGATTCATTTTTAGTGTTTACAAATATCCTTTCATTTTGTTTTTCCTTCATTTAAAAAAGAGACACTTGAATGAATTCATTCACACCAGGTGATTAATACCAAATTCATTGTCTAACTTCACAACATGGAACTTTTAGCTATTTATTAAATTAATTTTTGTTACTAAACCTTTTATTCCTATCCCTCAAGCCTCTTCTAAATGTGTATTCAGAATATACCTACACTATATGTGAATGGCAAGTTTACCATTATTTTCTTAGCATACTCACCGAAACTGTTTCCTATGAGCCAAGACAACATGTGAATAAAACAAAAATGTTGAGTTAAATAGGAATTGTATTTAAAAATGTCTAAAATTGGCTAGTTACCTTTTAAGATCAAGCAGGTTATATAAACATGAATCTAAATTCATCTTTCAAAGACAGTTATTTCTTTATTTAATTTTGCTGTATTTAATATCTCTTTATTTAATTCCTTTACATACAAATGCGAGATGAATTTGGACTTACTTTCATTTTAAAAAATAATTTATTTCAAAAACTAAATTAAAATAATTTCTCATGTTTAAACTTATTTATAAAAATACTTGGCTAAAAGCAATTAATGCAATTTTAAAAAGTGGAACTGCTGGGTCAAAAAAAATTTAGGTAAAAACCATTAGGAAAAAAATCTTAAACTAGCAGGTACTTTTGCGGTCCTTATTCTATTACAGTTTTGGAAAAGTCTAAATTCCTATGGGTAGTAGTTTTGTCTTTTAAAAGAGGACAGAAGGAAAGAAGGGAGAGTAGAGGAGAGAAAAGAAAAAGAAAATGGGTAGAATGATCGCTGAAGTCTTTCCACTCAAAAGTTTCTTCGTTCTGTTAAAAGGAACTTGCCTTCAGTATATACAGAGGTCTGCAGGATGATACTAGCAAGCAAGTTGGTGGTTTATCCTATATGATAAACTAAACCAAAAGTTTTACATGGATTATCTCACTTAATAGATGCATGAACTTAAGATTATTATTTTCCCATTGTATAGCTGAGAAAACAAACATAAGCCAAAAAACTCAGTTACTTAAGGTTTTAGTTTGTTTACCAAAAAAAGAAATAACTGACAGGATGGGGAAAAAATTTATGGATGCAGAAAATGCAAATCAAGATGAAACTTTTTAAAACAGTCAAGTCCACTGTACTGGAGGCCTGTGCTATGTGCCACACCTGCAGGACAAAGTAAACATATTCATCCCAACTTGTCAAGATCAATAGCTAGCGTGTAGTCAGAAGGTAGGATTTCAGGACACTAAGGAATCACCTATATATTCACCTTCTAATTCAAGCACAAATCTGAACTGCATCAAAGAAAGAACAGATAATGCCAACAAAACAAAATGATAATTCAAAACTGAAATTTAAAATAACAAAATTATTTTTGAGGGACCTGCACTTCAAACAATTGGCCTCAGAAATGGTATTAGATATACCAAACACAAGATCACAACTTGATGGTTATTTTGTATTTAAAATGTGCATGTGATTTTTGATTTGCATTTCCCTAATTACAAGTGATGTTGAACTTTTTTTCATATGCCTGTTGGCCATTTGCATTTCCTCTTCAGAGAAGTTTCTTTTTAGCTCTTCTGCCCATTATTTGACTGGATTATTTTCTTTGTTTTTGTTGAGTCTCATCCATCTTACACCAGTGAGAATGGCACATATTAAAAAAACTAGCAACAACAAATGTTGGTGAGGATGTGGAGAGAAAGGAACTCTCCTGCATTGCTGGTGGGAGTGCAAACTGGTCCAACCACTATGGAGAGCTGTGTGGAGATTTCTTGAACTACTAAATATAGAGCTTCCATATGATTCAGCAATTCCACTCCTAGGTATTTACCCAAAGGACACAGAAACATTAATTCCAAAGGGCACTTGCACCCCTATGTTTATAGCAGCGCTATTTACAATAGCTAAGCTTTGGAAACAACCCAAATGCCCAAAAATAGATGACTGGATCAAGAAGATGTGGTACATACACACCATGGAATATTACTCAGCAATCAAAAAAGATAAACACATGCAATTTGCAGCAACATGGATGGAGCTGGAAGGGATCGTGCTCAACAAAATAAGCCAGAAAGAAAAAGAAAAATACCGGATGGTCTCACTCATAGCAGGAATCTAGAAAACTTAAATAAGGGACCAGGAAAAAGAATAACTATAAGAAAGAAAATATCAAAATCAACAAACAACTATGAACCAGAGACACTCTATGGGGGGTGGGGGGCGGGGAGGGGAGGGATTGGGGTCAAAATAAGGGGGTCGCAATTGTATGGGGAATATAAAAATAAATTTTAAATAAAAAATAAATAAAATGTGCATGTGAAATAGCTGTAACTGAGAAACCACATAAAAATCTATAGTTTGAGATAGCCAAAGAAATGATCTTAGCATTATAAGTAATTTGTTTAACTGTACAGCAAGGGGAAACTGCCCCTCAGCTCTCTCTCTCTCTCTCTCTCCTATGTGTTCTCTTATGTTGAGAAATATATCACTAACAGTAAGACATCCTTTGATACCACATTAGAGGAATACCCTGGGAAAATGTAATGTCCGCTTCCTTCGAACTGCTCTGGATATAAAACAACACAAACAACTAGGAGCGTATCTTGGCAAATCATCAGGGCTGAGTCAATTAGAATTCACTGATCTCACCATCAATTCGGGCACCAAAGATTCATTATTAAAATGGAGCCTAAACAGTGATTCTACATCTCAAAAATTCCAGTATTTTTTAAAAGGCCCAATTATAATTAAATCTGTGACTGTTTTACTAATATACACTAAAATGGTGAAATATACTGAAATTTTCATGGTCACTTTATCATTTAAAAGTCTCAACTGATAAGAAAATCATATGCAAATCTTCTTTGAAAAATAATTTCTATGGTAATATATGGTTTGATTTTTTAAGAGGAAAAATAATAATTTAGAAAGACTCCCTTTTTGTGTAACATATAAATTTGCCCATCTACTGACAGGTATAAAAATATTAGCACAAGAAACATAGATAAAGCTAAACAGACTGAACTAAAAGAGCAAAGTTATTTCATAGAAAGTATTTTATCATCAAAACAATAAGGTTTCCTATGTTTAAGATCTATTTATTATGTATCTTTACAAGTAGCAAAGCCCCTTCACTTTTTCCCAGCTTAATATACACAAATATAAAAGCTTATTGATTTTCGCAATGCCACCCCCCACCAACCCCCACTGGACTGGGTTAACAGGAAACCGTGAACTATGTATGACCAGCTTCGGGAAGCAGCGATGGTTTTCTTTTTCACTTGTTCTTGAACGTTAGCATGCCAATCAGTCATCCTCTTGCTGATTTCTTTTCTGTCAAAGGAAACCAAGACTACATTAAAACAGCACATTCTAACTAGGATATCTGTTTAACCAAGACTACTTTTCTGTCAACAAATATGATTTTCTAGAGGCCTTGGCATCTTTTTAACATTGTAGTTGGAAACTATCATGGAAAAACAGGCTTTAACTATTCATTAACAGAGTACCACCTGGCTCCTGGGTACATGTCCCTCAGGTATTTGAAAATTTTCTTCTCTTTCTTCCACATGTAAAAACACTCCCACCCAGAAACACATAAACATACAAATATTCATGTTCCTCCTTGAGTAGCCACAGCAGACAGCGGATCTTCTCTTAGTACAGTAACAGTATCCATATTTTCACCAAAATTAAGAGTATTATGAAATTCTTTCAAAAGTATGCATATCATTAAATTTGTGATATTCTAATCAATAAATTATTGTCAGCTCTCATTACATATTTTATTCTAAAAAGACCTAATTTAATAATTCTTTCATTCATAATCAAATAAAAGTCCTATTAGGATATGACTAAAATGAAATAATAAAAAGCCAATGAGAGGGCCGGCACTCAAAGCAGACATGGACTTTACCAGTTTCAGAAAATCTATGAGTTTATGAGCATCCTCCCCAGTAGAGAGATCCACAAAGTCCTTGGGCAGCCGGTAACTCAGATAGGGGCTGGGCTGGACTGTAGCTTCGCTGTTGGTGCAACGGAAAGCTGGAGAATCCTTTACAAAGGAAAAAGGAACATCCATGAGAAATTTTCTTTCTTTTTAAGTCTATTCTACAACTCAAAAAGGCACTACCATAACAATACTCCTTGTTCTTTTCTACGCTAGGTAAGGAGGGAAATAAAATTACAGGAAAAAAAAAAAGGAACCAAGATATGAAAAACATTTCTACACCTTCATTAGAAAATTAAAGTTATCTGAAAAAGGTATCCACAGGGAGAGGCAGGTGACCCCTAAGTGTCAACAGTTCAGCCACTGTATGCTGTGGATGGGTTATGGATCTCAATAGTCCCTGAAGGGTCAGAGGCCTTGGGCTAGTTATTCCTGGCCTCCTGCAATCTCATCCAGACCAACATGCTTTATAAATACTATCGTGTTCTACAGATGCACAATCAGGAAGCCCTGCCTTATAGAAAAGTGAATTACAGAGGCATAGGGCACTTTGCAGAATATACTCTGCATTTCTCATAGGTCATTTAACTTTCTTATTTATCTCTTTCACCTCCTTTGTAAAAGTGCATTTTCAAGTATCATATATAACAAGTCCTCATTCTTTAATGTACTTGCTTACAGTTGCACATCATATTTACATGTTGCCCTGTGCTAAAGAGAAGTCAAGAGTCAGAAGGCTTTTGGACTTCACAAGTGGCACACCTAGAGGTGAGGGAGGGATGGCATCAGCAGACCCAGGAACTGGAATGGAATAGGACAATGGAGCGAGAGAAAGCAGCCATATCTTATGACAAAGAGACCAATCATTTGACCAATATTAACAAAACATGTGCTTTGTGCCGAGCCTTATTCTAAGTGTGGGAGATAAACTGGTAGACAAGACTGGCAGGCAGCTCATAGGCAAGCAAACAAATAAATTAACAAGATAATTTCAAATAGTAAAAGTATTATTACAAAGACAACAACAGGGTACTACAGTAAGAGGAGAACAGCATGGGCTACTTTATTTCTTAAAGATTTATTTATTCATACAAGAAGCGGGGTACAGGTCAGATGTGCGGGAGGATGAGAGGATTCACCAGAGACAGAGCAAGGAACAGAACAGGCAGACTGATGAAATACACTGCTGAGGGGAGCAGCAGGCAAGACAGGAGAGGTCTGCCACGCCATGTGGGTTTCTCCTCAGCCGGCCGGGATTGAACCCGCGCTGCAGAGGTTGCGGACAGCTTCACAAAGTGGTGCTCAACTGTCTGTGCCACCAAGGAGGCCCAACATGGGCTACTTTAGAAGGGCAGTCAGGCAAGACCTTGCCAAGGAGAGGCCCTGTGACTGAAGACTATGATGAAAACAGCCTCGTGACAGCCTGGGGGCAGAACCAGCTTGAAGGCAGTGCAAAGAGCCAGCACAAAGATCCTAAGATGAGGCAGGCTCTGTGGCTTTGAGGACCAGAGGCAGGCTAGATCTCCATGAAGTGGAAATAGCATGGGAGACAGGCAAGGGGTGATCCTAAGGACAAGGCAGGAGTCGTTCCTCTTTGTTACTGTGAGGAAGGAAGAAGGAAGAAGGTGGAAAGAAGAGAGGAAGGGTCGAGGAGGGAAAGAAGAAAGAATTTGGATCATAAAGGGAAACTTGTTCAAGATTCCTATTCCTGGGCCTCCCCGGTGGCGCAGCGGTTGAGCGCTGGGTTGCGAGGCTGCGCGCGGCCTCTGCGGCGCCGGTTCGATCCCCGGCTGCTCCCCGGCCACCGGAGGAGGGTCCCACATGGCGCGCGGACCTCTCCTGCCGCCCGCTGCTCCCCTCAGCAGTGTACTTCGGTCCTTCTGCCTGCTCTGCTCCCCGCTCTGGCTCTGGTGAATTCTCTCACCCTCCCTCCCGCACTTCTGACTGTACCCAGTGCATGTATAAACAAAAAAAAAAAAAAAAAAACAAACAAACAAACCAGCAAACAAATAAATAAAGCATGCCTCTAAAAAAAAAAAAAAAAAAAAAAAAAAAAAAAAAAAAGATTCCTATTCCTGTTCCTATTCAATTGCTGTATCTCTCATATTTAAAAATAACATGTGCGCTGTTGAAATAGAAAGCTGTACACCTGAAACTTAAAGAACAAACAAAACAAAAACAAAATCTTAGATTATGAGAACAAATGTTTACCAGAGGGGAAGGTAAGGGACAAATTAGGCAAAGGAGATCAATTGTGTAGCAATGGATGGTAACTAGACTTTTGGTGGGGGATCATGATAAAGAACAAACAGATGTGGAACTATAATGATGTACCCTGAAAACTACATGATGTTAAACATCAATGCTTTTTCAATTAAGGAAAAAAAAATTTAAATGTCTGGAAAACTGTTAAATGGTAAGGAGGGTTATTTCTAGGTGGTAGGTATGTTTTACCTCTTCCTAATTTCCTGTACTTTTAAATGACCATGTTAAAATTTTTTTTTTTTTTTTTGCTTAAAGGTATAAAAAATTCAATGGAACACTCAGGCTACACAATTGCAAATGTAGCACTGCCTACAAGGTTTATGTAAGGATGTGTGTTTTGCAACCATTCCAGGACGGGTAGGTTCACTGTCAGTTCTCACAGACAAAAAGATAATTTTGGAGCTTTCAGTAGAGTTTTACAGGCCTTTAATGCTGAATAGGGGACAGACCAGCTTTCTCTCTCAGCATTTCTCTGGCTATCTCCGCTCCCTGTCCTCCTGCCTAAGAGTGATGCCACTTGTCCTCCTGCCACAGGTGTCCCCATTTATAAACATGCTCTCTGGGCTCAGGTGTCCATAATTACAGGCGCACGTGCAAGATCACAGGTGCCAGTCATAGGTGCCAATGGCAAGAGAGCAGAAAAAAGTCTGATAACTTCATTTACCCTATAATGGGTCAGTATGTTATGTATCAAAATATGAACAGTGGCTATCGAGGTGGTAGGATTGAGTGATTTTAGAAATTTTCTCTACAAATGATTATATATTACTTTTAGAGGCAGAATAAAAGCAATATAAAGGTGGTGTTTAAGGAAAGTTTAGGTGTGAGGATAAGAGGAGAGAAATTGGGTGAAGATGGAGATGAGGAGGGTCTGATTTTCATATGGGAGATATCTGAACATGATTAAATACTGATACGGTTGGCAGACAGGAAGAGACTGGAGAGCAGGAAAGCAGATAAATGAAGCTGAGCAGGTGTAGAAAGACCGGAGCAAGCTGCAGCTAAGTCTTGGGTTTGATGACAATTAAATGGAGTGGACTGTTACCACAGGATTATCTTTTCATCTGAAGGAGGAAGTGAAATCATCTGCTGAAAGGAAGGGAAAGAGAAGGGAAAATATGTGGAGAGTGGAGATGCCATGAAATAGCCTCTGTGGATGATGGAGGAGAAAGCTGAAACAAAAGGCTGCAGCGAGCGTCCCCTTACACCAAGGGTGGTGTTTGTGAGGAGACCCGAGCCTGTGTATTTGGGCAACTTTCTCTCTAGCAGTGTTAGCAGCTGGGGCTGACCTGGGGCAAAGATTTTTCCAGGTGGGTAGGACTGTAAGAGGCAAGAAAAAGAAAACTAACTAGAAAAAAAAATATCAAATGACCATTATTTCTTCAAGGTTAAATGAGTGAATCACCACTCATACCCTTTTCTGATCGTCCTATGGGCAAGTATGAAGATCTATGCCACTACATGCGGCCAAGGCTACCCCTGCCACTGCCTATGCAGGTGCCTGTGGAACAAGCAAGCAATGATTCACTTGATTAACAGGTTTCCTTTATGTCTTTTTTTTTTAAGCGTCTTACCTGCTCAAGAGCATCTCCTTCACTGAAATCACCTTTTAAGTTTCTTCCAGATATCAGCTCCTCCCAAGTAAACAGTAGTGAGTCTGTTACTTCACCAAATGGATTAAAGTCAATTAGCCACACCTTCCCCTGCAGTACACAGAAGAAAATGAGTTAGAATAAAAACAAGCACCTGAAGTCTACAATCTATCTTAATACAAAGATCTTCATATTATTTTACCCAAAAGATAATCCTAAAAAATCATTTAAATTATTTACAAAGACAGCTTTCCAGTCCTATCTAAGGTCGCCTGTTTAATCAAGCAGCTCAATTCTTAAGAGACAGCCACCTTTGAGAGCAGACAGGGAAGAAGAAAGACCTGACAAAAACAGACATTCCAATTTCTCCCTCAGGTCACACAAGAGAGTTTAAAGTCAAAAATACAAGCAAGAAAAAAGGCAAATTGCATAAAAAGGTTCACCCAAAGTAGCATGACTGTAAGGCTCTCAAGGGTGTCTCTGTAACCTTTCCCCAGGAAGCTAAGAAATGCTCTTGACCCCTGAGAGGTGGATGAATTTTTTAAAACATACATGTTTTTTTAAAAACATTGTAGGGTAAAGAAAATGTCAGGCTTTTCTGCCCTTCCGCCATCAGGATAGATGATGGATCCTTGTCCTGAATGCATGCCTGATGGCGGGCACCTGGAATAGGGTGTGGGCATAGGTAGATGGGATTCAGCTGAGCTAAGACTGTGCTTTTAAGGGCGGCGTCACGGGCGGACGCCAGCAGCACCAGTAGCAGCCCCAGCCAGCCAGCCAGCAGCAGCAGCAGCAGCAGCAGTAGTAGTAGCAGTATGAAGCTGAAGCAGAAGCCGAGAAGCAGCAGAACGAACGCTAGAGAGCCCATATAGAGTGAAGACTTGCTGGGGGCTGGGAGGCCTGCCAGCCTCCCAGCCCCCCCAGCCAGCACCCCTGCCTGCCACGTACCCACTGAACCCCAATAAAAAAACCTGCAAAACTACTGAGGACTCTGACTCCTCCTTTACCCGGTCTGCATGGGATCAGAAAACCTGCACTGTGTCAGGTCCTGCCCTCTACAAACATGAAAGCATGTTTTTTAAAATTTAATATGGTTGTTTGGTCTATATGCTAGACATAAGGGGAAAATTAAAAAAAATCAACCTTTAAAAGAAATTTTAATCTTTTAAGTTGGGAGGCAATCTGATAGGTTCTAGCCTCAGGGAAATAAAACTTCTGACTTGGTCAGACTGAGTTTAGAGTCAGGGGTATCTCAGCATAACAAGGCAGAGTGCTGACATAACAGAGCTGGGGATCTGTGAAATCCTGCCAAGAAATTAAAATCAACATATTTGATCAGAGAAGTATGTGTGACATTTAGTGTTTCCTGAATGCTTTTCTTTGCTTTTCTTGTTTCTTACTGAAACATTCATATAAATGTAGCATTTTGTTGTTGAGAATTAGTTTTTTCTAGAATGTGCAGTAACCACGTTGATTACTTGATCAGATGTACATGTGTAAAATTACATGTGCCTAGAAAACTAGATTGTGGAGCCAGCATTATTGACATCTAGCACTGTTTCTCATCTGGGTTAAAGTAAAAAAGAAAAAATTTAAATTTGAAGATGAAATGTTGTAATAGGATTTGCTTCAAACATCAAAAATCTCTAGTAAGTAACAAAAGACCCATGACAGAAATTTTGCCCTATGTGCCATTTGGATAAGTTTCATTTCTTACATAGGAGAAATTCTGCAACCCTTTCTTGCCACCTAAATTGCTTTCTCACATCAATACAGCACTCCTTCATTCTCCATGTGAAATAATGTCAGTCATCCATCAACCTCTTAGTAGTATGTCAGCTTTGCTTTGGAGGCAATTACTAAGGTGTCTTTGACATAATGCGTGTTATTCTAACAAAGTGACTATTTTCTGACCACAAAACCTTTTCTACCTGAGTTTATATAGCAGGTAAAACCATCTCATTGTTAAAGGAAAAAATAAAAAACTATCATACCTGTCATACAGAAATAAGCTCTATGAATTCAAAATGTACCATAGTACAAAAATAAATTAAAAATAAAAAACAAAAAAGGATCATTACTATCAGGACTGATAGCTGGTAGCTAATTCTGTGGTTCAAAAGCCATCCTCTAGCTCAAAGAAAAATAAAATCAGCTACAATCAGGCATAAATCTATCATGACGAGGATTTTATAGCTATAATGGGGTTTGCATGTGACATCTCAGGCATAAGGCATCCTGATAAACTCCGGATTTTAGGCAATCCATCAGGTAAGAGCAGCCACGGTGACCTTCCTTATGCCTACCAACTGACCATTCTCCCCCAAATCTCGATGTACCAGACACTGTGGTAGGCACTGGGCATTCCTTCAAAGAGCAGGACACATATACACACATACACACCCTACAAAATAACAAAAACCATTTAATAATTGCAATACAGAGGGGTAAATGCTTCAAGAGAGGTAAAACCATAGTAACCCATATAGAAAACATACCTAAATCTTATGGTGAAGCTGGAAACGCTTTGCAAAGTAACTTGGAACTTGAAGATAATAAAAATAATCTGGAAGGAAGGTGGATAGTAGAAGGAAAAGTAGACCATTTCAAGGAAAACCACCAATAGCAATAAAAAAATCCACCAATAGCAATAAAAACTAACAGGGCCAAGGCCACAAAGTGACAGCCCATTCTGGGAACAGGTTATTTTGGCTGAAATGTACAATAATATGAGCACCCCAGAAATATGGTGGGCTCAGGTAACGTCAAAAGCTTCCTGTTCTAAACAGGATGAAATTCAGGTAAAAACAAATCTCTTTAAATGTATAAATGAAATGCTAAGAAAGAAGGGAGAATACCAGGAGCCAGAATTAAAGAGAAACCTGAAAAACAGAAATAACCATATTGACTGATTTTGAGGAACACCAGGAGGTACTTCCTCCCAGGAACCTAAGGGTACAGGTTTCCGTGGGCACTCGGGAGTGGAAACTGGCCATGAGGGAGCCTTAAAGGGATGCAACCTTGGTGAAAGGTATATAAAAAAAAATCCCAAAGGCTGAAATAGAAGACAATGAAGCTTGCTTGCTTTGACTAGGTTTGGGGAACATGGAAAAAGCAAACAAAAATTCAAAATGTAGACTCTGAGATTCTCTGACACACACACAAAAGCTCACTAAAGATGACTCAAAATAAAGTAAAATACTGATTTACAAAACCAAAAGGAAATAATCAACATGAATGAGAATCTGCAAATACAACAATCAGGGATGAAAGCACCAGGAATTCAGGACAATCACCATCAATCTGAAAAACTTGATAAAATAAAGATACTGTTATTAGGACAACTGGGTAAAAATCTAGAATACAGCAGGCTATAAAATTGATATAAAAATCTCTTATTTCTATGCACAAAGATCTAATAGAAAAATAGGAAAGCAACCTCATTAACAAAAGCATCAAAAAGAATTAAATGTTGGAATAAACTTAACCAAAGAGGTGAAAGATCTGCACACTAAATATTATAAGACACTGGAATAGAAAAAGAAACGAAAACATTGTTACAATAACTATGTCACCTAAAGCAAAACACAGATTCTCCATCCAAATCCCAATGGCATTCTTCTAGGCTATAACCAAAAATCATGACATTTATTTGTATATGTGCCGCTGAAGCAAACCTATCATGACATTTATTTGAAGCTGCAAAGACCCCTGAGAAAAACACTCCTGAGAAAAAAGGACAAAAATAGAGATATCATCTTCCCCAACTTCATATTATCCCATAAAGCAATAATCAGAACAACATAGTACTGGAATAAAGCCAAATAGACATATCAACAGAACCACACTGAGAGCCCAGAAATAAAACTACCACATATGGACAAATTATTCATGACAAAAGATCAAGGGTATACAATGGAGCAAGAAAAGTCTCTTCAATAAAAGGTGCTGGGAAAACAGGACACTTGCATGTTAACCAATGAAACCAGACCCCTATCTAACACCATGCATAAAGAGTAATTCAAAATAGATGAAAAACTTGCACAGAAGACCTAAATCCATAAAGCACATAGAAGTCATGCTTTCTTTTTCAATCACACAGGTAAGAGTTGCAAAAAAAAATGAACAAGGTGCAAAGTCAATCTCAACATCAAAGACTCAAGATCACAATTCTATCCATAAAATAATTAAATTAGTTATCAATAACCATAACCAGAAAGAATGTATAGGGGGATTAGAGTAATTCTTCAAGTGTCTGAGGTATTTATTCTAAATTCTAGTTGTGCATTACCATACTTAAGGATTGCTTCTTAAAATACACATTCCAGGGCCTCACCTCAGACCTCCTACAGGGGGTGAGCCATGGCTTTGATGTCCGTGGTGGTGGAATCCATCCACTAAGCCCAATTACCCCGTCACAATTGAAAAAACAGACACACCCAAGTATAGCTAACCCCAAACACACACACTTCAATTTTTCATATGAGACCATTCTAACAGTTCATTTCCTACAATAGTCATAAGATTATACATTCAAAGTGCCTAACAAACTATGATACAAATGCTACTGAGTAAATGCAAATGTGTCTTTAAGCCATGGTTTAAATCTCTTCTCAGAAACTGTCTGAGTGTTTATCCTAGCGTGTTTCTCACTTTGAAAACATGCAACTACTTTCAGTTCTGAAGATCAGAGCAGTAATTGCTTACATTTGTGTCCAACTTCACTTAAGATATTCAAGCAAGTTATACATCTGCACCTCCCAGCCAGCCCTACTAAATCACAGCAGACCTGGACATTTGCCAGGCAAATATTGAGACCTTGGCAAATTCCTTATTTTCAAATGCCATTATAAAATATAATTGCTTCAGTTTTAATACCTAAAATGGGAACAAATAATACATATTTCATAGGGTTATATGGAGTAAGTGAGACACTTAATTAAATGAGAATAAAGCCTTCCTGAGCTGCACATTGAGGACAGTGCACTTGATTTAATTTACTGATTTGATTCTATCTGCTACCAGCCAAATTCCCTTAAAAGCAGATTATCTTATTGGAAACTTCTCGCTAAAAGCAAGGCCTTTGACACATTACAGTCTCTCACAGTCAGTTACATGAGGGATTTGACATGGTTTGTGTCTATCTAGTAGAAGCAGAGTCAGGACTACCGCCTTGGACTGTCACTATCAGGTTTCTATCCATTCCATCCCACAAGCTTCCTTTCTTTTTTCTAAGATTTGTTTCACTAAGAGGAAACTTCCAAATAACATTCCTCTTCTTAACCAAATCTTGAGTATAATTCCTCTTTCAAACTCTGAAACAGACACCATTACTTTAGAAGACAGTGGTAAAAATAGACTAGGGGGTGTTTTGTGGTGAAACAGTAACAAGTAAACAATTAATAGTCATTTTGTGATATGACTATATCCTTTTGTCCAAAATATAATTCAAAGCTGGCTGATAAGTGAATGGAGAGGGATGAGGACTGTGGACAACATTTGGAAAACATTTGGGTCACCTATTTGAAGAACACACCTGTTATCTTCTTAACAGCTAAGAGCTCTAATCATGGGACAACATTTAGTAATCCAAATTTCTTTGAAATGTCTTGACAGTATGTCTTAACAGTGAAATCTCTGCTGCAGGATTTATTGTCAGGCTTTTGTTTTCTTTTGCATTAATCTTCTTTAAGATTTAAAGAAAAAAATGTAAACTACTCAAATGTTCATTTCCAGCATGCTACGGATCTTTTAGTTGACTAAAAATAATTTGTGGCCACATTTAACTGTGCAAACTGAACTATTTTAAGTTGGATCAGACCCCTGACAAAAGGGGAAAGTTGACTGAAAGGTGCCCATTTGGTCACTTGTTAAAGTAATAATTCATAAATTTGTGACACATGATCACTGTTATATTATATCGCCTGATGTTTAGTACATTTTAAGGGGAGATTACCAACCATTGTGAATTTCAAACACCTCATCAGGTTTGAGGAAATGTTTGGTGAGCTGTGGCCCCCTGACACACATAATGGCTCATATTCTAATTCCTTATATGGCCAGTTCTGACTTTTAAACATATGAAAGTTTCTACTTACCCTACTGTCTCTATATATATCAAACACAACTGTAAGGGAGAAAGAAACTCAAAGTTAACAATGAACTATTATCTTCATGATGTAAGCCTCCTTAGAGGCACTTTAATTATTTGCGTTAAAAAATGTATTTTATTATTTGTGACTCAAACAGCAGAACATAACTAACTGACCTTGCAGACGTCATACTTCTGAAGTGTCAATTTCCAACATAAAAAGACATCCTGCAGTATTTTATTTAAATAATTTTGCTTTCATTTTTCTTTATCCTCAATCATAATCCCTTATATTTAAAAATTCAAACCAAACACTGTCATCATCTTAAACTCATTATTATGAACAAGTATATATACTAGTGAAAGGAGCATAATCCACTTGCTTATTTGACAGGCAATGAAATGAGTAAACTTTATACTAGGAAAGCATAAAATCTAGCTATGCTTATGGCATGACTAACCTTTTTTAAATCAAATCTGTTAGAATACCTAGGTTGGGCAAGTTGAAAATTATAAATTACAGCAGATATAAATTTAAGATGCATGTAAACGCTCCCTTCTCCACAAAATACCCTCAATTCTTGAGAACAACTGAACAAATGTTTACGTTGTAAAGGTGCCATTTGATTATTCAAATAAGAAGCTAGAAAGGTAGATGAGTCAGAGAATTTAGTACTAATAATAGAAGCACTGTTTTCTGCAGAGAGAATCTTTGAAATATATAATAAAAATCTACATAACAGGAGAGATAACTACCTCAATGTTAAAATAAGGTAAATTAACATACAAACCATCATCAATACCAAATAGCTAATAATGTTTAAAATAGTATTTCAAATCCAGTTTTAAAATATGTTCCATGGTAAAAAAAAACATTTCACTTCAGTGGGTCAATAAAAAATACTCACAGTCCTCATCTAAGAATTTATACTGTATGTGCTTCTTGAAAAAGTCTTGTATGCATCTGCAAATTTCTTCCTTTTGCTTAGAAATATGATCATAGTATTGTGTATAGTCTCTCTGAGAAATACCTGACAAGAAAACATTTTATATTGTTATTACATAATATTCTTTTCAAAAACACCAAAATGTGGTTTAAATCTTTTTTGAAAAAAACCATTAAACTTGGCAAGAAAACTAATCAGATGAGTGTTGCATTATATATTACTGGGCATTTTATAGAGGTATAAAACTTATCAGTTGTAAAGATTCTTATGGACAGTTGAATAATGAATTTCCAATTGCCACTGCCATTCGTCCTACTTTAGAAATAGTAGTTATTTTTACCTACTACAATGGAAAGAATTTGAAACCATAAAAATGCTTATTATATAAAAAGTAGAAGAAGCAATTTTAAACTGCACACGTACTCAAGTACTTTTTGTTTTATTTTTCCAATGAACTCTCTACAAATTGGTGTTCTTCTCTTTGGGAAAACTCAAAATGTTCCTCACCATATGTCTCCCATATGCATACTTTATCTTGCAGAAGCAGTCCATTTTTCTTATTCAGATATGCCCCCCTGGCTTCACAAGCCATGGTAAACACATCTTTCTTCAGAGTGACTTGCCGATAGTATTCCAAATACAAAAAGGAACTACTGTAAGAATTCCTTCAATTTGCTCTAATCCTAGGAAAAAGGACTTCTGCTCTGAAATAAGAGCTTCCATCCAATATGAATCCCTTCATTGGCTGTATATATACAGAAAGTTTTTTCAGGACTACCTAACAATATGATAAATTTAACACCAAAGTTACTTTTAGGTAACAAATGTCAACACATTCAATAAATAAATAGTGTTGATTTGATTCTGTTCAAATCATACTTTTCTTGGCTGAATATGAATTTTACTTCATGGAAAACATGCAGACAAAAAAAGAACAAATAGTCTTTAATATGTGACTTGAATAAATAACAATAAACAAAATAATAATGTGAGAGAAAAAAATGGATGGCTTTTAAAGTAACGTACTTATTTCTCTACATATTTTCTCTTCCTAGAATAATAAACAGTGCTCCAATAATAGACACAAAGTTTTAAAAACTTGACTTTTTATTATACCTAAAATAAGCAGTGTATTGCTAGCAATACTTAGGAAAATCTTAAAGGAAAAGCAGGTAGTATCATACATATCGTAAATTGAGAATGGTAAAGACCAACACTTCCATTTCTGGAATCCAGACAGACATGATTAATTAACAATACTATCTTCCTTGGAAGTGGATTGTGGTCTCAGGATTCTTGCCAATGCAGCTTTCTAGAGTAGTACCCATTGGTGAGTGGCATCTATGACAAAAAACCTGATTGGTACCCCATTCTAATAATTACTAGAAATTTACTTCTATTAAAAGTTTGAAACTTTGAATCATTACTTTTAAGGGCAAGAAACAGACAAACAAAAAAAGCCTCACCAATAAGTTTATTTTCCTTGACAAAACATCTGAACTCAGCTCCAGGAATTAATTCACACCATTTTCGAAGAACAAGCTGTAGACAAAGAAGAAAAATGTAACACAACTATGTAACAAGAGAGCTACTAGTCTAAAAGATAATTTTATGGAAACTGATCTTAACAACTTCCATTACCAAATGTATTTTTTGTAAAGAGGCATTATAAATCATTCTTGACATTACATGGAGTAAACTAAAAGAAGGGGGAGCTGTGTTAAAAGCCTTTATGATAAAATGCATCTCTGTCTTATCATTTTGAGAGTTCTGACATAATATACAACTACAAGGATGATGAAGTAAAATCTTATTACTACTGTGCCTTAAGATGTTCTGTGATTTATGTTCTTCAGCCCTTTAAGAATATCAAGGAATAAAATAATTTCAAATTTGTTACCTCAAGCACCAATCTGAATTAAGCACCAAAACTTCACTCCAATGAAAGTATTATGGTTCATCACAAAAAATTTACTATAACCTTCTCTTGAGTTTTCCATATTTTAAAGTAAACCAATTTCACCAGTGGTTCAAGTTATAAATAGGTCTTTTATGTAATTATTTAATAGGTACAAAATCCCATTTTCTATCCAACTTGAAATTTTATAAAAAGTATAGCTAACAAATGTATGTTTCTGATTTTGATTTTTAAAAGTTCTCAGGAGGAAATCAGTCCTGTCCTTAGCATTAGCTGTCATAAAAGGCTAGTGATTGCAGCCTCCCTTATGCTGGCTTAAGCTCTTTGCTCTTCAAGTCCTCTGAGACAGAAATTTAACTACTCCATACCACATTCCTGAAGCTCAGTTATCTTCCCTTCCCATTTCCTGAGCTTCCACAGTTTCTTGCATATAGCACCGCAGTGTAAGCACATATATACCATGCTGTACTATGATTTGGTATAAGTCCCTCTCTCCTATTAAACAGTAACTTCTCCAGTGGTCAAGAACTGGGCTCTATTCATCTTTGTGTTCCCAGTACAAGTATGGAACATATAGCAGATGCTTAAGAAATAGCTGATAAGTGAAACATTTATATAAGTGAAACAAATATATGTAAGACAAATAGCCACTAAAAATCAGTTACAGAAAAATATTTCATGAACAGGGAAAATGCTCACATTATGCTTCAGATGAAAAAAAAGTTATGCAATGTGTTTTATGAAGTATGTATACACATACACACACATATATACACATACACATATACACACATATCTCAAGAGAGGGGATTTGGTTTCTTATATTCTAAAATCTTTGATAAATTGATCTTCTTAAAAAAAAAAGAAACCTGTATTGTGAAAAAATGTTTTAGAAATTCATAGTGCACTGATTTCATTTTTCATGACAGTGCTTGGCAAGCTTTGTATTTGTCATATTTTCTAAACAGTGTAATTATTAAATGAAGAGCCCCAAACTAAAAAAATTATACTATTCTTATAATATAAATTACACTATTCTTATAATGTATGCTGGCATATATATATAATCCCTTTGGCCTCCTCCTCAGAGGTAACCAGTGCTGACCATTTCTTGTATATCTTCCTCAAAATTTCTAAGAACGTAGAAACTTATAGTATATGCATATGTCTCTTTAAATACACACAATAGAAGCATAAGATTCTCTTTGCAACATTTTTCATTTTAATTACACTCATACTATAACTTTCCTAGACTTTTAAAACTAGATTTCAAATCCTATGCAATAACATAATGGTGGCATATCCCTAAAAGAAGAAACCTGGTTCAAATCTGGTGAAATGAATCTTAGAGGTAGATGATGACAATAAAGATTATGCCTCAGGGTAAGGCCAGAGAAGCATATCTTTTTCATCTTTGTGTTTCCAGTACAAAGTAGTAAGATGCAGCAGGTGCTTAATAGATGTTTGTTTAGTAAAACAACAGATACGAATATATACATACAAAAAATGTTACTAAAACATTTAATGACCTGGGAAAATGCTCATACTATGCTATTAAGTTTAAAAAACAACCTCATAAATGATATGTAAAGATCTCAATTATAGATCTGCCTTTTGTTTGCTATACCTTCCCTAGAAAATTCCCTAACTGAACTTCCCCTTTCTTTCCACGACATCCTTATGTACGCTATTTAACTCTTAACTAAGCTATTTAAGATGGTGCCTAAAGCAACATGGGTGAATTAGTCTTGCTGGATGTTTGCCATGTGTACAGGAGGTAAACATTTTATTATGAAACTTCTTTTTGGCCTTTCTCTTAAAAAAAATCTCAGTTACAAATGCTGAAAGATTTAGAGGTTGTTTGGGTGGCCTAGCAAACAGTAAATTAACTGTTCCACACATGGCATAATCACAGAAGATATGCTAATACATACGCTCAACACAAAATTACTTGATAAACTGAGCCAGTGGGCAAATTTTGAAAGCATGGGTATATATAAGCATAACTAAAAGCAAATAAATAATGACAACATTAAAAAAAATCACTGGACAAATTCTAATTGGTGTTATAAATGCAAGAATGTAAGTATTTCACAATATGAAGCAAGGATAGTCACCCTTTAGTCAACAAGTGATGAGCTGTCAGAGTTTTTAAAAATAATGTATTCTGACAGTGCAAGTGCAAGAAGAGCCAGTAGTAAAGATAAGCAAGAACTGATCAGAGATGTAACTAAAACCTGTCATCTTAAAAACAAAACAAAACAAAACAATTATGCTCCTCATTCATTTCTCACAAATAAACAGCTAGGGATGATTGAGAGAGAGAGAGAGAGTGTGCGTGTGTGTGTATGTGTGTATATGGCATATACTTTGAAACTAGGAAAGCAAGGAATAAAAATCTGAATTTACTCTCTTAGAATTCTTATTACTATTTCTGATAAGGTAGTTTTTCACTATCCTTTAATTCTTCTCTGTGTAATTTGCGGAATAAGTGAACAATACACAAAAAATTTAAAGGTGTACTAGGTCTGAATGGTAAATTGGTGACAGCTGCCTTTCCTGATCTACCAGGTTAAAAGTGTAACCAGGTTAATCTGTGTAGAGAGTATAAAGGTGTATGCTTTATTACAAAATGTGTATACGCTGTAGTGTTTGCACACTATGTCTACATATATTCTATACACATAGAACATTTTTATGTGATATATTCCATAAATTGTAAAATTCAGTGGCTCCAGATTTCCAGAGAAATTGATCCAAAAAATTTCATTCACTTCACTTAAGAATAAATACCAATTCTCAACACATCTTCATCTAGGACTATCACATCATCATAATTTAAGAAAAGTTTCTTACCTCATATTCTATACAAGGATCTGGGGAGTCATCAGTACAATGAATAAATCTTTGAAGGAAAAAAAGGCAATTGAATCTTTTTTATAAGTATCAGTTTATGCATACCTATTTTTTTATATTTAATGTGAGAGTAAGTTTTTACTGAAAGCATCCAGAAACAAAAGACTAATTCAAATTCAACGAGCACATATTAAGCACAACTTGACATCAGGTGCTAACTAGGGAACTTGAAATGCTGTTTTATTCATTCTCAAAACTATCATATGTGCTAATGTAATCTCCATTTCCTGGCCAAAAAACAAAGGAATTAAGACCCAAGAAAGACTGAATTTGGTAACCAAGGCTAACAGTGAACAAGTGACCAAATTGTCTATTTCAAACGGAAGACAGGACAACACTGCTGTTTTAAATTCTCACTGCTTTTCCACTTCTCTGCTGACATTACTACTACCAAATAAAGCCACGTAAAGTTAAATCTTACCTTTTTCCCACATGCCATTTAAAATAACATTTGCTAGAATTATTCCTCCACTAAGTTCATGTTTATGAACAATTTTTTGTATTGCTTATTAAATGTCTACCTATGTCAACGACTGGGCTAGGTACTTGGCATGCTGCAATGACAGAATCCCTTGACCTTTAGGATGCTAGTCTAGAGGGGAAAGTCTAATAAGTAGATAAAGAATTTCAAAGACTGGAAATAAAAATACTGTGAGAGACAAAGGAAGGCTGATGAGAGCTACCTTTCTGTCCTGTGTGTGTGAGGGGGAGGTCTTTTCACCTCAAGGGACTCTTTTAGCAGGAAGAAATGGGTATTTATGAATTTTTTTTTAGGATTTATTTATTTATACAAGAGCTGGGGTACAGGTCAGAGGCGTGGGAGGGTGAGTAGATTCACCAGAGACAGAGCGGGGGAGCAGAACAAGCAGACAGACGGAAAGCACTGCTGAGGGGAGCAGCGGGTGAGACAGGAGAGGTCTGCCGCGCCATGTGGGTATCTCCCTGGCTGGCTGGGAATCGAACCCGTACTGCAGAGGCTGCGGACAGCTTCACAGTGCGGTACTCAACCTGCTGCACCAACAGGGAGGCTGGTATTTATGCATTTAAGACAAAGGCAAGCATGTGCTAAGGGGCGTTAAAAAGACCAATTATTTTATGAAATCGATTATAAAAATTCATGTATCCTTGAAACATTTTTCTCAATTCCTTTTTAAATTGTGAATGTAAAACAGGAAAAATGTGTCAAAAATTCATACAATATAATAAGGGCTAAAAAATGTGTAGCTAAAGAATTTTTCAAAGGAGAAAAATATTCACTGTACAAGGTACTTTAAAATGATGGGGAAAGATCAGAAAACAATATAAGCAACACTTCATTTTTTAAAAACATACACAGGAAATCATAACATAATGATAAGTATTAACATGTTACCAATGGTTCTTTACCAGCAGACTGTTAATTCCTTCTGCTTATCTGTAGTATTTCTAATAATATATTTTTTACATCAAATATATATTACTTGATTTTGACTTTTAAATCAGAGGAATTAAAACAAACATAAAAGTATAAAGTATACATGTATTGCTTTTATAAGAAGTTAATTCAAGTTTATTTTAAAAGTTAATATTTAAGCTTCCAACTAACCAATAATGTAATAAGCATTATGATATAACTGCCTATTTGAATTTAAATGTATCTTAAAAGATCCAAGATGGAAGTAGAGAAATGATAAATTTTAATTAAAAAATGAAATGGCATCATCTTAAATTTTAGTTTAGTAGTAATGTAATTATTACCATTTTAATTTTCAAATGTGATTTTAACAATGTATGTGGCATATTTTTGGTAAATCTGATAACAGGATAGCTCTTGTTAACATATTATTATATAAAGAATAGAGTAGATTAAGGGTCTGTATCTACCTATTTTTAATATGTTTTAGGAGAACCAAAAGGAACACATTATCTATTTTCTAAATGCTTCTATATTCCTACAAATATTGATTTCAATCCTTGGTTAGTCCTCATACTGTATATTTGAGTACTGTCATTTTCTAACATTTTTTAAAGTACTGGATGGTTTAACATTTAATGTTATTTTAAAAATTTGACAAGTTTCAGAAGGTAAAAGTGAGAACATATGTGGTATGTGAGGTTATTGTACAAGAGATCATCTTATTAAAATGATGAACCAGATGGCCAAGTATCTGAGGAAGATGCTGAGGTATCTAGTTAAGACTGACTATAAAGGTCACCAACAAAGCTTTCAGGTGCTCAGGCAAGACACCTCAAAGAAGGTATGTGAATAGTTAGATTCCATCTGCAATGGGAGGAGCTTAAGTTTGAAAAGCAAAAATGAGTAAGACAATGAGTATTAACAATATTTACATTTTTATAAATCATATTTTAATTAACTGTTCCAAAATTCCACATTAGGCCAAAAAAAAAAAAAAAAGGGAGTCCTTAACCAATGATACTTACTACATTGAGAATACAAGTAGAAACAATATTAGCAGAAAATATGCATATTCTATTAGAAACAATGAAATATCTTTAGTTATATCAAAATTGAAAACATTTGCTTTATTCTGGTTCTCACTGAACCAGATGACTCAAAAACTTTAATTTGAAATAGAGAAAAAAATTAAACTAATTCTCTCATTTCCAAAAATAACACTTTTGTAATTGCCAAAAAAAAGCAGTACCTCAGAGGAACAGTAAGTCACTGACCAAGAGAAGGGGCCTCCCTGGTGGCGCAAGACTTAAGACACAACCTATGAAGCTGTCCGCAGCCACTGCAGCACGAATTCGATTTCTGGCCAGCCAGGGAGCAACCCACATGGCGCAGCAGACCTCTCCTGACTCACCCGCTGCTCCCCTTGGCAGTGTATTTGAGTTGATCTGCCTGTTCTGTTCCTGTTCTGTTCCCCACTCTGTCTCTGGTGAATCCTCTTACCCGCCACGACTCTGGCCTATACCCCAGATCTTGTATGCATAAATAAATAAATCTTAAAAAAAAATACTGAATTGTTACATCTACTGTAGCTTCTATGAACACACACATAAAGTCACTTGGTAAGAGTTAATAAAATTTTCAAATCCCAACTCAGCAAATAACATAAAATTATAATACCAGGTTAAAAACTTATTGATAAGCAAAGGCAAAAAGTATGTGGCAGTATCCAGCATTTCCCCTAACACCACAAATAAGTTAAAGCAACACTTGGAAGTTATGCTTGAATTAAGGAGTAATATGAATTGGTTTGAGATCACCTTAGAATTGGAGCTATTGTTAGCAAATTCCTAAAGTAAAAAATCAAAAACTGGTCTAGGTTCTAGACTTATTAACTGTCTACATAAATGAGAAACAACCAATTCTATCCATCCTATCTTCCAACAACTCCAGCAGTTCCCGGTAGAGGTAGAACTAGATGAAACAGCAATGCCATTGAGAAATCTGCCATCTTACTGCAGTTTCCTTCTACACAGCTTACCCTTTCTCTGTTAGTTTTTAAGAACTCCTCTTTATCTCTAGTTTTCTCCAATGACAGTAAGATGTTTCCTACTGAGACACTTGTGTTTAATATTTCTATCTTTTAATCATTCTTGACTTTCTCTTTTAAGATGACTCTTCCCTCATTTTCTCTCTCCTTCCTTTCAGAACTCCTATTTCGACAGGAAGTATAGTAGGACAGGGACAGGACAGGAATGAAGGACAAAATCTGTGTGCTGCTATAAATTTCCTTGGCTCATTGATTTTTATCATTTCAGAGCTATCTTACCACAGTTTATAAAGTCATATATGTGTTAAATATAACCATATTTTATCTAATATGCCTCTTTATTCCATAATTGCAATTCATTATCTCTCTATGCTACATCTTGGATAAAAACTCACATAGCTTATACTCAATAGCCAATTACCTTCTTCAATTATATCTTATTTACATAGGTAAATGAGTTTTTAATTCTCATAACCAGCTTTCATATCTAGAACTTTTGTTTGCTTTTTTCTCCCTAGTAACTTGTTCTAAGAATTTATTCATTTTTTGAGTCGATCAATAGGACATTAATAGTATCTTTTAGGTTTGTTATTCTAAACTCAGAGTTCTAATCATCGTCTGTTCTCTGATTTTCCAGCATGATGTTCTATTTCGTCATGTGTTTTCCTATTTTTATTATGAGCATCCTTTTAGTGGGCCTCATTTTTTCTTTAAGATCCCCATGACGTGTGGCTGTGGGAATTTTCTCAACGCTCTCTGTATTTACATGTCCCAAGTGCTTCAAGGGTAAAAGTTTTCAGGAGTGATTTCTATGTTAATTTCTTTGTTTGGGAATTAGAAAACCTTGCAAGTGGGTTAAATTTGTACTCCAAGTTTGCTGTTCAACAGAGACCTTGAGGTTTCAACTTAAACAAAAAACAAAACACAAAGCTCAAGTAATTTCAGTCTTGCTGCCTTGTCCCTGTACAATGAATGGATTTGTTGCTGCTGTTGTTTATACCCTTTACTGAAGGTGAAAGAGGGTTTCTTTTCTAATTCTTACTTGTTTTGGCTTAATGTTTGTCTCCTGTCCTTAAAAAAGTACAAAAAAAAAAAAAAAAACCCTTTGTTTCAAACCACCCTAAAGCCAAGCTCTACCAAGCTCTCTGCTTTGCAATTCCTTGCACCTGGAATTGCCTTATGCTTTTTGTGAATTCAGCTATTAATATATTATTTTGTGTAACATTTTAAATTTTACCCAGCATTTCTAGATGCTTGTAACAAAATATTTTTTCAAGTTATTTCAGTCTACCACTTAGCTAAAACCAGAAATTAATGGTCAGTATCTTGTAGTTTTTATAATTACAAATAACATTTTGAATTTCAATTGAAGATCTTTGCCAACCTGAATAATCTAGCTATAATTAGCATTTAATAGCCAATTTAATGCATATTTATAAGACTGTTTTTCTTAAAAACACAAAATTCTAAAAATGTTTACATCTTCTAAAATATTTTCCTGGCTCAGTATATATTTCATATTTGCAAGAATTTTTGACTGAAAATTTCAAGATGCCAATAGTAAGTCATAATAATCAAAGGCACTTATTCACAAGTCTAGGTAGAAAGGAGACTCCAATGTTGAATGTTAAACTCATAAATCTTGGCAGATAATTATAATTCTTCTGATTAGTCATAATAAACATAAGTGGTATTAAAATAATAAATATCACATAACCTACAATGTGAATTACAAACTAAAAGTATTCCCAATACAAGAGTAAATATTTTGAGAAAATAAAAACCAAAGGTCTAATTTATGAAAGTTACTATAAAATTATGCCAGTACATTTTCAATACACTTTGAAATTAACCAGTTAATGGAATTTTAAGAGAATCAAATTTAAAAAAGGCCAAAAAAGAAAGAAGGAAAAGATAGTCCTTGTCAAAAACCACAAGAACTGTGCTTACTAGCACAGATGATTGATAGAATGTTATCTTCTTTGTCTTTCTTTTATAGTCAAGCTACTTCCCAAATTATTCTTTCTACTAAACCAGCCAAACAGTCTCACTATAAATAAGTATAGTGAGTATAATCATTACGCCCTAACTATATCTTAAGATTGATAAACCCTTTCCTGTGAACTTTACTGTGATAAACAAGTAATTCTTACCACACTGTTCCAAGTAGCTCACATTGAAAGAGAACAAATGTACATTCAATGATAATGATGCATGTGTGCCCAAACAGTGGAGTGTAGCTGATCCTAAAAATAAGAATGCAGTATATAGAAAGTAAGGTGAAATGTGTCCTATGCTTTATTACAAGAGCAGAAGGAAAAGGATGAGAAAGGAAATGTTTATTCACTATAACCATATAACTATAACTAAGAAATACTGTGCAAGAAAAATCCAGATGAAAGTGGAAACAAGAGAGACCGTCATTGGAAAACACGCTGAAAGTGAATCTTATTTGCTGGGGGTAATGTTATTTGCTGTGAGATGTTAGCTAGATTTACAATACTAGCTACTCAAATGGTATGAGTTCTGTCTCTAATTTGGGCCAATCAACTTGATAGCATTGCTTTGCTTTGAGAACAGTATCTATGTAAGTTTACTCTAAACATCTTAGGTATTACCTAAATTCACTGACTGAGATCACAATTTCACCATTTTTATTTTTACTTCTATTTTTTTAAAGATTTATTTATTCAAGCATACAAGAACTGGGGTACAGGCCAGATGTGCAGGAGGGTGAGAGGATTCACCAGAGACAGAGTGGGGAACAGAACAGGCAGACTGACTGAAATACACTAAAGAGGGTAGCAGCAGGCAAGACAGGAGAGGTCTGCCGTACCATGTAGATATCGCCGTGGCCGGCCAGGATGGAACTTGCACTGTAGAGGCTGTGGACAGCTTCACAGCACTGCGCTCAAAAGCCTGTGCCAACCAGGAAGGCCCTCACCTTTTTTTTTTTGTCCTTATCATTATTTTTTTATTTTATTTTAAATTTTATTTTTATATTCCCCATACAATTGCAACCCCCTTATTTTGACCCCTATCCCTTCTTTCCCCGCCCCCCACCCCCATAGTGTGTCTCTGGTTCATAGTTGTTTGTTGATTTTGATTCTTTCTTTCTTATAATTATTCTTTTTCCTGGTCCTTTATTCAGGTTTTCTAGATTCCTGCTATGAGTGAGACCATCCGGTATTTTTCTTTTTCTTTCTGGCTTATTTTGCTAAGCAGATCCCTTCTAGCTCCATCCATGTTGCTGCAAATTGCATGTGTTTATCTTTTTTGAATGCTGAGTAATATTCCATGGTGTATATGTACCACATCTTCATGATCCAGTCATCTATTTTTGGACATTTGGCTTGTTTCCAAAGCTTAGCTATTGTAAACAGTGCTGCTATAAGCATAGGGGTGCAGGTGCTCTTTGGAATTGATGTTTCTGTGTCCTTTGGGTAAATACCTAGGAGTGGAATTGCTGGATCATATGGAAGCTCTATGTTTAGTAGGTTGAGGAATCTCCACACAGCTTTCCATAGGGGTTGGACCAGTTTGCACTCCCACCAGCAGTGCAGGAGAGTTCCTTTTTCTCCACATCCTCTCCAACATTTGTTGTTGCTAGTTTTTTTAATATGTGCCATTCTCGCTGGTGTGAGATGGTATCTCATGGTAGTTTTGATTTGCATTTCCCTGATTGCAAGTGATGTTGAACATTTTTTCATATGCCTGTTGGCCATCTGTATTTCCTCTTCGGAGAAGTTTCTTTTTAGCTCTTCTGCCCATTTTTTGACTGGATTATTTTCCTTGTTTTTGTTGAGTCTCATCAGCTCTTTGTAGCTTTTTGTGATCAGTCCTAGGCCCTCACCATTTTTATAAACAATAAGAAAGCATCATAATTAAAGCTTTATAAAATGGCAGAAAATAAAATCAATAATGTTTTAAAAGTGGCATGTCATAGATATTTACTAAAACACAATCTTCACTGATAGCTTTTTAAAAATCTGACCTCCTTACATAGTAAATGATTTCTAAATATTAGAAAAAACCTTAAGTCTTGGGCAGAAAAAAAAAGAAAAATATAGAGGCCAGGGAAAACTTAAGCATCAAATTGCTGGTGCTGGAGCTTTTATTATCTACCAGGAACCAAAATAAGAGTTTTGGTACAGTGACTACATTCTTAAGATTTTCACCATAGCAAAAAAGCAAAGAAAAAGGAACGTTAATGAACTAAGAATGACTGGGTGTGTTCACTAGAATTTTCATTGAAGTCTTCTTCAAACAAATCACATACATTATCTAAAATTGTAATCTAGGGCCTCCCCAGTGGCGCAGCAGGTTGAGTGCAGCACTGTGAAGCTGTCCGCAGCCTCTGCAGTGCGGATTCCATTCCCGGCCGGCCAGGGAGCTACCCACATGGTGCAGCAGACCTCTCCTGTCCTGCCCACTACTCCCCTCAGCAGTGTATTTCAGTCCATCTGCCTGTTCTGTTCCCCACACTGTCTCTGGTGACTCCTATCACCCTCCCGCACCTCTAGCTTGTAACCCAGTTCTTGTATAAAAACAAAATCTTTAAAAAAAAAATAAATTTAATCTAAAGAAAAAAAATTGTCACCTAGAAAAATGGTACTTAAAAATCACAAGATAATGGTTCCGTAAGGTCTACTTACATATAAAATTTTACTCCAAAGACTTTTTGTTGCTGAATTTTAGGATTTATAAACATATAACTCAAAACCAAATTTTGTGATCTTAAGAAAAAAATGTATAAAAATTATACTGAACATAATACATAATATCGCTTAGATTACTAAAACAAATTTCCTAACCATTAGTCAAATTTATCTTTTACTCAGGAGACCCCAGAGAAATAATTAATAGATTAAGTATTTCACTCAGTCACTTTTTCTAAACGCTAACTGAACATAGCTTCTTTTTTGTTTGCATTGACATATTAAAGTGCTTATCAATAAAATCAGCCTTGTGACTCAACAAATCTAATCATGTAGAATGTTTATATTGGGCAAATAATTCAGTCAGCAAGTATAATCCAGGCAGATTATGCTAAATATGCCATATATCAAATTCCACATTTTGAAGTGTCTTGTGTACAACAGCCTTTTGAGGAACAAGATAAATAAGAGTAATTATTATTCTAAACCAAGTTTCAACTGTGGCAGACACACTTGCTATTCCCTGCCTGCATCCTTATAACTGAATAGTGATTGCTTACATCAGGAAGCACTCGTGCTTCGTGGTCCCCTTTAGAATCCCAGGGATACATGTATGACTAATCTAAGTAGTCTGCTGAAGTACACCTGAACTAGAAGAACCAGGATCATGTTAGAAATCACATTCTCAGGCCCCACTCCTGGCCTGAATCAGAAACTCAGGGGTGAGACCCAACAATCTGTTTTGTCAAACCCTCTAGATGATTCTGATATATGCTGAAGTTTGACAGTTACTGTCTAAACCATCCATAGCAACTCTGTTCTCTCTGCCAACTGGCTGGGTAACTAATAACTGTGTGACCATGAGCCTGTCAAGAAGTTTCCTGGGAGACTTCCAGAATGCTTCACTTGCTCACATATAGAAAATAAAAGGAAATACATCACAGCCCCCCTATTTTTGATTCATATGTCACATGTTCACATGAAACTCAGAATTATAGCAGCAAAATTGAGACCAGCAGGTGATAAAGCCAAAGATCAAGCCAATAATCTAAAGATACCAGTGGGAAAACTCAAAGAGCCTGGGTGAGTCACTGATTTAACCCTAGAAACAGACAATTTTCAAATTTATTAAACACTGTATTTTTGCTTTGACATATTAAAGCAGCACTTAATAAAATCATTAATGAATCAGCCTGTGACTCAATAAGTCTAATCCCTACCTATGTAAGCTATTTTCAGTTGGTCTTCTATTAACTTGCAAACTGACAGTTACATATGAAACTGGATGGATGGGGAAGAAGTGGCAGGTATGCACAATATTTTCACCCCAATCACCAGCTTAGTTTCTAGATTTTGTAATATGCTTTATTTTAAAGGTCAGTTTTAAGATTAAATTGGTTTAATTGGTTTGTTTAAAATGGGGTAGGATGAGCAATCTCATCCTATTTGCTATTTGATGACAGAACATAAGAAACAAAGAGATCACTGACAGCTCAACAGTGCAGGTGTTGTCTACCTACAGAGAAGATAGCACCAAGTCAAGTTCTTTAGTTATGAAACAACTGGAAAGGAAGAAATATGGCAACTTCACTTCCAGATATTTATCCTAAGGCAAAAGTTAGGATAGTGAACAGATCTAACTCAAGGATATTATTCA
Organism: Talpa europaea; assembly: GCF_964194135.1. Lineage (NCBI taxonomy): Eukaryota > Metazoa > Chordata > Mammalia > Eulipotyphla > Talpidae > Talpa > Talpa europaea. The sequence continues at coordinate 30,175,626 of NC_140082.1, forward strand.
GTGAAGGATTCTATCTAAGAATAGAGGATTGGTCAACCTATGCTATAGATCTGATCTGCAGTGGAACACTATTAAGGTAATTTAAAATAATGTTGAATTTAGGTATTTAATGACACATAAAGATGTCTGCTATATATTTTACACATAAGTGTAAAAGCAGTCTACTAAGCAATATGAACAATGTAACCCCATTTTTATTTTAAAATATTGGAATAGGGGCCTCATGGTGGCCTAAGGGTTAAGTCTCAGTGCTGGCTGTCACCTCTACAGCCTGAGGGATCGTAACTACTATGATCTCGCCACAGTTGGTTTTGTGTACTTCTAGAATTCTATTTACACATAGGTCTAATGTAGATATATCTGTCTTTATATTCCTGTGTGTGTGTATAGAAGAACTGGGGTGTAGGACAGAGGTGCTATCAGCAGCCACTAAAGCATGTGTTTGATCCCCGGCCAGCGTGCTAACCCATATGGTGCAGCAGAACTCTCCTGTTTTGCCTGCTGCTCCCCTTAGCAGTGTATTTCAGTAAATCTGCCTACTGAATGCTCCCAACTCTGTCTCTGGTGAATACTCTTACCCCCTGCACCGCTGGCCTATACCCCAGTTCTTCTACACACACAAATATAGCTAGAGTCACGTGTATCTACATTAAACCTATGCATAAACAGAATTCTAGACGTACATAAAACCAAATGTGGGGCCTCCCCGGTAGCACAGCGGGTTGAGTGCCACACTGTGAAGCTGTCCACAGCCTCTGCAGGGCGGGTTCAATCCCCAGCCAGCCAGGGAGAAACCCACATGGTACAGCAGACCTCTCCTGCCTCGCCCGCAGCTCCCTGAGGCAGTGTCTCCAGTCTGTCTGCCTGTTCTGCTCCCCGTTCCATCTCTGGTGAATTCTCTCACCCTCCCGCACCTCTGACTATACCCCAGTTCTTGTATAAATAAATCTTTAAAAAAAAAAAACCAACTGTGGCGAGATCATGGGTACCTTTACATTTCCTGTTTTTGTTTTGCTATAGCCCCAATTTTGTTTTCCTATGATAAGCATATGCTGGTTTTACAATAAATAGTGTGTTACCAAAATATTTAATAGGCAGAGATATAGAAAGTCCCTGATATTTAGGGATATTCTAGTATAGCATTTACTATAAAAAGAAAAAAAAGGTATTCTGTAACATTAAATATTTGTGTCATATGGAGCTATTGTCTACAGCTGTACTAGAGCTAGTAGAATTTCACCTGTAGAAAAACTCTTACAAGTTCTAGACCACAACACAGAAGAGTGAAAGACATACTTACGGCTGAGTGAAGTCACGAGTGATGAAATCGGAACTCTTAAACAGTAGAAAGATGTCACTGAGGGTTTTACATTTCAGAGAACTATTCATTGCTATCCAGTAGGCATCCTAAAAAATAAAGCATGTTATTTAGTATATATTCCACATCAGGACTATACACAAAAACAGTAATGTTTATTATTTCAAGGGAAATATTTCAAAGGAAAAAGTCAGGTAACAACTTTTAGCTATACAGTCAAAAGTTAAATTAGACTTCTAAACAACAAACAGCAGTAACACTGCATGTCAGACACTCAGCTATGAATACTGAAAGGCTAGGGCTTCACCTTTCAGCTCAGACACAAGCACTTCCCTATGTTTTTCTTACTGGATGACAGAAGGGGACTAAAAGGCATCAGAACTGCCTACACTTCAGGCAGTAGATCAAGGTATAAAGAAATAACCTGACCAGCTCTTCTTTATGAAAAAGGAGATCTTTCCTTTCTTCCTGTTTCTGGGGAGTTTCAGCTAGAACACCTGAAGTTTGATGATTAGAGCAGTTAATACCAGTGGCTGTTAAGTTTGGGAAAAAAGAGGAGAGATATTCTAAGCCATCATAATTTTAACTCAACACAGTTCAGCAGCAAGGGACAATTCAAATTAATGCTCATATATAAACTAAGTTTCAACAACTTCTTTATAATAACTCATGCCATACCACTTGCTATTCTCTGCCTGCATCCTTATAACAAAACTGTGATTGTCTAAATCATGATTTCATTTCTCCCAATGAAAAGATGACAAAATTCTATTTACAAGTGGTATATGGAATGTAGATATTTAACTCTGCTGAAACAACAGTCTATACATAGACAATCATGCCACTATAAAAAAACAGGACAATTATTAATTCCAGGCACAACAAAATGTTGATTAGAAGAACCTAAGTAATTATAAAATAGTATGTATCGGAAGTATACATATTGTTTGGATAATCATCAAACCAGAAATACTTAATACTGATCTATTCAAAATTCTGGTCTAATAAAAAATACAAGTATTACTATAATGAGAATACTGGAATAGAAAGCAGTGGGGACAGAGATGAAAGGGTGCTGAAGCTGCTCTAGAATAGGAAGTCAGTGATAAATACCTAAAACTGAAAAATAAAGAAGAGGAAAATAACTAAATGCACTAAAGTATCTGAATGTAGCTGCCTCTGAGGAGTGAGAAATGGTAAAACAAAACAAGTGAGAAGACCTACTGGCATCTGTAACAAGCTTCCAGGTCTTCTGAAAATTTAAATATGTAACTAATTTTAATAAGTAGAAATAAAAATAAAGTTCACTTTAATGTTCATTTCAGAATAAGATATGCACATAGGTTTTTGAAAATGCAACTAAGTCCTTAATTCCATTAAATGAGCTTTGCTCATATAAAATTATTTTTCCACTGGATTAGAGAAAATAGTGAATTTTTCCACAGACCCAAACTTAAAAAAAAAAACTTGTTAATTTAATGTTAAAATAATAAAACACAATTTAAGAAAATAAGTTGATTTCTCAAACTGCTATTTATAGATCCAATGACATTTTACTTTTTATTACTTACTTTCCAACAGAGAAAAATTTTCTGTTGAACATAACAGCTGGATTTTTAAAAGGGTAAAGAATATATTTCCTCAGATTTCTAGAACAATTAGCAACACAAGCGGTTGAAGCTGACTTGGCAAAATATATAGTATTCTGAAGAACTATGAAAATTTATTGCACAATCAGGACAATAAAATAATGGGTAAAATAAAAATAAATTCCATAGTATTTTTCTTGTACTAGGAATATAATTAGATGCTCTGTGGAGTATAACATAAAATGAATAACAAAACAAATATTAAGATAATGAGAGACTGAGTGATATGTTCCTACCCTTGGTGCGCTCCAGTTAAGCTTAGGAAATACACTGCCCCCTAGGCAATTGATGGCTTCTTGGACTTTAGTGGTGAACTCAGGAAATTCTGGTGCCTACAGAGAGAAAGAAGAAATCATTCAGGCAAATCAGTATCACCAGAAATAGAAGACGATCAAAATCTCAAGGTTAAGCTGTTAAGGGTGTTCAAACTAATTTAGAATACAAATTACTATCAGAATCGCTGAACTCTGCTCAATAAAATCAATGCTCAGATAACATTTATCAAAAAGGGGAAAAAATTATAAGTGTTCAAGTGGCATTTTCAAAAACAATCAAAATCCATAAAGCTATAAAAAGACAAATGTCACTCTGCATGTGAGGATGTGAGGAAGGATGGTTTCCTTAGTACCTTCACAAAACCAATATTTATCAAACAGAGAGACAGATGGATACCCTATCACACATACATATACTCCAGTTCTCAGAAATAACACCTCAAGTTAAAGAAACAGAAGCTTTTCCGTTTGCAGAACTCTTGGACAATTCCCCAAAAAGCTTCATGAGAATGAAAAATAAATTATATGGTAAACTAAGCAATGCTATTTCCAGACAAGTTTTAATATAAACAAAACTCAAAAATAGGACTTAGTCCAGTAAAAATGTTCTTTCTTTTTTAGTTGACTTTAAAATGCACATTTTATTCAAGCAAAGTGACCAAAACATTCTAAGTGTCTTTTCAAACAAGAAGTAAACAGAAAGCTGTCATGAGGGAGAGTAAACATTCAGAGTCTCTCTCCAGTCATTTATGGCCACTATATATACCATTATATCTGCTGCCCTCTATTGGGTAACTGCAAGTTCTGAAAACTCATTAATGACAACTTCTTCCATAGAGGAAAAAAAATAGAATAGGTCTAGAATCAGCTAAATTAACCTAGTGACTTATGCTGACCCCCAAAGATCTAACCTTGTTTGAAAGAGAGTAAACTGTGACTGGGAAACAGAACAAAAATGTAAGCTTAAAAAAATAATAATATCTCCCCCCAAGCTAGAAACCAGTTTTAAGCAGTAGGCTAATGAAATAAAGAATGGAGCATTTAAGGGCCGGTTAGATTACCTTTCTTTCTGTTTCCATTGTATCTGATCACTAAACTGGTTAGCAGTATCTTAGTTGACAACCTCCCATCGTATCTATCTTGTTTGAGTACTTAGACTATGAAATTAAACTGAAGTGATTTACACAGGCTTTCAAAATAAGTAACAGTACTGGGACCTTTATTTTCCACTTGCTTCTCCCCACACAAAGGAAATTACATGTATATTAAGCCAATACTTCCCTTATAATCCCTTGAAGTTGCTGAAATGGCTCCCTAGAACTGTATCCATAAGAATACTCACTGAAGAGCTGCATTAGCAATATTGTACACAGATTTCACAATACAAAGCTTTGTCCAAATAAAGGTCCTTTCCTTCTTACTTTCCTTAATCCTCTCCCCTCTCCCCAAAGGCAACCATCATTATGAATTGCAGCATATTCTTCTATATTCATTATTTTATACTTATGGTATATCCATAAATGTAACATTTAAAATATTTAACAGGGCCTCCCCTGGTGGCGCAAGCAGTTAAGCGCAGTGCTGTGAAGCTGTCCGCAGCCTCTGCGGTGCCGGTTAGATGCCCGCCGGCCAGCGAGGGTCCCACATGCGCGGCAGACCTCTCCTGTCGCGCCCGCTGCTTCCCTCAGCAGTGCATTTTGTCAGTCTGCCTGTTCTGTTCCCTGCTTTGGTTTTGAAATAACCCATCTTGATTATTTTTTCCTAACCATTTTAAATTCGGTGTTTTTGCACATACACCAGTGGGTTATTACCTTTCCACCAATACCTTGCATTTTCCTACCTTATGTACTGGCTCATAATCCTCAGCTGAGGGAATTTTCTGACATAAATGTTTCCCTTCCAATCAACAATAGCCAACAAAGAAAACTATATTTGAAATGGGGAGTAAATGAGAATTTAGAGAGATCACACCTTGAAGCGCCCTGTGAGACAGTATATAGTGCTGCTCTGCTCTTACCGTCAGTGTGGCTGTGTTCTCGTCATCAGACCACTGCATGGAGAAAAGGAAAGAAAAAAAAGATTACATTTAGAGAATGTACTGGGGTTACAAAAAAACAGTGCTCCATCTAAAATCCATACATTAAACAAGAGACATCTGGGCCTCCCCAGTGGCGCAGCAGGTTGAGCGCAGCCTGAGCGCAGTGCTGTGAGGCTGTCTGCAGTCTCCGTGGCTCTGGTTAGATTTCTGGCTGGCCAGGGAGATTCCCACACGGCGTGGCAGACTCTCCTGTCTAGCCCACTGCTCCTCTCAGCAGTGTATCTTGGTCCTTCTGCCTATTCTGTTCCCTGCTCTGTCTCTGGTGGATTCTCTCACCCTCCCGCACCTCTGGCTTGTACCCCCAGTGCTTGTATAAATAAATAAATCTTTAAAGAAAAAAAAGACATCTTTTTCTTGACCTGTCTCTTGATGTCAAAGAGACTTTTATGTTATTTATCACTTTACTAAATGTATGCTGAGATCTAACTATTAGAACCATTCCAGGTATCGTTTAAATTAGAAATGTCTGCAGAACAGATTATTTGATTTTGAACTAACCTGGATTTCTTCTGCCTCATCATCACTGTCTGGTTGAGCATGTGTTGGTGGGTCTTCCCTAGAAGAAAATAAAGCAAAAATTAAGCAGTAAAGGGGCTTTGGCACCACGTAGTCATAATTTCATATGTAATGAGTATATAAAAAAGGTGTTAGAATTGGAGGATAATACTAGGAAGAGGCCACTTTCTGATTCAGAAACTAATAAAAATCAATATAAAATTAATGACAGTGTACTTCTAATAAAAGGTGGCAGCAATAAAACCTTCTGCTGCCCTCTATTTAGAAATCACGAAAAATTCTTCCTCCATTTCTGATGACATCAAGAATCATTTACAACTCTAAATCCCAATATATGGAAAAGTCAAAGATAAGGAAGATCAAAAAGGATGAACGAAGATATCAAAAAGAACTGTCTGAAGAGGTGTTCAACACCCCAAGGGGTAAAACCAAAAATCTTTTATTTATATAATGAAACAGAGCATATGGGTTGATGTCTGGAATTACCCTTGATATGAACTAGCATTCGGTGGATCTACACCACAGAACAGTATAGGAGGGAGGAAGAGAGCGAAGGATGCAGACTGCCCTCTATGAAGAAGCCAGTGAGCTCATAAGCAGGAGTTGAAAAGGGCCATCTAGCAGCTGAGTGCATTGCCTAGCGGGGGAAGTAAAGGCGGAAAGAGCCCAGAGAGAATACTACTACCCTGCACTACCTCAAAACCCAGCCATAAATTACTGGCTTAAGAAAATGCAATCATATCACTGAAAACAGTAACAAGGATAAGAACCAAAGTAGATTTAGACTAAGAAACTTCAAGAAAAAAGAAAGGGGAGCCACTTTTGGTTGGCCATGGACATTGATCTATCCCATGTTTCCTCCTGAAACTCTGATAAAATGACAGCAAAGTCCAAGGAGAAAGGAATCAAAAAGGAGAAAACTGCAGAAGAAAGCTGGCAACAACGGTTTGGAAAACAAAAAGCACCAGTGAACAGAGGTATAACGTGGAGTTAACACTGATGATGGGACTGACATGCTGGATACGGTCACCATCAACACCTGACATGGAGTGAGGTCATTTTGGAGCCACCAGCTGGGTCAAGCCTGCATGATTACAGTCACATGAAAGATCATGAAAAAAATGAAACAAAATAGAAATCCTCCCAGTGCCAAGAATTAAGAAGTCACTTAACATGAACACATCTAACATACATTATAATTGGTTTCTATTATTATTATTCTGCCTGAAGAGAGACAAGATCAGGAAAGAACCTGGAACCAAAAAGGGACAGTGAGCATTAGTGCTTCGAAGAACTGTGTCAATTCATCTGCGTTAGACCCAACTTGTGGGCCCCCTCAAATATCACTTCTATTAATATAAAAACTTTCGGGGTCATACCAACTTAGTGATTATTTAAGCTCCAAAAACATCTCTTATCAGAGTAATGGATACTTTACTCAAAACCCGAGCATCATTTACATGTTTGACTTGGCCACTGAGCCTGGACTCCTTAGTAGGATGTCCCACTTAAGGGACATCTTGTTTTTCAGTAGTACATTTAGCACCTATCTCATAGTAGGCACCAATAAAGTGCAATAAAAAGTAAAAAGTACGCACAACCTACCTCAGAAATACAGGTTACCAGGCCCTTTCCTATACCCACTGCAGGCAATGATAATCAAACCATGCATTCTTGCTTACAACACCCTAGATGCAGCCTCAGAATTCCTCTCAACACATCACTCTAGGAAACCATTATCATCAGATCTGAGATTATAAAATAAACCGAGTTATGACCCTTGGCCTAACTATTCATTCAAGTTAGGATTCACTCCCATGGAAAAGCATGATGCAACTATGTTCATTCATTCACCCACTCAACAAATATTTATTGAGGCTGGGCTCCATGTTAAGTTTTAATTATAAACAAGGTCCCTTAGTCTGAAGTGAAAGGAAGGTATTCTATAGAAGGAAATGTGAGATGAAACACAAATCAGGAGCTATGGCAGACCCCAATAGCCATTCCCTACTTCTTGGCTAATAAAAACTCCCAAGTTATTCAGCTAACGGCTCCTCTGCCTTATGGACTTCTCCCCAACCATAATAGTGATTATGGACTAGAAGCCAATCATAGTTACTCCATCTTCTTTGCCAGTGAATAACCCAACCCTGACCAACAGCGGTTAGAGGACTCATGGGAAAGCTTTCTCTGCTCATGAGAAAGGGAATAAAAACCAAGTGTCACTTACTCTGGTCCTGGAAATGGTAGTATGAGGACAAAATGCTTGAAACTACTTCAGCTAACTTGGACATTGGAAAGGAGTACCAAAAAATTCAGAGAAGCTGACTTTGAGTTCTAGCATCACTGAACTACTATACTTTCCATAACTGCCATGCCTTAGGACTTCTTATTGTATGAAATAACACTGTCTCATTATTTAAGTGATTTAAAAAACTGGATATCATCCTAGTCCACTCAGGCAGCTATAACAAAATACTCTAGGCCAGGTGGCTTAAGAAGAGGAATTTAATTCTCATACTTTGGGAGGCTGAAAATCCCACAGCAGGATGCCAGCATGCTCAGGTGAAGGTCCACTTCCAGGTTGCAAATGACAACCCTCTTGGTGTGTCCTCATATAGATGAAGGGGTGAGGGAGTTATGTGTGAACTTTTCATTAGGGAACTAATTAATCTCTTTTGTGAGGGGTCTACCCTCATGACCCAAGCACCCCCCAAAAGCCCAACCTCCTAATAACATCATCTTTGGGCATTAGGATTTCAACTTATAAATTGGGGGGAAGGGGCACACAAATATTTGGACCACAGCAGGTATTCTATAACTTGCAACCCAAACCAACCCAACTGAAACAAGAAGCAAAAGGAGGAGATACTGGGAGGCAGGCTAACGAGAGAGTAAGTACAAGCTCAAACAGAAAAGAGGCCACATTTATTTCACTGCAGATGAAACTAAAGAAATCATATTCAGAGACTTTTCAGCTTTAGAATTTCTTTGTAACGAATAACTTGGAAACTTAAAGAAAAGCATTCAATAGAAATTTCACCTGAAAAAGATTCTACACTACTGTTCAGTGCAAACATTGATACAATGGTTTGTGAAAGCTATTTGCCAATATTGGTCAAGAATATCAAAATTGTTTATAACCTTTGTCCTGGTAGTGTGGGATTCTTATTACACAAAAAATAATCCTAAATACAAATAACATTCTATGCAAATATATGTTCATCTTAACTTTTCCCTCATATCCCTCTCTTAGTCCCTTACATGTCAAGATTTACCTCACAGCCTCCCTTAATGCTGATCCCTCAGACTGAAAGATTCTGCCCCATACCCTTCAACTGACTACCTTCCACTCAAACTTTGTATCTCAAAGGCTCAAAATTACTCGCTTCTTCAGGCATTCATAATTCATCCAGTAGTTATGTTACTGACCTCCCCATTTCCTTCACAGCTTTACAATTTTCACGTATACATTTACTTGCATGTTTAACATGAGATTAATGATGATGGGAGCAGTTAGTATTTAAGTGCATACAATGTACTAAGCATTGGGCTTAACATTTTATGCTTATCTCTTTTTATCTTTGGAACAAACCTATGAGGTAAGTTTTATATTATGTTTGTTTTTTTTTTAAGATTTATTTATTTATACAAGCACTGGGTACAGTCAGAAGCATGGGAGGGTGAGAGAATTCACCAGAGCCAGAGCAGGGAACAGAACAAGCAGACTGATGAAATACACTGCTGAGGGGAGCAACGGGCACGGCAGGAAAGATCTGCGTGCCATGAGGGACCCTTGCCGGCAGCCAGGGATCTAACCAGCGCTACAGAAGCTGTGGGCAGCTTCGCAGCCCAGCACTCAACCGCTGCACCACTAGGGGAGGCCCAAGTTTTATATTACGGTCAGCATTTACAGACAAGGAAACTGAGGCATAGAAAACTAGAAATTAGCTAAAATATGATTTGACTCCAGGCAATCTAAGAATCAGCACTATGCCACAAAACTCCCACAACATATGACACTGAACTGTCAAATCCAAAAGGGCAGGGTCCCTGATTTGTGCATTACTGTGGAGCAGAGTGCTGGACAGCACTGCTTAATAGTATTTAGCAAGGTGGCTCCTATACCTGAAGCACACGCAAACATGTGCTTGGAAAACAAAATAGGAACTTTCTTCCATATGCTTGTAGGACTGAACTCTGCTAAGTATTTTCCAATAGCAGGAGTTATTTTCTTTACAGTCATTTATATAAGCTTATTATATGTTCTAAATTTGAGAACAATACAATTACGTCCGTAAAGAGCCCAACATTGAGAAGTGCTTAAGTATTCTGTTTCCTTATCCTGCAATAATTTCAAGTTAATAAAACTGTGAATTAATAATTTTCAGTTTTTTAAAGGGCAAAGAATACCAAAAACAGAAATATAATCTAGAAAGTTATACAGATCATCTATCAGTCAAAAAATATGTGGTTAAATTAGCATTACTGAAAGCATGCGCAATTCTGTTTCTGAGATTTGTCCATCCAATTAATGTTATTAAGCACCTCTTATGTATCAGACATTGGTCTAAGACCCAGGCTGACCAAAACTATTCAAGTTCCTGTTCTCATGGAGCCTGCATATTAACAGAACAATTTAAGGGAAGCATGGCAGATGGAAGTAAATGTTAAGCAGAAAAATAAATTAAGGTTAGGGGGACAGTGATGCACCAAAATGGGATATTTATACAATGGAATAGGATTCAAGGTGGTTTTTTTTTTTTTTTTAAGATTTATTTAGTTATGCATACAAGAGCTGGGGTATAGGCCAGAGATGCAGGGGGATGAGAGGATTCACCAGAGACAGAGTGGGGAACAGAACAGGCAGACTGAAATACACTGCTGAGGGGAGCAGCGGGCGAGACAGGAGAGGTCTACTGTGCCATGTGAGTTGCTCCCTGGCTGGCTGGGGATCGAACTCGTGCTGCAGAGGCTGTGGATTGCTTCATAGTGTGGTGCTTAATCCCTTGCGCCACCAAGGAGGCCCAGGATTCAAGGTTTTTAAAAAGGAAGAAAATCCTGGCATGCTACATCATGGATGAACCTTTGCTAAATGAAATAAGCCAGTCACAAAAGAACCAGCATTCTATGATTCCACTATGTGTTTATAATAGTCAAATTCCTAGGCACGAGAAGCAGAATGGATGTTTCCAGGGCAGAGTAGAAAAGGAAAGGTATAGAGTTTAAATTTTGTAAGACAATAAGAGTTCTGGAGATAGATGGTGGTGACAGCTGCACAATATTATACATTTCTTTAGTATCCTTGATTCATACACTTAAAAATAGTTAAGTGGTAAATTTTATATTTTGCTACAATAAAAATATTTTTAATTCTAAGGAAAAATTATCATCAACCTAGAATTCTACTTTTAAAAAAAAGTGATTTAACAGTCAGGGTTATTAGTAGGCTACTTCAGAAAAGATGGTGAGGGATGAATGCTGAGATAGCGTGGCTTCTGTGCAGAGGCCTGAATGAAAATAGGAATGTCATTCAACTCTCTTTGTTCAAGTTAGGATTCAAGTTTGCACTAAAGAAAGTGTAGCATGGTAACTATTTTCCCTTACAAATAGAGGAAATGCATGAACAGAGAAGGTGGGTCCAGGAGGGTGGGTTAACAGAGGAACAAAATGCTAAGGAGTAAACGATAAACCCTAGTAAAGATTTTTGTTTGCAATGAACAATGAATGTTTTTATCTTAAAAAGTGAAGGAGTGCAAGGCCTCCCAGGTGGCACAGCGGTTGAGCACTGGGTTGCGAAGCTGCCCGCAGCCTCTGCAGCACCGGTTCAATCCCTGGCCGCCGGGTGAGGGTCCCACATGGCACGCAGACCTCTCCTGCCGCCCACTGCTCCCCTCAGCAGTGTATTTCGTCAGTCTGCCTATTCTGTTCCCCGCTCTGGCTCTGGTGAATTCTCTCACCCTCCTGCACTTCTGATTGTACCCAGTGCTTGTATAAATAATTAAATAAATCTTAAAAAAAAAAAGTGAAGGAGTGCAAAGGATTACAACATGCCCACTTTCCTTCTACCTACTCATTCATCTCCAAAAGAGATATTTACCATCATATCCATTTCCTACGAGCAGAGAGGAAAAGAACTGCCCAATTTCACAACTACTATTAAAAAGAAGTACTCAATTTGAAAATATTATTGATTGAGCATGGACAAGGATTCTGGGACAAACATTAGGCTTGGGGGGATGGTGCTAAAGCTAAATTACTTTATATGGTCATTAGTGAGATTCAATAATTACACTTCTTTATGAAAAGTTTGAAGAACTTTTCTCTGATATACTTTACCTTCCTGAAACCACCAGAGTTCCATCATCAAGTAAATAATCCTTCACATTCTGGGGAAGTGGAAGAATGACACTGAAAGGAAAAAAAAAAAAAGCACATACCAAAAAAAGGCATCATTTTAAAAGACCAACCATAAGCAGAGACAATATTATAAACTCAATTCATTTCTGATTTGTCCCCCCTTATTTTATTTTATTTTAAAAGATTTATTTATATACAAGAACTGAGGTACAGGTCAGAGGTGGGGGGGAGGGTGGTGAGAAGAGTCACCAGAGACAGAATGGAGAACAGAACAAGCAGACTGATTGAAATACACTGCTGAGGGGAGCAGCGGGCAAGATAAGTCTGCCATGCCATGTGGGTCACCTCCCTGACTGGGGATGGAACTCGTGCTGCAGTGGCTGCAGATAGCTTCATATTGCTGCAACTTAACCCCTTGGGCCACCAGGGAGAGACTGTCCCCTTTATTTTAAAATGAAGTGGGAGCTGTTAAAGGCATACATTTGACAGCAGCAGACTAGAAATTAGAATAATATGAATAAAGACAACAGTAAACTAAATTAGGTTTATATTGATATAATCACAGTTGTCTCTGTGGTAAAGAAACAAATCAAAACCAGCCAAATTCTAAGAACCAGACGGAAATCAAAGTATGAAATCAACAAGCTCAAAACAATTCTCAGCACAGACAGTGTGTCTATAAGAATTTCGAGACCAGGAGATATCTGTAGCAACACAGGAAATGCAGCAAACAAAAAGCATTCAAGCCCCTTCTGAGAGAAGGGGCCAAAACAGACTCAAGGTCTGGAAACCATTCTTTAGTTGGCAGTGAGCACATTAAGGCTAAGAATTCACATTTATTTGGATGTTTTGGTGGTATTCAATTCAAATGATCACAAGATATGAAGCTGCTTAACTGAGCATACTTTAGCTTAATTTGTTTCAGATAACCATAATTTAAAATATATAGGATCATTTGTTTACTATTAATGACAAATCATCAAAAATCCTCTCTCATATTTGTGCACAGAAAAAATTATTCATGGGTTACTCCACTTTTAAAAATTACTCTCTGATTTATCAAAGTTATAATTTCACATTCAATTTGCTCAAGATGCTGGAAAACCAAAATTCAAGGTCAGACAGTTGGTCCTGACTCCAGAGTTCAATTCTTAGCATTCTTTTTTCTTTTTTTTGGTAAAAGCAAAGAAAAACTACATCAGAGGTTAGAAAAGGTGCCTGCAGAGGAACAATTCAGTCTGGAAAAGTCTGACAGGGTCACAAATAACAGTCTATTTCAATTATGCAAGGTAATAAAAGGCTGCAAAATCACATAGGAAAATGAATCCTATGTTAGTAGGTTGTATCCACTGCTGCTATTGAAGCTCCTCCTTCTGTTTCGGTGTGATTTTTCAAACACTTTCAAATACAATGATTATCTTTCTTCAGGCTGCTCTAACTAACCACCATTACACCATGGCTAACGTAAAGCAGGGTCTACATATTAATAACAAGATGGAAAAGAATTCTTTAGAATGATCTGATGCTCTTTCAGCCCCTCAGGATTTCAAAACCATTTCCTTCTCTGTACTCACACTCTGCACTAAGAGGACATAATGAAAAGGCAGGGATAGCTGATACATGAATAAGGGACAATCTAGGCCCCAAGGGGAGCGGGATGGGTGGAAAAATACAAAAAACCCATCAGGAATACACAGTGCTTCGGACTATCCCTCTTAGTGAGTGAGAGCCGACTCTTACATCATGTTCCAGATGTCATAATTGCTTTTGGACATCTGGGGATAGTCTTGCATGCATTACCTTGAATAATCAGGTGAGGGTTGAAACAGTTAATCCTCTGCTTGCCCTGCAAAACGCGGATGGATTTCCTGTTGTAAGCCAGAGAACTAGAAGACAAATACTGTTCCACTCCTTTTCCATATGGCTTCGTCTCATACCACATGCCATTCCAAACCATATACAGCTCCACTAACGCTCTTTACCTACACCGTCATGATGGACCTCATTGGAACTGTATCATTTCAGTGCCGGAAAGCAGTAAGTCACCCGGCGGGTAGCAAAACCCAGACTGTTGAGTTATGCCGATCACCTCCCCTATCTGGGGACTGTAACCGGAGTGAGGGTGCATTCCCAAACCTAAACTAGCTCACTCCATTACTCGCCCCGCCTCTGGGCGTCACTGAACCACGAGCTACCCTAGCCCACTCGCGGGCACGCAACGAGAGGCACAGCAAATCCTGAAGCACAGCGAATATGGATCGACTTCATTAGTCTCCCCACCTCAAACACCACCAAGAAGTCGAAACCTCTGCACTGATGCTCCCGTGCAGGCGTTACCAGGCCTGCATATTTACATCTGCAGGAGACAGGCTTCGCGCCACCTGTCGCAGTTCCCTTTTGCCTACAGGTGTGGGTCGCCCCTCCCGTCTGACCTCTTGATGGTTAGGCTCCGGAACAGCGGGTACCACGCGGAGAACTGACAGTGCAACACCTGCTCTTTCTTCATTCTCCAGCTGCAGCCGCCTCTCCCTCTCCTTCCAGCACCTTCCCGGAACCCTGGTCTCCCGTCCCGGAAGTGCCCGCCGAGCTAGTTTGCTTCAAGGACTCTTCCGGTCTATAAAGCAAGGAGGAAGTAGCCGCAGAAGGAACCGAGGAGGATTATGGGGCGTACTTTTCGTATATACACACAGACACACGCATACACACACACACACACACACAGAGTCCCGGCCCCAGAAGAGGAATTCTGGCCGTGTTTAGATTTTAACCAGCACACACGTCTCCGCGCTGGCCGCTACAGGAACTCTGACCCGGAAGGTAATCTCAAGTACGTCATCGACGGGGGGGGCCTACGGGTGCCGAGAGGGAGCGGGGGCGCGCTCATCTTCCGCATCTGGAAACGCGGCAGTATCTTCAGCGGTAGCATCCGCATCTTCTGAGACTGCAGCCTCGGACTCATCCTTTCTTCTTTCGTCCCCCTTCCCAAAGGAGTACTCTTCCCTTCGCCCCACACCTTGGAGTAGGTAACTGGGCGCGGGCCAGGCATCCGCAGGGGCTCTGGCGAACCGGGAGGGAGCACATCTGCAGTTGCAGGCTGCCGCGCGCGAGCTGCTCTGCAAACGGGGCTCGCGTGCCAGGAAGCTGGGGGTCGGCCCGCTCGGAGGCGTGGAAGGCTGGCACGTTTAGAGGGATGCTGGGGATTGGGGTAGCGGTGCCTGGGCTTCTCAGGCTTCTCGGAAAGCTGGGAAAGCCGCAGTTCAGGGTTCATTGGAATGCAATGGCTGAGGCATCTGCTGGTGGGGAAGTGGTCCCTCTTCGCTCGTGCAACTGGGTTATGAGACATAAAGAAGGAATCCCATCTGTAAGATCCTGGGGCGTTCGACTGTGGAGGTAAATGAGGTAAATTTTAGAAAATAGAGATAAAGGGAGAGGTGTCTTCTTTGAGAGTCAAGTTCATTCATTCCAGCTCCGGAAAAAAATAACATACTGGAAAATCACAACCAAAATTTATCAGTATCTATGCCACATTAGGATCCTAAGACTGGAAGAATTCCACTCGAAATGATAGGATCGTTTCTTCCCCACCTCTTTCCCCCTCCCCCATCACCCTACCATCTGTTTTCCCTGTGCCTTTCGTAATGACGTGTATCAGATGGCGATTTTTAAAAAAAAGGAATATTAAGAAAGTTAACCTTAGTTTATTTGCAAGAAGGAGAGAGAAATGACTAGCTGCTGAGAAACGCCTTTTAAACCTGTTTTTTTTTCTTACAAGCTTTGGGAGCTAAAGCTTAAAAGGCTTATGTTGAAAGGGCTCACATTTTAGATACCGTCCCTAGCTCTTACTGGTTCACCTAAGCAGTTTTATTTTAGAACGAGGTTAAGAATCTCACGGACTATAAGTGTCCTTAGAGTGGTATTCATAAAGATTCTTCTGCCAGTTTGGAGTTAGAACTCTACACACACACACACCCCCAGGAATATGCATTGTTTCTTGTTTTGTTTTCTCAAAAAGTTACTGGCTGAGTGGTTTAGTTGGGAGCATTGCTTTTAAAGATAAAATATCAGAGCAGAGGCAAATAGATTATATCTTTGCAGGGTATGTTGGCGGGGTGGAAGGTGGCTAGTCAGTACTTGTGAAATCCAGAGTATGCAGTCCTTTCTGTTTTGAGGGAGAAAAGAAGCAACATTGCATATATGTTGGGAGAATCTGCCAGATCTAAGGACAATGCTGATATGTAGTGATCCACAAATGTTTGTTTTGACCTAGAAATAAGCAAGTTACAACTGGGTTGTTACCATTCATGGGACAGTTTAGCTGAGGTATCTTCTGTTGAAAATTGGAATTAATAAATGCATAGGAGAAAGTAGAATCTAGAAACAGTAGTCAATTCTGGAAGGAGTTAATGCAGTAACACAGTGTTCAAGAAACTCAAATATAGAAAAGTTTTAAACAGAGATACAGTTATTTGTAGAGAAGCAGCTACGTTTATGAACTTAAATATGATATTACAGGGAAGGAATTTGATACAGGTGTCTTTTATTCAAGCTCTAGACTTTAGAAGTGTGTTCGGTTATTTTGGTATTAATCATAGTTGATTAATATCTTGCTTCACATTTAACCATCAAATAACTCTATATTACAAACAAGTGCTCAGCTATTTTGAATGGATACAGCTAAATAAGTTTTTCACTGTTTTTCAGCCATATGTTTGTCTTCACTCAGCCTTGGAGATTTTATATTCATCACTTTTCTTCAATAAAACCTTTACAACAATAGAAATAGTGACTTTTTTCTCATGTATCTGGAAAAATATCTGTAGTGGAGTGATGGGATTATTGTGTAATTTCAAATTAAATGATGAGAAAACATTTCCTTCTCTGAAGCGTTGAGTAATCCATCTAGGTTACTATTTCCAACTACCTGCTGATTTTCTTTACTTGACTATCTTGCCAGTATGTGAAACTCAATGTCTCCCAGTTTGAACACTGCACCATCCCTTTCACTTGATCTCCCAGTTTCCTTTAAGATCATTTCCTTGGAATTAGTTTTGGAAACATCTTTCCACATAGTCAAAGTCTTAAATTAATAAAATAGTAAAGTGTTATTTGCAAGAAATTGACTATGTTTCCTTGATACTGCTCTCACCCTAGTCCAAACCTGTTTTATCTTGCCTGGTCTATTACCAGAGGTTCTTGACTGGTTGGATACTATGAGGTTATTACCAATTGCCCTTCCCAAGGACAATGAGTCAGTTTACTCTTGTTAAACTATAACTAAATGTAATGATTATAAATCATCTGGTGGTAAGTGATTATAAATCACCAAGTAGCATAATTTCAGTAAAAATTTGTTCCGGGCCTCCCCTGGTGGTGCAGGCGGTTGAGCGCAGCGCTGTGAAGCTGTCCGCAGCCTCTGCAGCGCAGGTTCAAGCCCCGGCCACCAGCGAGGGTCCCACATGGCGCGCAGACCTCTCCTGCCGCCCACTGCTCCCCTCAGCAGTGTACTTCATCAATCTGCCTGCTCTACTCTCCGCTCTGGCTCTGGTGAATTCTCTCACCCTCCCGCACTTCTGACTGTACCCAGTGCTTGTATAAATAAATAAATCTTTAAAAAAAAAAAGAAAGTTATCAAAATAGTATCTTAAAAAATTGAGGAGGTGTGAACTGTACTCCTAAAATAAAGTTTTATAAACCAGTGTTACCTCAAACATAATCTTTAAAAACTTCATTTAAGAATTCTTTCTATCAGAAAATATCAAAATCAACAAACAACTGTGAACCAGAGACACTCTATGGGGGGCTGGGGGGAGGGGAAAGGAGGGATTGGGGTCAAAATAAGGGGGTTGTAATTGTATGGGGAATATAAAAATAAAATTTAAATAAAAAAAATTAAATAAAATACAAAAAAAAGAATTCTTTCTATCACAAAAAATAAAATTTTAAAGCTTTATTTATTACAACCCAGATTATTATACCTAACTATATTAATTGATTCTGTTTCTTACAGATCCAGGTGGCTTTTTGGCATAATCTGACAATGTAGAATAGTATTTTATTTTAGACTATGCCTAAGTATTTGACTTTAACAATAGTATTTGACTTTAACAACAGTCAAAAACTACAAAAATTGATCTCCCACTTAACTTCTTTCAGAGTGCTTTGATTTCTGTGTCCCATTAAAATATTCCAACTAACTGACCTGCCTGTCATTCAGAAGTGTATGATTTTGTTAGGGGGAAAAGGATGTCCTAAAGCTAATTCCATACAGGCTTTGTGGACTCCACCCCCACCCCAGGCCAAAGCCAAAGACACTGGGAACTCCAAATCCCATCACCACCAAAGGGAAGGTGGCTGGGACCTGAGGATGGGGTTAAGCAGCCAGGTTGGTATAAAGCCAGACACATGGGCTTTGGAGGGGTCCCCCATTTTGGCTCTCCGCCAGCTCACAGCGGGTCCGGCCAGCTCTAAGAGTGACTTTGGGTTTCCAGGTCGTCGGATCGGGTAGGACGCGTTAAAGACTTTATTTCCCTGTTTTCTCCCTGAGTTGTACATTTTCCTTATTTCCTTTTCCCTTGTAAATAAACCTTTTATTAACCTTTTGTGTGTGCCTGTAGTGGAGTATTAATAAGTCCCTTTTAAAGTGCGCGGGTGAGGACCCACAGCCAGGCAACCCGTTCAATATCGGGGCTGCCCTATAACAATTTTAGTTCATTTGTCATTTTTTGTTGTTGTTGATTATAGATGATGTTTACAGCACTCAATTTTTTGGAAAGACTAGACATGTAATTTCTTGTTAAGGTTTTGCTTCACTTTGCAATCTCAGCAAATCACAGGGATTCTGTTATGGTAATAAATGAATAATAAAGAGCCCGTGTGCAGTTGGCATAAGCCAGGCTTTTCAGATTCTGAGATGAACTTGAAAATCTTAACTCCCACTTTGAATCTAGCTTATTACTAATACACAGGTTTATGAAATGAATCACTTCCTTTAGTGGATTAGTGCAAACTGCAAGACTAGTTTGAAAAGCAACAGGAGTTTGCTACCAACTTGTTGGGGTCCTTCGGGGCTTTGCAAATTTGGGGGGAGAAAGGAGGTCCAGGGAAAGCTGTGTAAACATTTGGAAATGTGTTTGCATATTTTAACATCCACACTACATAGAATTTTGTGACTTGGGGAGGGGCCAGGGAGGGAACGCTTGAGAACCATAGGGCTTGCCAAGTTCCTTTAGTGTCTCAACTCTCTCCCAAGGTAGTATGTCTGCTTTTTTCCTGTGGTTCCTTCCTCTTGAAATGCTTTCCTGCTTTCTTGATCTCTAAATTATATCCTAATATCAAACTGCCTTTTAGTTGTGGCCTTTGAAAAGTCGACTTTTTTCCTTATCACTTCCCAATGGATCTGTGTTGCATGATCTCTTTGGCAGGTTTTGTCCTTCTGCTTGTTTGCAAGTCAATAAATTATAAGGTCTTCCAGGGTACACTGGGATCTGTTTTGCACTTAGTAGAACTGCCCATCCTCACAAAACCACTTAGAGACTCTTGGCCTGCCACTGTGAAAGAACTTAAGAATACTATGGGTTTCCCCCGCCCCTCACTAGTTTTTGGTGCTCTGGAAAATCATACATCTGACAGATCATAAACATTCAGTGTTCAAGGTGGATTATGTGATTTATAACAGAAAACTCAGTATTGGTCCTTTTTTTTTTTTTTTGTAAGTATTACATTAGCAACAAAATGTAGATGACTTTATGTTAAGTGAATAAAATTCACATTAAACTTTAACCCTTAAAATAGCATTTGGTCAGCCCAGGAAAGCTCTCACAAAAGTTGAGAAAGTGAAGTGTGAAGCATGGAGTGGAAATGTCATTTGTTTATTTTAGTGTTACTTGTAGTGACTAATCTCTAAGCCCTGTGCCATTTAGCTGCCGTTCCCTGCTTTTAAAAAGTTTAGGTGTGCACAGAAAAGTTATTTGGGAGTCAGGGTGTCACTTCTCTAAAGGCGGTAAAAATTTAACAATCCCAGCTTTGTGTAGTATGCTAGATAATGATTTTTTACACAAAATGATGCTGCTTGGTTGCCTAAAATTTAGTTTCTTTTACCTGTTAGAACTGAAAGCAAAGTTTCCTTCTCTGATGTATGTTATTAATAGAAGGGAATGGAAATCTACAAGATAAAGATCTAAGTGGATAAAGTTGTGTTATTTGGGCGTAGAGCATGCAGGTAGAGACAGGTAGCTAGCTAGGCTTTGGTTAAATCTTTCCTTCTGGGTCAGCATGCTACTTTGATTGCCTATAACAATGTAAACCAGTACAATTAAAACTTAATAAATCATCTCGGGTACTTTCAAAAAGATAACTGCCTGTTTTCTTTTGCTCTGTGCATATCGTCAGTATGCTGAATGATTGTCTCTAAATATCCAAGTGGCTTACTTCTTTACTACTTTCATGTCTCATTCAGAAGTCACCAAATTAGTGGTCTCTCCTGAACACTCCATATAGATTAACATCCCCTCTTTGTTTTCCATTCTTCCTAACCTTCTTACTCTTTCTCGTTAAAACTTAAGTTATTACCTGACATAAATTTTGTATATTGTTCCCACTTTTTCTCCCTTTCTTTCTACCAAAAAGTCGGGTCCATGTCTGATGCTGTTAGAAGCCCCACAGATAGTAGTAGTATCTCACTTTCAGCCATCTGTCACAGGTTTCCTAAGATAGTCAATATTTGATCTTTTCAAATATTGATACGATTTGTACATACTTCTTTGGGATTGGGTATAAACATGCTTTCTTATCCTCATGGAGTGGCTATCTTTATTGCTTTAACGTATAGTCATTTTTTTCTTAACCTCAGACCTCAAATTTTGCTTCTCTACCAAAGTATTTATTGGAAATTGAATTCTTATTTTTGCTCATGAAACAATGTTGGTAACATTTTAATAATACTACAGAACTACATTTTATTTTACAACAGAAATATGCACTAAGGAGCAGGCAAAATATAACCTACAGGTTAATAAAACCATTGCTTAGTAATTGCCTTACTAGTCTGCTGAGTCCAAAGAATTTAGTTTAACAAGTCTCCTGGTTTTTGTCTATCTCTAGACCCTTCAACAATCCATTATCCTGAATATTTGCCTGCTGGGGTTTTTTAACTGTAAAGGTGGTGGTGGTTTGTTGAGATGTAATTCTTTAGCCATGAAATTCGCCTTTTTAATTGTAACATTCAATGATTTTTAGTATTTTCACAAAGTTGTATTGTTAGGGGGAAAGAATGTTCTGAGCTAATCCCATACAGGCTTTGTGGACCCCACCCCCACTCCAGACCAAAGTCATCAAGACATTGAGAAAGACAAATCCCATCACCACCAAAGGGAGGGTGGCTGGGACCTGAGGGTGGAGTTAAGCAGCCAGGTTGGGTATAAAAAACCAAACACGTGGGCCTTGGGGTCTCCCTCCCTCTGTCGCTGGCCTCCTTGCTTCACGGCTCCTGGCTTGTGGCCAACTCTCAGAGTGCCATTTGGGATTCCTGATTGGCGGATTGGGTAGGACGCATTTAAAACTTTGTCTCCCATTTTTCTCCCTGAGCTGTACTTTTCCTCATTTCCCCTTCCCTTGTAAATAAACCTTTTATTAAACCTTCGTGTGTGCCTGCAGTAGAGCATTGATAAGTCCTTTTAAGCGCACTGGTGAGGACGCACAGTCAGGCACCCCATTTTGTATCGGGGCTGCCCTATAACAGTATTACCATCACCTCTATTTAATTCCAGAATTCTCATACCATTAACAGTCATTTTTTATTCCCTCCTCCCCCCCGCCCCCCAGCCCCCATCCTTTGGTAGACATTTCCCACCTTCTGTCTTTATTGGTTTGCCTATTCTGGATATTTCATATAAAAAGAATTTCAAAATATTTCCCTTTTATGTCTGGCTTCTTTCCCTTAGCAGAATGTTTTCAAAATTCATCCATGTTGTAGCATGTACCAGTACTTCATTCCTTCGCGTGACTGAATAATATCCCATTGCATGGATATGCTACATTTTATTATCCATTCATCAATTAATAGGCACTTAGGTTGTTTCCATTTTAGGCTACTTATGAATAATAATGCTATAAACATTTATTTGTATCAGTTTTTGTGTGAGCATACGTTGCATTTCTCTTGGGTGTACACCTAGAAATGAAATTACTATGTCATATGGGAACTCTGTTTAAGCTTTTCATGAAATACCAGATTGTTTTCCAAAGCAACTGCACCATTTTACATTCCTACAACAGCATATGGGAGTTCCCATCTTGCCACACTGTCCCCAATACTTGTTACTGTCTCATATGATAATCATCTGGAGTGTTCCCTCACTGTGGTTGATACTTGCCTTTCCCTGATGGTTGATGATCTTGAGCAAGAGACCATTGCCTAATCCAAATCATGAAGATTTACATTTGTGTTTTTTCGTCTTATAGCTTTAGCTTTTACACTTTAGGTCTTTGATCTGTTTTGAGCTAATTTTTACATAATGGTATCAAGTAGATCCTCAGTTTCATCCTTATGCAAATTTAGTTAAATTTGTTGAAAAGGCTATTCTTCTGCCAGTGAACTGTCTTGGCACTTTTGTTGAAAATCAATTGATCATACATCTGTGGGCTTAATTGTGGACTCCCAATTCTATTCCATGAATAGATGATTATCTATGTACCAGTACTCACACCATCTTGATGACTGCATCTCTTAGAGAAAATTTGGAATCAGAAAGTATGAATCTTTTAACTTTGTGCCAAGCAGTTTTGAAATTGAGTTCAACTAACATAAAGACAAATAGACAGGGAACTATTCCTCAGAACACGTCTAAGCATGCCCCACATTAACTTAACTCTTAGGAACAAATGGCTCTCTAGATTTACCCAGCCTGGACTCATTTTATTCATTCATTTATTAGTTTACTTAACAGTGATCTTTAAGTTTTCTACAGCATAACTGTGAGTAAAATTGAAAATGGAACAACATTTAAAAAAAAAAATCTAGTGTCCAGAAGACAGTTTTGGAAATAATTTCATCCCAAGTAGGAGACTGTTTTTAACTAGAGTGGTGATGGTAGGGATAGCATGTTTATAAGACAAGGTAGAATTCTTAGGTTTTGTAATAGGTAAGTTATGACTGGTGAAGGAAAATAAGGGATTACAATTACAGCACTTACATATCTAGATTAGAGGTAATGGGAAGATATAATTAAGGGAGTAGATTGCAGCAGGCTAAATTAAGATTCTCAGTAATGTCAGCTGTTCTTTGAAGAAGTGTGGAAAGAGAACAAGATTATGAGAAGGTTGATTGTTTTTGTTTTGTTAGATAAGTTTTAAGATGGGAGAAAGTTGCCGTCTTAAGTGAAAATTGAAGTTGTGATGGGTGTTTAATTATCACTTTTGGTCTCAGGAAAAACAGAGCAGACACCTTTCCCAGTAATATAATTGGTAAGAGTTGATCCTGTTGGTCTGTATTTTCCCTGAAGCAAAAGTTAGGAGGCCCTGTAAGTTAGGGAACTATAGAATGTGCAGTCCTGAAGTGTTAGAACAGCCACTGAGAAGTGGTAGATAAATAACAAGGAAAAGGAATATAGGAATGAAAAAGATAAGACAGAAGATCAATACAGGAAGTAAAACAGCTAAATGAAAGTTCCTAAAAGAACAGAGTAAATGGCAGGGAGGAAATTAATAGTGAAGTGATTCAAGAAACATTCCTTATTAAAAGAAAGAAAAGAAAACACAATTTCAAGATTGAAAGGACCCACCTGAATACCCACTACAATAACACCAACATGAAGACATGAAAACATCACAAATCTGTAAAGGAAAAAAAACAAGTCACATAGAAAAGATCAAGAATCAGAATAGCTTGGATATTTCAACAGCAATACCAGACCAAGATAGCTAAGTGCCTCCAAATTTCTGATAAAAAATATTCAGCCTGTATTTCTATATGCAGCCGTATATCAATAAATAAGGGTGGAAAGAAATTTTCATACAGGGTCCAGAATGAAGGAGTAAAGTAAGCCAGAGGAAGTAGCGATATACAACATATGGCACAGAGGCCTACTCTGCCGAATCAGTCTTGCAGTCCTAGTAAGTATGTGCTAGGTATACGGGGGCCACAATAATGTGAGTGTACTATATCTCCCTGAAGCATACATTTTAATTGTATTAAAAAGGTAAATCCATTTACCATAAAATATTTTAAAAGATAAATGGGAGGTAGAAGCAGCCATCCATACAACTCTTAAAAAGTTGGGATTAACATGGGACTAACATAGGACAGTAGCAGAGTGGTGGCAATGGGGAATGGTATACATTCCTTCTACTCTTTCCCCTTAGGAAGACAGATTTGAAGTCCGAAAATCTATTAAGTTATTGAAGAATGTATTGAAGCACTTAGTACCCAGTAGGAATTTAATGAACCCGGGCTCAATTTAATGGGTATGGCTTTAATATTCCCTGTCTTTTTTATTCAGGTCCTTGCTTTACTTTTCTACCTGGGACAGTTCTCCCAGATCTTATAAGAAAAGCAGCTTTGGTAAAGTTCTTGGCTACTAAGGTACTTCGACCAGTGGATATGAACAAATGTTAGACTCAGAAAAATAAATGTAGCTTAAATGAACCTCATTCTCTTACAGCGTGAACTTCTCTTGACTGAGGACTATCATGACTAGTTTGAAAATGGAAAACCAAGTACCAACAGATTCTTCTCAAAACGTGCAACAATATATCATTTCAGAGGAGGTACAGATTTTCACTTCCTTTCCCCTGCCCCTCTCCCCCTGCCAATGTGAAGTTGAGTTTAAAAGAAATATATAGGCTATTTGTTGTTTTGAATAATTGCTTTTAATTCTTGAAGACAGTTTTAACATTCCTACTTCCTTTTAGGACCAGGGACAGTTTACACTTGTCTGGGGACTGTAGTATATCGCTCTTAATTGCATGTGTTAGTGAAATTGAAACTTTTGAAAACCTAAATTCCTAGTTGTATTCTAAATCCAGAACTAATTTATATCTTGCACATTACTTAATTTAGCTTTTAAAAGGTCTCTTTCTGCAGGAACCATTGAAGTGAACAATTTTAAATCCTTCATCTTGGAATCTGATCCCTTTCTTGAATTCTTTTTGATATAAAACTCTTTTCTTATTGTCTATGAACAGATCTGCTGATAATTATTAGGCTGCTGGCAAGAAGTGAAAGATATAAGATAGTACTTTATGTACACAGTGCAGTTTGCCTCTCAGTTCAGTATAGTGCCATAGATAAGTCAGTCCTTATAACCTAAACTCCTCAATGCTAAGGCAGACAATGTTGGGGCCCTCTCAGATTGGGTGGGAAACTCATGTGTCATGGGAATAGTCATTGGACGTGTTTTCCTTAGCCAGCTTTCCTGTGTCATCTCTGACAGTAGGTTGCTCTGATGAGTATTTACTTAACTAACCGCACCCACAGGACTAGCACCCAGATTAGTGGCCAGAACATTTAAGCACCAAGAACGCCCTCCCCTCTTTGTGAATTTTTCTAGTTGCTCTTAGTCCTCCTTCCCCTAACCTCCACCAGGAATTTCACACTATCATAACAGAACCACCCTTCAGAAAAACAACTTTTAATACTTTAAATTGAAAACTTGAACATGAATTACTGAGATGGAAGCTTGATAATCGGGAGAGCCACATAGAGAACATTTGAAATAAAAATAAGACAGATAAAATATAACTTGGTTGAATGTTTCCCAACTTATTTCTATTCTCCTTTTAGGTAATTTCAGAAGGAAAATGGGTCAAGCTTGAAAAGACAACATACATGGATCCAACTGGTAAAACTAGGTAAACTTTGTTTTCCTTTTGTGAGAAGCTCGGTATCTGGGTTTTCATGGTCTATAGTATTTGGCATAAATCTTGGTATTTTCTATTGTAAACGCTTAAATAAAGAATCTGATTTTTTCCATTGCTAGGATGTTTAGAATTTGTGCAGCCTCTAAATGAAATTGT
This sequence comes from Talpa europaea, assembly GCF_964194135.1. Taxonomy (NCBI): domain Eukaryota; kingdom Metazoa; phylum Chordata; class Mammalia; order Eulipotyphla; family Talpidae; genus Talpa; species Talpa europaea. Next base: position 30,201,852 of record NC_140082.1, read on the forward strand.
GTGTTTTATTTGTTATAGTAACCGATCAGGATTCTCTTCTAATATCTTTCTCCCTAAGTACAATAGATTAGTGGGACCTAAGACAATAAAACAGCAGAATAATTAACATATGTTGCATCATTCTAGTTAAACCAATTTCTAATCTCTAAAGTAAAAGAATTAAAGAGAGGGCCTCCCTGGTGGCGAAAGGATTAAGACGCAACCTATGAAGCTGTCCGCAGCCACTGTAGCATGAGTTTGATACCCGCCTGGCTAGGGAGCTACCCACATGGCACAGCAGACCTCTCCTGTGTCGCCCGCTGCTCCCCTCAGCAGTGTACTTAGGTCAATCCGCCTCTTCTGTTCCCCACTCTGTCTCTGGTGAATCCTCTCACCACCCCCAACCCCACATCTGGCCTGTACCCCAGTTCTTGTATGCATAAATAAATTTTTTTAAAAAAAGAATTAAAGAGAATAAGTATAAGTAAAACTTACTTATACCTTGTTCATGGAAATGTAAACTAGGGGGAAAAAGTTTGGTAAAACATTTCACAGTGTGTCCCAATAGCCATAAAGATGTCATCCCTTTGACCTAGTAATCTCACTTCTGAGACTATGCTAACAAAGGACTGAAGTACAGTATAGAAATGTTCAAGGCCTGAGCTTTGGAGAACACAGGATGTCCAGATGTACTTATTTTTATGAAAACCTAGACACAGATTTAGACCCCGATTTACAGTGATGTAATTTGATTTGGTTCTTTTTCCCCTAAGAAGTTATTAAAAATTTGTAACACAAAAATATAACCTGAAATGCTAGTCTACAGAATTGATTAGCACCAGCTCCTCTCTTCACCACATTCCCTTCCTCCCTTACAGTATTTCTCAATCAGGGATATATAACCAAATCATTTGGGGACTTTTTTTTTTTCCCTCAAAAAATACTCATGTCTGAGTTTCACCTCCAGAGCACATACTTCAGGTTGGGAGTGGACTCTAAAACCTCTACCAGGCAGCTCTCTGCCCAACTGTGACTATGCAGGTGCCTCTCTAACGGCTTCCCTTCCTAATTAAGTCCATCTTTCAAAATGTAAAAATAAATAAAGCTTCTACCATGTACATATGGCCTACTTATAGTATGTTCACCTTCATTCTTACATCTAAGGTCTTCCTCGTGGCCTCCAAGGAGGTTGTATGTGAAACATTTTTCATACAAGAATGTCAAGTTTCGAAGAATGAATCTGTGCTTTTCTGTAGGTCATGAGTTATAAATTTATAAAATGTTTGATCTATAACGTGATATAAAAGTGTGGATATAAGGATAAAATAGCAGCTAGGGCATTCTTTGTCCCACTGTTGTGTTCATGAAGAGGATAAGGAATTAATTCCTTATTCCTGTAAAATTATGCTGGCAATACACCTTTTAACTGATGTTTAGCAGAGAGCTGAAGTCACCTTCTGTCACCCTTCTTGTATCGGCTGACTATAGAAGAAAGCAAAACAGGCTTTCGTTTAACAAAGGAGACTGGAAAATGGCATAACTACTGGAATCAGAATTCCAATGCTACAAGAGGCTTTCAAGTTAATATAGTGTTAGTTCCTTAGTTTTACAAGTAAGAAAGCAGTCTCAGGGAGGTGTGGCTGTGGGTTTCCATAGCAGGTAAGTAGAAACTAAGGTTTTCTGCCTCAATCAAATGTGCATCTCATAGGGTCCCTTTAAGATGAGTGGAGCTCCTGTGGGGTGTTCTTGTTCTTGTATTTCTTACAAATGCATTGATACTTTATTGCTTATAATTTATGGCTCATTACTGCTTATTTACTTCATCTTAACCACTATAATGATGCTGCTCTTTTTGTTTCCCTTATTCCTAGTGTATTTGGGATGGGACCTTCAGTGCTTTTCCCAGCACTGTCTTCAGTCTTTAGGACTAACCTTAAGAGGCAGCAGTGAGAGCTGCGTCAAAAGGTGTTTTGTCTCTTGCGATCTGTATTATTTACTTATCAGAACTGCTTGGTGGTTGGCTTCTTGCTACTAACAGGAATGCTGGGCAACTGTGAGTTGTCCTAGTAGTCTGTTTGATTTTCATAGATTGATTTTGACATATGTGCCCTCCAGAATTTGGGTACAATACTGAAATATCTACAGTTCAGTCTCCTCTTTTAATTACATATCTGAACTTTTAAAAGTAGAAACATGACAAGGTTCAAACCTTAAGGACAACGAGATAAAAAGTATGAGAGTTCCTCCTAGTGCATCTAATACACTTCCTATAGGGAGACAGATGCTGTCACCTGTTCATCCCATTCCCTCCAGCCACTCAGGTATCTTTTAGAAGAGATCTGAGTTACCTGTTTCTTCCCTCTCAGCTCCTACCCCTGCTTTTTTTCCCCTTCTATTTAAGAGCTGAGAGTGAAGGGGAAATTTCCCCTCATTTGCCCTTCCCCCTTTAAACACGACTGGACTTTCAGTATAGCTGTTCCCCTAAACAGTCAGTCAGGGACAAAGCCATCAAAGGGAAATGGAAGCTGCTGTTGCTCACCTCACTTATTCATCTAGGGACCATTTTCTTTTCCACTAAGAGCTCACACATGCAAAATTGAGCACTTACCTAAATTTAATAATCCCTCAATTAGCAAATTGGAAGCTCCTGCTTTTTTAAATTATGATTTAATGATATATCAATTAATAATAGATGAGACGGTCCTTTCCTAAACCATGTTAAGTCATGGACTTAAAAATCTGAATTGTACAAATATCTCAGAAGTTCACGTTGCAAGTATCTCTTTTGTTGCATAGACTGCTAAATGCTCTTAAAGCTGTAATCACCAGCAGTGCTGCTGGCCTGTAGATTTATGATCCAAACTGAAGTAGATGATGTGAAAGGAATGGCTCACATGGTCAGCAGTCCTTTTCTCTGCAGCACACCCAGTGGGTTTAATACCGGGTAGCAAGGATTTTCTTTGGTAATTTTCAGAACGGTTGGCTTTTTAGACAGATATGTTTGTGGTGGTTTTCTTGATAGTACATTTGCATGCTTTGCATTTGTAGAGTTTCATTTGTACACAGAAAACCTAAAACATTCTCCTTTTCTCTGATGATTTTATTTCTTCTCTGCCTGAACAGAACTTGGGAAACTGTGAAACGTACAACCAGAAAAGGACAGTCAGCTGATGGTATGAGTGCAAACCCACTGCAGTTCTTCATAAAGGAAGCTTCCCCTTGGAAAAGGCTAGGTGTAGGAGGTTGTTTTACTGTAACCAAGGCCGCAGAGCAGTTACCTTCATTAATGATCTTTTAATCTAGTCCTTGTTTATTGTTTGGGGGTTTTTGTTTTTTATTTTTATTATGTATTTATTTTTTGCAACATTACATAACAAACTCAAGCTTTCTTTATAAATAACTTCTGGCTCCTGTTATCTGGTTTTGATAGGATGATATACTAATATTTACAGCTGAATACAAGTCAGTATAATTTGAAGTTATATATTATATATATGTTCTACTTCTAGAAATCATTTATATTCTGTTCAAAGGATCTAGATGAGAGCCTTTAGTTTGGGGATATGATTTGGCACAACTTTATGCTTATTGACCACTGCTTTATAAGTTGATGAGGAAATGGAATTAGGAAAAGACTATTCATTCAGTTCACTTTCCCTTCCAGGCATGAATGCTTTGGCTGCAAAGATCCCAGAAACAATCCTGAAAATCACCTCTGGTCTAGGGGAAGTTGGGCAATAGGTCTTTCTTGTTTTTTTCCCTTTAATTTTTCAATTTTGTTCTGTTTTCTGTTTTTACTGGAAGCAAACAGCAGCTGCCACACTTGCTGTTTCTTCCTGCTGGCAAAGTTTTTGGGGGGAGCTAACGCTCCCCCTGGGCGGTTGGTGTCTTCTCAGATCCAGCGGGATTTTTGGTTTTAATACCGTATAACTTGGGAGAAAAGGTCTTTTATCCTAAAACAACACAATTCAGTCTAGCTAGCATATACTACAAACAGCAGTACTTACTGGACTTTTTGCATAGAGAAAAATCCAAGGACATGTAGATCAATGTAACTTCACCAATGGCCTTGCTGCTGCAGGGTGAGAATGGGTCTCCATAGACCTTAAAGTTTGTCCTTGACCCTTAGCTAAATGATTAGTTTTCATTTTTATTTTAAAGAAACTCTGACAACAAAACTCAGCCTTCTATAAAAGAAAAATTAAATGTGGAAGTGTCATGACTTTTTCTTTAATTACATTTTAAAATGAGAATAACTACCAAAGTAAGCTTCCTATTGTGAATGGCAAATATAAGGTAGATTTTCAGATGCAGTGTTTCTTAAAATGTGGGATTTAATTTGCTTGCTCTGAAAGTGCTGGCGTTCGTGACCTTCATTAGGGATTTCCTTGGTTTTATTTCCTGGGGCAGGTGTGTTAGTCATCCCAGTGCTGCAAAGAACTCTTCATTATGAATGTATCATTCTGGTAAAACAGTTCAGACCACCGATGGGAGCCTACTGCTTAGAATTCCCAGCAGGTGAGTAACTAAACATAGGGACTAGAATTGCTTCTCAGATACTTGGATTGAGCCAGGGTAGAGCTGAGAATGGTAGGGCCTTGATATTTAACATCTTTTGTCCATCTGTCTGGTTTTCGGTAAAACAAAACCATTTCTGCAGTGAGGTGCCACCAGTCACATTCCAGTAACCCACTAATCCATGGAGGTGACTCCAGGCATAGTATCCCAGCTTACTTGCCAAGCCAAGTGCCCTCTTCTTTGTCTCTCTAGCCTCTCTTTGAGCAGTTGTTTTTCATCTACTTATTTCATTTTCTATCACTGACAATCTGCTGCTGACAAGAAGCTTACAGTAATAAGTAGGCCAAATTCACACCTCCAAACTATGAAGAAAAAGGCATCTTGATTCTCCCATATGTGTTCAGACCAGGGAAACTTTATTTTTTTGAAATAGCTTTTTTCTGTTGCATAATAAGCAAAGTGATCTAGAATTTAATGTACTGCATTATTTGGTTATTCCATCTGAAGAAATTAAGCCTCATGCATTTGTGATTTAAGTTTTATATTTTTTAAAGTTCATCCCATAGTAATGTATAATCAATAACCTTATTTACTTCCCACTGAAGAAATAAATAACCTTTAAAGTATATATGAACAGCATTTATTTCACTTTTTCTTTGTATATTTTTATTACTTTCAGGGAAAAAACTGAGTCACTCCTGCCCTCCTCCCATTTGACTATTCCACTTACTCCTCAGTGACTGCAATAGTTTCCTAAATTCACCAGCATTCAGTTCTTTTCTCAGGGATGACAGTCAGCTGCCATTTCACTACAGGGCCTGAATGTCGTTCTGTGAGGGACACACTGTCACCACGTCATGGTCATGATACAGAAACACACATTGCGCAGTCCCAGACCTAGGCCAGTGAGCCACCAGCAAGCCCTGCTTCTCCCAGGGCGAGTGCATCCACACTGCATGTCAGTGCTGAGACACTCATTAAAACAATCCAGGTCTAGAGATGAAGAATGACAGTAGCTACAAAATCTACCTAGGGTTTTATTTTTCCTGTCTTTTTTTTGTTTTGTTTTGTTTCCTATAAAAGTTCCAAACCTCAGTCCATTTTATCTGTACAACCACTTTTCACAGTCCTCTGATCTCAAGTAGCTTAGCAGAAAGCATGTTAGAAGAAGGGGGTCAAAGAAACTTGGTTCTTCTCTCCTGCCTCACAAATGATGTGGACTTTCAGGTCTCATAGATGATAATGAAAGCCCAGAAGCAGCTGCTCTTCGGGAACTTGAGGAAGAAACGGGCTATAAAGGTGATATTGCCGAATGTTCTCCAGGTCTGTATTCCTTTTCTGTGGTGGGTGCACTTGGGGACAAATTCTTGAAAATTAGGTTAGCAGTAAGTTGTTTTAGGTATAAAAGGATTAATTCTTCGGGTATTCTTTCTGATCATAATTCAGATGGTTCTTATTCTGGCCAATTCACTAGAGAAAAACCAGGAATTAGGATTGGTTCCAAGTGAACTGCCTCTCCCCATGAGAACAAATTTGAGCAAGAAGGACTGAAGTTGGAAGAATTGTGAAATTGTCTCTCATACTTAACATTTTTCTAAGCTTTATTCATTCTCACCTCATCCATCTGCCACACTCCTCACTGGAATTTGTTCTACTTAAAGAGGGCATATTCGTTTCATGGATGTGTTAAAGATCATTCTTCCTTCAAGACCAAGATGGCTGTGTTCCTGATGAGGACAGTGCTATTCTGTCTCTAAATGCTACTCTTTGACTTTCCAAGATATTCAAGAGCAGCAGAACCAGCACTTCAGTGCCACAGCTGTAAAGCCTATTTTCTTTCTCCTCTGAGGTTGTAAAGGGCTGAGTTTTGTTTGCTGTTGTTTCGAGCACTAGCCTTGTTTCTAGCATCTGGCTGAGTCAAGACAGGAAGCTTTAGGGACCATCCCCTTGTCAAAAGCACTGACAAGCACCATCTTAGAAGCTTCTGGCAACCTTGCTCATTCCAGCGCGACAGGCAGATTTTTTTTTTTTTATGTGAAAGGACTTTATAGTTTATTGGTACCATCTAATCTCTCACACTTAATTAGCTTTACTCAGAAACTCTGGGAAAAATGTGAGTATTGACTGCACATGTTCTACGGTCCTACAGCACATACTAAGTGAGTAAGAGAGACTAGATTTCCTGCATAAATTCTGTGTTAACTAATTTATGGGCCATCTTCCTCCAGAGACATTTAAGTAATGAAACAAGTATCTGACTAGTGTCTGTAAAGATGATCTGTCGCTTCCCTCCACAGCTGTGTGTATGGATCCAGGTTTGTCAAACTGTACCACACACATTGTGACAGTCACTATTAATGGAGATGACCCTGAAAATGTAAGACCTAAGCCCAAACCAGGTATGTGTGCATTGGTGACATTTAAGGTGCCTAAATCACATTCACTATCTTTTAGGTTGTACTAGTTTGATTTTTAGTAAAGGAATAATAGCCTTTCATAGATGCTTGATCAGTATGCTTACCTATTTTCCTAATCTTGTATATTTCAGCATTATCCTACCACTTCATTGATTTTTATGCTTTATATAAAATTTTAAATTAGAAATTTCTGTATTTTCTGTATGGAGTTTATTCCACTTAGTAATAGGAGCTACATACCTCACTAGTGAATGATGAAAAACTTCAAAATCATTCTAAGAATGACTTGATTGTGATAGGACAGCAGCTTATTAACTTTTCTACTGAGTTCCAAATACAGAGATTTTAGGAAATTCGTTGGTACTATTTCTTACTAGGCTTGGATTCAGAAGCTTTTATGCCTCTGTCAATTCCATGTCTTCCTGTTCCCTGGAGGGTGATGTTGACACCTGCACCACGGTGAATCAATTATCAGAGTGATAGTCTTCCATTTCTCATTAGCTTTACTTTCTAATGTTTGATTACCCATTGTAGCCAACCTAAATGCTCAGTTTCTAAGCTAGCAAATGTAAACACTAAACATACACTGTGAGAATCAGTTTGGCAGTCCCTCAGAGAGTTAAACGTAGAATTACCATATGATTCAGCAGTTCTACTCCTAGGTGTATACCCAAAAGAACTGAAAGCAGGATGAGGAGTTAACGTTTAAGGGGTACCTGTTTCTGTTTGGGGTGAAGTTCTGGAGATGGCTATGCAACACTGTTAGTGTGCTGGATGCCACTGAATTGTACTTTTTAAAATAGTAAATTTTATGTTATACACATTTTAACACAATTTAAAATATAAATGTTACAGAATATTCTTTAACGTTTTCTTCTGAACACTTGATTTGGAGAACAGTAATAATCCTGTACCATTGGAATTTTTTTTTACAATCCATGTAAATTAATAGAGTCCCAGGCTTCTGTTAAATTCTTAGAACCTTTTTGATGTATCTTGCACTAAAGTCTGAGTGTTTTACCACTCCAGGTCTTGCTAAAACACTCTCTCTGTTCACTTGCAGGAGATGGAGGTATGTTACTCAGCCCCCAGTGGTGACAACGTGCATGGCTTGAGTAGTGATGATAGCTACAGGCATTTTGGGTTGTTGTAGATAGACTCTCTGGTTCTTTAGCTTTGTTTTCACTTGTACTTTGTTTGTTTAGAATTTGTGGAAGTAATTTCTTTACCAAAGAATGGCCTGCTACAGAGACTTAGTGGTAAGTATAAATTTTTTACCCAACTTTATTTTTCCCATCCCCAGTAAATGGGGTACTGAATATATTTCTTTATATTACCTCTCATTAAATACCTAGGAACTGTTGTATATAACTTCAGTTGACAAATAATAATTTCCCTTTCTGGGTGACAGGCTAGAAAATATGAGCAAAACATTCTGTGTTAAGTGAAAGCTTTCACTTGAGCTTTTTTTTTTTTTTAATATGTATAGCTTAGTCAAGATTATATTCCTAATGACTAGCCAGAACTATTTATACTTTAAATCTTTAACCTATGGCAGTCAAAGGCATAAGTAGGTATCTTAGTTGAATCCTCAAATATACTAGTATGTCAAATAGTTCTTGTGTAGGTTTTAAATGAGAATTTGATAATATTCCTTCCACAGATATTGAGGTATCTGCTGTATACCAAATGTAATGCACTGATATAATGAATCAAACTAAATTTGCATTGTTACCATTAGTAGGTTATGTGGGTAGCATAGGGATTTTGCAAAAAGTAACATTGTATAGGTATAGTAATCTAATGTACTTGAATATATGTCATATATACATATATATATATACACACATAAGTAGTAGGTAAATAGTATCCTTTGATACAAGTACAAGATACTGTACTAAAGGAATGACAGAAGCATTTCTAGGAGCTCTTCTATGTCAGCTGGATAGGTTTCTATTCACTCAGTGATAAAGAGTAGATTATCTTGGGCCTCCCCGGTGGCACAGCGGGTTGAGCACAGTGCTGTGAAGCTGTCCGCAGCCTCTGCAGCATGGGTTCCATTCCCAGCCAGCCAGGGAGATTCCCACATGGCGCGGCAGACCTCTCCTGTCTCGTCCGCTGCTTCCCTCAACAGTGTATTTCGGTCATTCTGCCTGTTCTGCTCCCTGCTCTGTCTCTGGTGAATTCTCTCACCCTCCCACGCTTCTGGCCTGTACCCCAAGCTATTATATAAATAAAAAATAAATCTTTAAAAAAAAAAAAAAGAGTAGATTATCTTCATAATTTGAATATTTTTAACTTTCTCTTCCAAAATTAACTTAAGACATTGTTTGACCTGAAATTTTGAGCAGCTTCTTCCTTCCATGAGTATAGTGGCTTACAACTTTATTTCTAATATTTTTGTTAGAAAGGGGATTTTCCAAAAACTACTGATTTCAGGCTTCCAGATAGCCTCCATTCCTACTTTACCTTTTGGAAAAAACTAAAACCTAGCATATAAACCACCTCAAGTTCTCAAAGTCAGAGTTAGAAATACCAATACTGGAGAGATGCAATAATTTATTAGTTATTTACTCAAAGAAAGCTTGGTTGTTAATAAAAGGCTGCACAACTGACTCTGACAAACCTGACACATTTGGAGTTCAACCAGCCATGTGTTAGTTATTATGACTTTGAACAAGTTCCATGGCCTCTAAGCTTTTCTTCTAGAAAATGAATGCTGACAGATAGCCTTACTCTAAGGAGCATGAGCACGTTTAAATATGGCAATGTTGGCACACAGGTGCTTACATGGTATATGCTATTATCTCTTTATGTTAGAAAAGTAGCCTTTAAAAAAATGCCTTCCTTCTCCCTTCTATGTAAACTTAGAATGGGGGGGGGGGAGCAGCAAGAATTGAAGAAGGGAAAAAAGAATTTTATATGAAAAAGAGGGAGAGATTAAAGAATCAATTTTCCTAGATTTCCTAGATGCAAAATAATCACGTTGTTTATTCAACAAGTAACATTTGAAGAATTGGAAGGGAGGTATTTAGCATTCAGTTTAGTTTATGAGGAATAACTTTCAACTTACCAAACACAGGTGAGTAGGACGTAACTCTGCCTTCAAGGATCAGTATGTCTCTGCACTTGTTTCTAAACAAGTGGTCAAGGTCTGACAACCTCCATTAAAGTGAAACAAGGTCTCACAAGAGCCTGCTATAATAAGATTCTGAGACCTCATTCTTGGTGGTAGATTCCAGTTCTATCATGCACCCAGGTTAACTTGCATTGGAAAATATGTATGTCCTAGCAGTGGAAGACATATAAATTCCTAAGTAAGACAAGAATAATCATCACTGTGTAGTTTCAGATTCACAAAGCCCTGTAGTGAGCTATAAATAATATAATAATTTTATCTATAAACTTAAGAGGATTTACTGTTTTAACACATGAAATCATTTTTCTGATAAATGTGCTTTGTGATTTTTTTTTTTTTTGGTTCTTATGTCATCCTGGAAATGTAATCCTGTTCTCATACCCTTTATTTTACATATTTATGTATATATCTCCTAATTCTTGACACAATAGAGTGCCTTGAATGCAACCTCTTCCATAGGAACTGGCACATAGTAGTTGCTCAGGAAATAGTGATTGAACAGTAAGTGATGTTGTCCTTTACTGACTTCATTATCTGACTTGTATTCTTTGCTTCTCTAGCTCTGGTGACTGAAGAGCACCTGATAGTGGATGCCAGAGTCTATTCCTACGCTCTAGCCCTGCAGCATGCAAACACGAAGCCATTTGAAGTGCCCTTTCTTAAATTTTAAGGACAGTGGCCATATGTTTTTATAAAGAAGACCACCATTCCTCCGCTAAGACTTTGTATTCAACTTAGTTTAATGTAGATTTGAAGTTAGCTTTTTCATAAAATAAAAGAAAAAAATACTTGTGGTAGTTGGAATTGTAATTACAGATAGGCTGAGCTATCATTTAAATTCCAGCTAATATTGAAAAACACCACAAATGCAGACACATTTAATCTAGATTTGGTTTGGGGGTTTTTTATTTGTTTTGGTTTTTTTTTTTTTTTTAAGTTCAGCTGTTATCTTTCTAATCTAATACAGAGAAAAGTCTTTCTATAGGAAAATAGACCTAAATGCCCAACAGGGTGAACCATTCCCACCTTTAATCCCAAATTTACAATTCTGTAGTTGGGTATGCAAATATTAATAACTGCTCACTGTATTAGTGTTTAAAACAGAGTTTACCCATCTTAAAAACTTGACTACTCGTAATTGAATTATCTGTTACATAGAATTAATGTGTAGCGTATGTAAGCTCAAGAGAATAAGGTCTCTGATGAGCAAATGTTTACACTTAGCTAACATCCTTATATCCGCCTACTTACTGAACCTGAATCAGCTCTTAGGTAATAAAAAATGGTTGATTCTGTTCATATACCAAAGTTAAGAGACTAATGAAAATACTGGGCCCTTCCCTGTATTCATCCTTAACGCAAAAAGTATTTGAAACTTCCAAAACCAAACAGCAGTAAGATTTACATGATTTGGGGCATAACAGTCTTAGTAGTAAACTCTTAAGTGTAGCTAGCAAGGTCAGCAAGTACTGTAAACCCAGGAAAAAATGGAACTGTTTCTACTCATGCCCTGGCTAACGCCCTTGTCATCCAAGTCTGTCACTGACCAAGGCTTCATGCAATTCCAAGGGTGTTGCTTTCTCAGTTCATGTGCCTGCCTCCACCTCCAACCCCCAAGTCTCAGAGCAATTCTCCCTGGTCATGTTTTCAGCAGCTGCCAGTCCCTCAGAACTAGATAAAATCAGGGTACTAGTGCTAGTGATGCTACAATACAGTTCATTTGTCTATAGGTTCATTTTGTTTTCCAGAGATATCTTTTTGAGCAAAAATGCAAGATCTTCAAGAACACTAGATTTCTTAAACAAGGATAAAAAGAAATGTAGAAGTAGAGAACTTTATAGCAAAGTCCACTCCCCTTAGAAATACTGAGAAAATTAAGCTCCATCTATCTATGTGCTAACATGGTAATCTTCCCTGTGCTGCTAATCATTTTTTAAATCCTTATTTTTAATCATGGACATCATAATTTTCTAGAAATCTAATCCTTTTCTCTGAGCACTCAAGGACCAAGTCCTGTAATTTTCCTTGTTACCACCCTCCCTCAAAATCAAGAAGAGATGGGCATGTATAAGATATATAGACTCAGTATCTCCAAATAGACCAGCTCTTTCAAAGACTCCCCCAGGGAATTGAGAAACATATTCTTAAATGTTGGAAGAAAGAGATTTATAACCCCTACCTATCCTCTGCCTTTTTCTCTTCCTAAGAGAGCAATTTGGAAGTGACAGCTAAACTGCATAACATATACTGACTGCTATTTGTTATCTATAAACATCAAAACAGTCAGTTTGTGGACTGGCAGTCTGGATGTTTTCAATGGCTGGCACTATTAATTTGCTAGCATTTAAAAGTTAAAGCCATTATTTCTATCTTGTCTTGAAAACAAAACCAGGTATAACAACACTAGATCCACATCTCTGGTAACCTGAGACCCTTAGGAGATATTCTCCAGTGACCTTACTCCTGTTTGTCCATCTGCCATCTCCTTATTTTCCATCTGCCTTGCCTCTGTAACTATTTAGCATTGTGTTCCTAATTTTAAATAAGACATATTTCCTGTACTTAGTAAGAAACTACGTGATGATGGAAACCATAATTCTAAAAACGATGCCTTTTAAGTAAGTTTGATCTCATTTTGGACAATAAAGCACAGATTTTAAGAAGTAAATCATTTATAAAGAAATATTTCAAAGGGAGGCTATATATTGTTTTTGTCTGACACACTTCTTCCAACAGTTGCTCACAAAACCAAGTACCCTTAAGTTGGTGAATTGACCCACAAATATTTTAGGATTAAAATGTTACTACATTTGGGGCCTGTCTGGTGGCGCAGGGCCTTAAGTCTCAGCACTATGAAGCTATCCCCTGCGGCATGAGTTCAATCCCTGGCCAAGGAGCTAACCCACATGGTGCAGCAGACCTCTCTTGTCTCGCCCACTGCTCCCCTCAGCAGTGTATTTCAGTAGATCCATCTGTTCTGCTCCCCACCGTGTCTCTGGTGAATCGCTCACGTCCCCCCAACCCCACACCTCTGGCCTGTATCCCAGTTCTTCTACGTAAAAATAAATCTTAAAAAAAAAACAACTTATTACATTTGACCTCTGCCAATAGGCACTTCAGGATAGATTTTGTATGAATACGAAGAACTTACACAAATTATCTTAGAAATCACTTAATGTCAGATTTTTTTTCCAACACAACTCAAACAGTTTTAAATAAAAGTTTATTGTCTACTGTTTACACTCATGTTGCTGCTGTAAAGTACAACAACGTACACAAATTCCTAGCATGAATTACTCTTTGTTTGCCCCCACTGAACTACAAATACTGCTTGAGAATTAGGTCTTTGCTTTAGGGATTAAAAAAGAAATAGAACTGGGATGTATCTCGAATGCTCTCTCAAGTGACCTGTTGGAATTCAAAGGCATAGCCAATACAGTCAAACAGCACCGACTGCTGTCACTGGGAAGAAAGAGGGATGAAAGACAGGAAGAGTAGTACCTTTAAGCCACTGTTTCTAGTAATAGCTTTAACTCTGAAGCTTGATTTTGCCCATCTGGATTAAGTGGCTGCTTTGAAAAGGGGCAGATAAGGGAGAGGAGGGGAAAAGGGAAAGGGAGCGTGAGAATGTGGATACTATGAGTTAAAAAAGTATAAAAATTATATCTAAAATATACATTAGATATAAATGTTCCAGAACTCATTAAATAAGCTCAAAAATACTGGAAAGTGGCGATTTGAACTACGTTTATTTTTAAATAAGTAGGGGGAATATTGAGTGTTTTGAATGTTGTGTGCAAAACTGATCCATGTCACCTTCTCACCGTCATGACTGAACACGGCAAGGCTGGCGCATTGGTTTCCAGCATCACAGGTAACACTACAGGTACATTTTTTAAACGAATAATGTAAACTTTAGTTTTAAGGCAGCTGGTACTAATGCTGCACACAGGCTTAGCTCGGTGCCCATTTCAGAAATGGGATAGTTAGCACTTCAAAACAAGAAACTGTGAGGGAAGAAAAGGAGAACCAGCATTATTTGACAAAAACAATATGTCAAAACATTTTCCCTTTCATACACACAAAATGAAATATTGGAACATTTAAAAAAACAAAGCACCCATCCCGCCAACTTCAGCCTGTTCCTTAACAAATATTTCAAAATACTGATAAATAATAGTGACTGCAAGCAGAATTCCAGTGCCAGAGCCAATGGCCCCCAGAAAGTCAGCTAACACCGACAGGGCTCCAATGCACAGCCCACCAAAAGCAGCTGCTGTGGGGATATACCTAGAAGACAAAACCCTGAGTCAAAGATTGCAGAGAATTGGTAAAAATATGACACTTAAAAGGAATAAGTTGTGCAATTTTATCCAATAGGAACAGTCTAGTATTGATGGGTGATAAATAGTAGTTAGATGCTGGTGAAAACCTCATGATTAAGGCAATAATTTCTGACTCCCTAACTTGGAGACACTGAGGAAAGACAATAGATGATTTTCATGGCAGAGGATTAGCATCCTCAATTGAGATTTAAAAATTAAAATCACTGTTCCCTTGTAAAGATGAAATGAAAACGCAGATCCACAAAAAACTTGTCCAAATACATTATAATAGCATTGTTCATGACCGTCAAAATGTGGATACAATCTACATTTCCATCTACTGGTAAACAGAAAAATGTGGTATATCCACATACTGGAATATTACTGACAAACAATGAATAAATCCTGAAAGGATTATGTGAAGTAAAACAAGCTACTCACAAAAGAGCATATATTTTATGAATCCACTTATGTGAAATGTCCAGAATAGGCAAATCCATAAAAAGAAATTAAAAAGTGGCTGTCTGGAGCTAGGAGATATGAATGAGGTGGGGGCAGGAATGGGGAGTAACTCATGGGTACAGGATTCTTCCTCGGTGATGAAAAACTTTTAAACATTAGATTGTAATAACGCACTCTTACTACACTAAAAAATCCACTAAGCCATACACTTTAAATGAGTGAATTACAGGTCTATGCATAATATCAATAATGCTATTATGAAAAAGCAAAAACTTGATGTCTGGAATCCACCCCAGACCAAATAAATCACAACTCATGGAGGTGGAATTAAGTGTTTTTAAAGCGCTCCCAGCCAACACTAAGGAACCTCTGACCTACAATAGTTTAAAACTGCTGAGCAATGTAGGGAACAATTAAAATAATATGTGTCAATTGATGTGGAAAAGATTTTTGTTAAATTTGGGTTCTTTTGTATGAAATTGAAGAAACATATTTTGAATATGAATTAAAACAAAGATCAACACTTGGCAACAAAATGCACATGAGTATATGCATAAACACCTGCATAAGACCTTACCTATTAAGCTCATGAACCATAGAGGTATCTCTGTGGCCCCTCATGACCATTTGCTGTTCTTTAAGCTGTTTAGCTACCTGCCAAGAGAAAAACAACTTTCAAAATCAAGTGCTAACATTTCATAGCTTATGATCTATCAGGTTCTGTGTGAAGTGCTTTCCCACACTAACAAGTAAAATTCAGAAAGCATGCGTGCAGCATCATTTCCATCACCCTTCTTCTCAGCAGAAGGCATAAGAGCAGAGGCTGCAATGCTGCAAAACCATGTTAGCCATGCAGTAAGGCCATGTTTCTAAGTTTTCTTGTTATCTCCCTAAAGAGACATACTAAGGAATAAAATGTTGGGTAGGGTTGAGACTATAAAACCCATTGTAAATCTAAGAATTGTTCACCGTCCAGGATGAGGGTGAAATTTTAATTTTTAATCCCTTTGGTGAGGGAAGTACCTCACAGTATGCTGAAATAAAGAGGTTTGGATCACTCTCTCCCCTAAACAGAACTGAAAAGAAACTAAAACCGGAATAAAATTAGTTCAAAGGACGATACAGACATTCATCGACAAAGGATTTTCCTGAAGGTTTTGCACTGAGGTTGGTGGCTTGCTGTGGGGAAGGTGAGTGAAGTGGCCAAAGATAGTGAAGTGGCCAAGGATGTCGCAGCCAGCTAGGTAGAACAGGCGAAAAGGACAGGCCTCTGTCCTATGGGGAGCAGTGAACATTACACGAGGAACTGTTAGGAAAGGGAGTTGTGCAGGCCTGCAGGGACAAGACCACGGGTGCAGTCCCCAGAGTTCAGTGGCCATAGGTTCAGCAGCAGGGAGACTGGCAGCTGGCAGAAGGGATAATGGACAAGGGACACTCCCTCCCCTTCTACTGGAAAGATCACACAAGAGAACACTGGTAGCAGTGTCACAAATGCACAGTGACCCTGACTCAGTTACAGAAAGCTGGTCAGTGGCAAAGCAAGTGTAAATGTCCTCTCCCCCTGCTCTCACTGAAGAGCACCAGTAAGCAATCGATGGCACCTGACAGTCCAGGCCCTGCAGCAGGCACGATGGCAGTGACCATCACCAGGAAAAGGACACAGTGGCTGCACCAGGTGCCCCATGGTGGGCAGTGCACGGCAGCCTGTGTCTAGTGGCTCACACTCTGCATATCTTGCCTGGCACATATACCACATGACTCAAGCTTGGTGTAACACCCTCCATGCCACAGAGAGGAGCAGAAAGGAGGTGGGACAGGAGCTTAGGGTCCTTGAAGCACCAAATAGCTTGCTTTGGAGAGAGAGGAGAGGAGGTAGAGGTGATCCATCAACCTAGAGCTGCCCTCCCTCCTCACCAAGAATGAGGCCCAGTCTGAACCTCAGCTTCTCTTCACTTCCTCACCACTTGCTGCCAATGTAAACAAAAAGGAAAAATAAAATTAACCCAGTGCCTCAAAAGGAAGACAGACAATATACATGCTTAGAAAGAAAGAAATATCTGAACATGAAATGGAAATTTCCAGAAGCAGAGAAGTCCAGAGACAGATACAGACACAGACACACACACAGACACACACTCACGTCCTGTATAGGACACAGAGATAGAAGACCTACCTGACAGAGAATTCAGAATAACAATTTTAGTAAATGCTGAATAAGGTATCGGAAAGGCAGTCAAATGCCGAAAGGTGAGTAAAGGATCTGAGAAAGGAGATCTAGGAACAAAAAGTTTTTCCACTAAAGAGAATGACAATATTAAAAGTTTGTATAAAAAAGAGATGCTAAATGAGATGAGGACAAAGATGGACAGCATTTTCAATAGAATTAACCTGGTAGAAAACAGAATTCGGAAATAGAAGATACAAATGTACAAATGGGAAGAGAGTGAGAAAGAAGACAGAATCAAAGTGAAGAGATCCTACGTGAAATATTGAACTCCTAAGAAGAGGAAAGATGAGGACAATGGGTATTCCAGGAGGAAAGGAAAGAGTGAAGGGAAGAGAAACTATTCCAAAAAATAGTAGCTGAGAAGGTCCCAAACGTAAGGAAAGAAGGAAACATGGACGTCTAGCCCATAGAGAAAACAGTAAGGGTAGTCCTCAAAAAATTAAAGACAGATCCACCATATGATCCAGGAATTCCACTCCTAGGTATCTTCCCAGAGGAGGAAGGAAGGAAGCAGTGGGGAGGGGGAGAGGGAGGAAGAAATGAATTAATAATACCCAGTTAGAGGGAGAATGGGAGGTGGGAAAATCAGGTGAAAGGGGCCAGTAGTACGGTGAAGGATAGATTTGATCTCTTAGTGATGAACTTAATGCAGTATACGCAGACATTGAATTACAATGATGCACAAATGAAACATATTCGATGTCACTTCAATAAAAAATGTTTTTGAAATAAATGTATTACAGAAAAAAAATTTTTTTAAACCTAAAAAAAATATGAATAAATAAAAACAAAACAAATCACTTACATCTTTGGCTGAAGAACCAGACACCTCTATCCATGTCTTAGAAAAGAATGCACATGATCCCAACATGAAGATGATATAAACAACTACGTGGACGGGATCCTCAAATATGGCCCCCATCGACTCAGGAGGAGAGAGATAGTAACAAAGGCCTCCCACTGGATATGAGCGCGCAGGGCCTCCACCACTGACATCCTAAGGAACAAGAATATAAAGGGCAAGTGGCCAACCCAGCTGGCAAGGAATACACTTTTATGACTTTGCAAGCTTAAAAATTATAACAGTTTTAAACTTAAAGAAAGTTACTGAGTTTGTATAAATTAAAGATTTACTTTTGTGTTTAATACCTTTATTCCTTCAATATTATACAGCAGTTATCTATTGAGTAAAAGACATGAATATATTAACAAAATAACTACTAGAATAAAGCATTATAATACCACTAACAAGAGAAACTCTCCTCCTGAGGGAAAATATTTGCAATCAATCTCTAATTACATTTAGAATGAGGAAATTTCTTAACTATGTAAAGAAGGAAGAATATTTTAGGACAAACATAGTTCTCCAAAGTATTCTATTGAATATGATCAATAAACTACTGACAAGAGAGTAATAACTCACTGCCTAAACTTTATATGGTTGGTACATTACAAGAAATAGTCTTTTTAAAAATCTTTAAAATGGAGGGTGTACCTGGTAGCACAGGGGTTAAAGTCTCAGCACTATAAGCTAACACCAGCCACTGCAGCACTGAGTTCACCAGCCAGGGAGCTGACCCACATGGCCCAGCAGACCTCTCCTGTCTCGCCTGCTGCTCCCCTTACCAGAGTATCTCAGTAGATCGACCTGTTATCCTCCCCACTCTGTCTCCGGTGAATCATCTCACGCCCCAGGCCCCGGCACCTCTGGCCTACACTCCAGTTCTTATGTGCATAAATAAATAAAATAAATCTTAAAAAAATATTTATAATGGAATTTTATCAACAAATTTTTATAGTAATAGAAATGAAAACTTTCATATTAAATAACCTTGTTAAATAAATACCTCATTAAAACATTCCCATTAAATAAGGGATAGGAAAAATTAAAAAATTTAAAATTATTAAATAAGAGGGAGGTCTCTGGTGGTCTAGGGGTTAAGTCTCAGCGCTATCACCATGGCAGCCTGAGTTCCAACCCTGGCCAGAGAGCTAAGCCATATAAGGCACAGCAGACCTCTCCTGTCTTACTGGCTGCTCCCCTCAGCAGTGTATTTCAGTAAATCTGCCTGTTCTGCTCCCCTCTCTAGACAATAGTGGAAGAGGATTACAAAACAGAAAAATCACTTTTATTAGAGTAGTTCTGATTTCAGCCTGAAAGGTCTCTCAAATGAGATGTGAAAATGCTTCCTAGGTAGTAAAATAGTTATAGGTATTAGATTCATAAGAATTACCAATTCTTCCAGATAAATAATAAATTCTATTACAGGTTAGGTGAATCTAAAAATATTAGAGCAACTGCTTCAATTATATAACACCTCTTTCAGTTAAAAATATAACCATGAAATTCAGTAAAATTAAACATTTAGAATAAATAAATAATACTCACTGCCCACTGTCCTAGTAAATTTACTAAAAAGTTGCCACTAAATCGAACAGACAGCATCTGGGAAATAACATACAGGTTTGACACTAAGGCCGACTGAAGAATAATGGGAATGTTTGAGGTGTAGAAGAGCTTGATGGGATAGCTGCTATACTGCCCTCGATACCGGGCTGACTTAATGGGCAAGTCAACACGAAATCCCTAAAAAAACAGGAAATTGAAAGTGAGTAAGAGGAATTGTACATATCCGTATTAAAGAATACAGAACAGATAGGCAAACAATAACAAAGGGAATATAAAGACAACACTAACAAAATTTTCCTTTCCCCCTTCACATTTTGAAATCCTTTTCTATTCCATAATCAGTAATATGTTGTACCTTAGACTCAAAGGAATGGCATTATTTGTTTGACTACATTTTGAATCACTGACTTGTTAGATACTAACATTTCAAATGGCATTGCCCTCTCCTTTTTAAGAAATAAAAACCCACAACCCACTTACTTCAGCAAGAGAATATACTTACCTGAAAATATATAACAACAGCAAACACAAAAACTGTAGCAATGAGGTTCATGAGATTAGGTAAATTCTGACGATAGAAAGCCTCCCTTAGTGCTCGGACTTTGTCTGTCCTAGTGGCCAATAAATGAAACAGAGCTATGACTGCACCCTCAAACTCTGTACCTAAAAAATTAAGACAGAAATTAACTATAGACTCATTACCCAAAGTTGCCACAAAAGTCAAACAAATAACCTTGAAATTCCAGTTGAGGGCAAAAAATATGAATCAAAATAACGTATCAGTGTTTATGATACAGCTAAGTGTGGAGTGTCTAGAAATCTTTAGATTACTAAGGCAAAAGTGTATCTCTTTAGCATAAATCTGAAATTTTCTCGAGACTATTCTTGCTAAAAACAGCCAAAGTGGAATAAACAAAAACAAATATTCAGTTCATAATAATTTGCCTCTTCTTTACTTTAGGGAACAGAAAGCAGTATGAGGGGTGCCAGGGAAGGGAGAAGCAGCAAAGCAGAATAAAGATGTCAGAATTAAAAGCTACATGTTACTCTATCAAGCTTGTCTTTGTGTATTAATATATGATCAATGCTATTTTCCTAAGGGTGGGATCAGTTTAGGTGTTAACCAGTACAAGTGTAGGATGCCATTTGAGAGAAGTGGAGATGGGTAAGAAAAGACAGAATGAATTATTTAAAAACTTAGGTGATATTAAAAAGTCAAGTTAAACTACAGCAAAGTATTAGTGCTCCCTGATACAAAGAATAAGAGTTTTTTCATCTGAAAATCTTAATCCACTACCTTTAATTGGAATGCTAAAATTGGCCAATCAATGTCTTCTGCAGCAATGGCTTTACACAAAGTTTTAAATATCTGTTTGCAACCACTGAGATTTTGCAAGTGAGCAGAGGCTAAAATTTAGATATTATTCTCTTTGAAGTAGTGTTCATACTCCACAAATCTCCACTTATTAATTTTTAAACAATTAGCTAGCACCAGTCATCCCTGGGAGAACAAACCAGGATGTCTAGGGCATGTACTGCTCAATACGTATTACTTTCCAGCACACATCCAGCAAATATCGTGCAGTTGCAGTCACTGTGCAATGTACCTCTGCCAGTGTTAATAGTAGTGGGACTAAAGGCCTTCCAGACAATGGTCTCACAGATGTTGGTGGCAATAAAGAGGGAAATACCAGACCCCAAGCCGTAACCCTTCTGTAGCAGCTCATCTAACAGCAGCACAATCAAACCAGCAACAAACAACTGTGGGGAAAGAAATGCAAGTAAGCAGAAGCAAGAATAAACTCAAAGAAAGGGGAAGATGAACACCATTGACTACTTTTAAAGTAAGGGCATTAAGATCAAATTATGAGCTAATTGTTGCAATATCACTATTATGATTGCATCTTTTAACCTGCTTTTAGTTTGGTTAGATGCTAGTACTGAAAATCTGATGATTAGAAATACCAATATTTTACATTACAAAGCAGACATTTCAACTTTTAAGGTATATTATATACATCATCTGAACAGCTTCTCTTCAAATGTTTAAATAAGATCTATAGAAAAACACACTAAAACAAAAATATTCAGTTGTAGAATTTATGATAGCAAGAAACTGAAACATTTCAAATACCTCCAAGTAAGTGAAAGGACCATTATGATATAAAAACAGGAGGCACCTGTATACTGCTTTAAAGGAAAAATATGTGACATGTGTTGATATTTTTAAAATATTACATATAATATCCATAGAATGAGTAAAAAAAAGTAAAGTATAAATTCATATGTACATAGAGTATAACAACATAAAAATTCATTCTATATGGTGATACCTAACATACAATTGAAGACAGTCAAGAGTTCACCAGATTCTAAAGCTCCTAATTTTTTTTTTAAGATGAAAGTGCAAAAGCATAAAATTAGTATGAAAGCATACTAATTTTAATTTTAATTTTTGTAAAACTGAAAATTCTTAAATTTTCCCCTTGGAGAAGACATTCCTGTGAAAATCTGCATCAATTAAAAATAACCGACAGGGCCCCCCCCCCCCACCCGTGGCACAGCTGGTTGAGAGCAGCGCTGTGGATTCGATTGCAGCGTGAATTCGATTCAGGCCAGGGAGATACCCACATGGTGTGGCAGATCTTGCCTGTCTCACCCGCTGCTCTCCTCAGAAGTGTCTTTGGCCCGTCTGCCTGTTCTGCTCCCCGCTCTGCCTCTGGTGAATTCTCTCACCCTCCTGCACCTCTGACCTGTACCCCAGTTCTTATATAAAATAAATAAATCTTATAAATAAATCTTAAAAAATAAAATAAAATAACCTACAGCCTCAATGATATAACCCCTTACTAAACTTCATAATCCAATCATGAGAGGGGAGAAAATATGCTTCTTACCTGTCCCCATTTTAAAGACACCTTCTTAAGAAAGGAGGAGATACCATTTCAATTCTTCCCAATAGAAACCTCCTATCCTCATACCTGATATCCCGAGAACTAACTACATTACACATTGCAAGCATTGCAAGCATGCTTACTTTCCACAGGTTTTTTTTTCCCCTTTAACTGTCATTTCTATGGTTATACAGAGCCTAACTTGTCTATATTTGCAGTCTTTAAGTTTGATTTTCATTAGATTGGAGAAAGAATGCAATCCTCAAACTTCTAAGACAGCACATGCCAATAACCCTTTGCTGTTTGAAGCCCAAATTTGACATTTCAACAAGATAAGAGAAGGTCTTACTGCTGAGATTTTTTTTTTAAGCCACAATTATGTAGCGACTAAATAAACATAATACTCCCAATCATAAATACAGAAACCTGACCCCATATAAGGAATAGTCCACAAACTATCAGTCAACCAAAACTATTATCACAGGTTTCCGATATTTTTTATTGAAGATCCCCATGCCCTAAGAAACAACACAGCATTCTCACATACGCTTCTTAAATTAAGGGAAAATCTATATATTCAATCTTCCTAGAGGCAACAAAATAAGATCCTTTTGAGTATAAGAGTGAAGGAGAGGGCCTCCCCAGTGGCGCAGCGGTTGAGCGCTGGGTTGCAAAGCTGTCCGCAGCCTCTGCAGCGCCGGTTCAATCCCCGGCTGCTCCCCGGTCACCGGAGGAGGGTCCCGCATGGCGCGCAGACTCTCCTGCCGCTGCCGCTCGCTGCTCCCCTCAGCAGTGTACTTCGGTCCTTCTGCCTGCTCTGCTCCCCGCTCTGGCTCTGGTGAATCCTCTCACCCTCCCGCGTTTCTGACTGTACCCAGTGCATGTATAAACAAAACAAACAAACAAACAAACAAATAAATAAATAAATAAAACATGCCTCTATAAAAAAAAAAAAAAAAAAGAGTGAAGGAGAAAGAAAGAAAAACAGACTGAACCAGAACAGCTTCTGGTTTTTTTTCCCCTCTTTCTTTCTTTTCCCTTCACAGGCACCAAATCACCTGTGCCCATACTCATTGGTACCCACAGATACCCAGAGATTTCTAATGAAATGACCTATCCAAAGTTACACAAACTTAAAATAATCATAACCTAGAATCTCCAGACCCTGGTTTAGACCAATGTCCATCAGACTACAGAGTGATTTGTGTAAATTCTGAGAAAATTCAACTCTTATATTTTCTAATGAAAGAAATCAATTATAGGGACCTAAATGAGAAATGTTTTCTATAATTGAAGAAATAAGATAAAAAATGATAAAAAGCATGCATGCCTATAAGAGGTATGAGAAACGAGGAAGTTAAAGCATCTCATTGAGCAAAATGGTGATAACTGAATACTAACTCCATGTTTTTGTACAATGCACAATATGCACAGATCTCTAAAGATTTCAAAATCTCTAACTGAAAAACATTGACCAAGTGAATGAAACAAGAATAACTGAGAAATACCTTAAGTTGTAACCCTTACATAACAGCACACAGGTGCTTCTAGGTGAAAATACACTAATTCAATCGTGTCTCTTCAGTAGTGTTAATATTTTCAATGTTAGCAAAGCCTTAAAAAAGATGCAAAAAGGGGGCCTCCCCTGGTGGTGCAGCGGTTGAGCGCTGTGCTGCAAAGCTGCCTGCAGCCTCTGCAGTGCCGGTTGCATCTCCGTCAGCCTGCAAGGGTCCCACATGGCGCACAGACCCCTCCTGCCGCACCCGCTGCTGCCCACAGCAGTGTATTTCTTTGTCAGTCTGTCTGTCTGTTCCGTTCCCCGCTCTGGTTCTGGTGAATTCTCTCACCCTCCCGCACTTCTGACTATACCCAGTGCTTATATAAATAAATAAATAAATCTTCTAAAAAAACAAACAAAAAAAGATGCAAAAGGGGCCTCCCGGGGGGCGCAGCGGGTTGAGTGCAGTGCTGTGAAGCTGTCGGCAGCCTCTGTAGCGGGGGTTTGATTACCAGCGGGCCAGGAAGATACCCACATGGCAGGGCAGACCTCTCCTGCTGCTCCCCTCAACAGTGTCTTCAGTCCGTCTGCCTGTTCTGCTCCCTGCTTCTGTCTCTGGTGAATTCTCTCACCCTCCCATGCCTGACTGTACCCCAGTTCTTGTATAAATAAATAAATCTTTAAAAACAAAAACAAAAAAAAGATGCAAAAGGGCTATTACTCACCTATAGTCAAACATGACAAATTTCTCTTTACATTAACACTAGAAGAATTAACCACAATATAAGTGTGTATACTAGAATTTATGTAAACAAATTAGCATATATCCATTTTACTTGTTTCATTCCTGGTATATAACTATTACTTGATTTCTGATAATGGAAAAAAAATAAAAACAGTTCAATTTCATTTTGTATCAATTGAAAGTCATACTTGACTCTAGCATAAGTCAATATTTTATCTAATTAACCCAGAACTAGTTAGCTAAGATTTCTCAGAAGTTTAGACATCCTTAGTAAGATACTAGAAAAAAATTTACTGATGCATAATGCTCTATAAGCTAGAAGTCAATTGAATCTTAAAAAATCAAAGTTATTCTACTGGTTGCACAGTAAATGCTTTAAAGAAATACAACTTAAGACAACAGCTGGTAGATCAGTACTTTCAACACTGACAAAAGCATATGAAGAGATCCTAAGCACTGAAAGGTAACAAAATCAGTTTCAGAGGATCTTTTTTCCCCATGCATTGCAACTCCTCCACTAATTTCCAAAAACCATAAATTTGCAGTCAAGTGTTTTTTACAATGGAGAAAAAAAAATGTTATTCTTTAAAGAAATGTACCGTGTACCAAATGAGAACACACTAGAGCTCACGCAACTACCAAAGAACCTGACAATCCATGAAAAATTCCTCCCCTCATCAAATGACAAAATACTACCATCTCATAAATATTTTGAACAACTCTTTGTACTAACTCTTTGTACTGAATCATGCTCACTAAATAATATTATGATTTGACTCTCGTATAAGATTTCTTATTTTCGGGCCTCCCTGGTGGTGGAAGGGTTTAAGCACCGCACTATGAAGCAATCCACAGCCTCTGCGACACGAGTTCGATCCCCGGCCGGCCAGGGAGAAACCACATGGGGAGGCAGACCTCTCCTGTCTCGCCTGCTGCTCCCCTCAGCAGTGTATTTCAGTCAGTCTGCCTGTTCTCTTCCCCACTCTGTCTCTGGTGGATCCTCCAACTCCGCCTCCCCAGCCCCACCATCTCTGGCCTGTGCCCCAGCTCTTGTATGCATAAATAATCTTTAAAAAAAAATTATTAAAAAAAAATTTTTCTTATTTTCAAAAAAGTCAATCATGCCAGTCTGAGAGATGATCATATTTCTCCACATGTGTTAAAAAATGGACATTTTGCTTTCATTCAAAAATCATTTTTCCAAACTTGGTTCCTTTTAAGCATCAAAAGAAATTTTCTAAAGCAATCCTAAGTTCATAGGGAGAACAAGAGGCATTTCCAAGAGGCCCAGGACTCTAGCTGCCCAGTGTTTAACTTAATCACACTTCCAATCCAAAGTCCAATGAATAACTATTATTTAACTTAACTGCATTAATAATTATTATTACAAAACCCAAGCACATCCTGTCCTTGGGTAATTTTTATAAATGGTCTTTAAGGGTTATATGTGAGAGAAATAGCTCCCAAAATTTACACACTTTAAGATACCAAGTAGAGGGATGATAATGTTGGTGTTTAAATTAAATTCCATTCCAGATTGTTCAGCATGCATTAAAAAAAAATACAGAGTATATGGATGTTTATATAACAGTTTGCTGGTTCTAGATGTTATTTGTAATGCCATTATTTTGTGTGCCACTAAGAAAGAAAAAAATACTGCCAATTAAACTGACATAACTCATTACAAAGAAATTTTATTTTCTACTTATAACAAAAAGTATTTCAGACTTAGACATAATATAGTTTGTGTACACACAACTATATCATTACAACAGCAACAATAAAATCAGCAAATTTTTCTAAGACATTTTAAAGAGCAATTAACCTCATACATGTTATATTAACGACATGCAGAGATGTCCTAATCATTACCTTATACCTATGACTAAGCTGGTATACAGAGGCATTGCACTGCCCCCTGGCTAATGGCAATTGTAAGAAAACATCTGATTCAGAGACGTAAAATATAAAAAATGTGCATCTTTTAACTGATGAAATACAGATGATGACTAATTCTTTATATTATATATGAAGAGGCTCTCACAAGAAATTTTTAACTTATATTCATATAATACTTATCTTTTCAATAATCAAGATATAATTAAATACTATAATTCAAAAGTAAGAAAGTGAACTTATCAATCACCTAAAGAACTGTTACAACAAATAAAAGAGGTCAACTGCTTCGTTATCTGTGTACAAAATAAACCAGGATTTCTTACCTGAATAATGATAAGGAGACAGATTCCAGCACCCATTTCAGCAGGATCCCCGTACATGCCAGTCATGACATACACAATGGCTTGCCCAATGGTAATGATCATACCAAACACTGGAGAAAATTGGAGAAAAAGTAGTACATGCTTACAACCAAAGACAAAAAAACACCAGAAAAACATATTGACCAAGAAAATTCTCAAATTCAGAAAAAGCTCTGTAATTGTATTAATTCTTACATTTCTGGGCTCCATTGAATAGAGCTCTATCTTTGGGTGTATCTCCAACTTCAATGATTTTCGCTCCAGCTAACAACTGCATAATCAAGCCAGATGTTACAATTGGAGAAATACCCAATTCCATTAATGTCCCTAAAAAGAAAAGGGAGAGAAGTAAATAATCTTTACTACACACATGCATATTAATTTAGAAAACTCCCGGGTCTTAGTTATATCCACTAAGAGACACACTGAAACGTTAACATACAAATTTTCATTTCTTGGGCCTCCCTGGTGGCGCAGGGGGTTAAGCACAGCACTGTGAAGCTATATGCAGCCACTGCAGCATGAGTTCAATCCCTGGCCGGCCACAAAGCTACCCACATGGCACAGCAGACCTCTCCTGTCTCGTCTGCTACTCCCCTCAGCAGTTAGATCAGCCTGTTCTGTTCCCCACTCTGTCACTGGTGAATCCTCTCCCCCCTCCCCCCACCTGTGGCCCATCCCCCAGTTCTTGTATGCATAAATAAATCTTTAAAAAAAAAAAGTTTCATTTCTTAAACACTGACTGCTAAAAAGTTCTCATTTATTGATACAATCTTGCAACAATGCATTGAATAAACATTACTACAAATAATATAAAAATCAATTCCTGTAAACTCTAAACTTAAAATATCAAAGAAATCCTTTGAAAGAAATCTTCCAAACCTACTGCTCAAATCATTATTTTAAAAATTTAAACTAACACTTTATTTTAATGCAAAATAAAATTACATACCGTTAGTAAACTCCTATTCATAATTTAAAATTACACAGAATGCTATTTAAAACAATGTTGTAGAATATTTAGTTGGCATGAAAAATGTTTATGAAAGTGAGTGGAAAAAAACACTGAAAGCACTATGTACAATTTGAATTCATTTGGTATTTAACTGGAAAAACAATTTCATATTATTTCAGTCTGGTTGTCAAGATTTTTGTATTGCCACTTTTATCCAATGGGATTATGGATGATTTTTATTTTCTTTTTTCTCTTCCATTTTCTGTTTTTCTTTACAGAAAATATGTATTGTACATATTATAGTGAAAAATAAGAAAACCAATATGCCAAGTGTTTAAGGTAACATGAAGAACTAAGTAACTCTAAATGGTCAAAACTGAATTTCCATTGGCCATTCTGTCACATTACCCCTTTAATCCTGGATTTTATAAATGCTGAGCATATTCTAAATGTGAGAAAATATTCCATCTTAGGAAGATTCTTGATTTCTTCTCAGATACTTTCAAAGGAAAAAAATTAAAACATTTCTTATTGTTAAAGCCAATAGACTGGGGGGAACAAGTCAGTTTTTTTAAGTTAACTTGCCAAAATTTGTAAGAGTCAAATGAATCTGGTCCAAAAGTAAACCCAATCAAGCTTAAATGAAAATTTGATATAGGTAATATAGCACTCCAAATCAGGAGAGAAAAGAAGGCTAAATGAACTTCAGCCAATAACTGACCATTTAAAGAAAATTAAACTTAGATTCCTTAACCCATAACTTATATCAAAATAAAGGAACAATAATGAACTGAAATTTTAACCATAAAAGACAAATGACATAATTACTAAAATTGAGTATGCTTATAATTTCAGAAGACCTTTCTAAACATGACAAAAACATAGAAACCACAATAAAAGATTAATGACATGATTAGATACAACTATGAAATTTCCAAGTGCCAAAAGACAGCATAAAAGTTAAAAGAAAAATACTCAATCTCAAATGACAAAGACCTCAAATCTCTAATATGCAATCAGCACATTACTCCAATCAAAGAGCTCTAACAAATCAATTTTAAAGTGAACAAACCAACGAAGAAAGAATTAAGCAATATATGGCAGCTGCTCCCAAAAATGCTCTTTCTCAGGAAAATTCTGATAATATAGGAGAGAATACCAGTACCAATTTATACCATGTAACACTAAAGCTCTAACCAAATCTGACCGAATCTGGTATAAATCCTGGTAGTATGGAATTTTCAACTAAGAACCAAAAACCCTGGGAGTTGTTGGAGCTGAATCACTAAGAACAGGTCCTACTCCTTTTAGCTGAGGTCTAAGAACTGCCTTTGGTGCCTCTACCTCCTTAGTTGTTCTGCTGCTTGTTTAGAGTTCACAAAATAACCAGTAACCTCTCAATAAATTCCATTATTATGTTTAAATTAGGAATTTTCTATTATCCAAAAAAGTAACACATTAATGAAGTCTACTCATAGAAAAAATTCAAATATTTAATAATATAAAACGATATTCAAGCTCACCAATACACAAAAGATTATCGCTTAAATAAGTTAATAATTTTAACTATTGACCTTCCACAGCTGGAAGAGAAATGCTCATTTTCATATACAGTTGCTGAAAGAATAAAATAATAAACCCTTTTGGAAGATAATTTAGTATTATCTATCAAAAATAAAATGTACAGACATTGTAAACACTCTAGAAATGCTGTTAAAATTATGTAAGAGTGTGACAGCATTTGCTAAAGCATTGTTTACAATCACATAAAATTGGGAAAAGCCTAAATTTATGACAGAAGAGAACTCTAATGGCTTGGAAAAGTTTCCTATCGTACTTAGAATATACTCCTTACCTCATTTACAAGCCCTCCCTTTTCTGGGTCTTGGACTCACATGCTACACTGTGTCCTACCACTCTTCCCTCTTTCCTTATTTTCTTCTAGTCACAACAACCTTCTCAATGTTCTTATCACATCCCCACATCAGGATCACCGTACTTGCTATTGCCTGGAATGTTCCACAGATTTTCACATGGACCTCATTCTCATTTCCTGAAGATCTCTGCTCCAACATCACATCCTTAAAGAGGCCTCCCCACTTCTCCAAAACATACTTCATGTAGAATCTACTTCCCTGAACAGAATAATATAAACTACATGACACTAAAAGCCATCTTGTTCACTGCTCTAATCCCAGCACCTAGCACAAAGATTGGCACATAGTAAGGACCCAGGAAATATTAGAAGTGAATGAATGATTAAATAAACCAAGGCATATCCATATAGTGAAACACAATATGGCTATGAAATGAAATAACTCATCCAAAGTATTAAGTAAACACACTAAACAGCAGAACAGTTATATAATAAAATTTTAATTGAAAAAAAAAAACATAGATTTACATGTATGACGATGTATACAGAGAAGAGGTCTTAATTCATCAACCAATTATTATCTTTTCAGAAGTTACTCCTGAGAAGTGAGACTTTCATTTTCAGCACTCTATAAATCTGTGTGTGTGTGTGTATATATATATTTATTTATATATATATAGTTCATATATTTTAAAAATAATCCAATACTACTTTTATAATCTAAAAAATATTACCCCCAAAATATCTGACTATTAAATAACTATTTAAAGTGTTTCCAAAAAAACAGCAATCACTATTACCTAAATGCAAGAAACCTCATGATCCAACCCTTATTACTTCTTCTACCTCACTGACCAGCATCCCTGACCCCACCCCACCCTCGGACCCTCTAAACCTCCCAGAATATATCCTGTGACTTCAATGCGTATGCATTAGTTCAATCTTCTCTCTGTTCCTTTAGTCCAAAACTGGACCCCAATTCAAATGCTCTTTTAGAATTATCTCCTTTCTGAGATTTCTTGACCTACTAAACATAGAGCTTCCATATGATCCAGCAATTCCACTCCTAGGTATTTACCCAAAGGACACAGAAACATCAATTCCAAAGAGCACCTGCACCCCTAAGTTTATAGCAGCACTATTTACAATACCTAAGCTTTGGAAACAACCCAAATGCCCAAAAATAGATGACTGGATCAAGAAGATGTGGTACATATACACCATGGAATATTACTCAGCATTCAAAAAAGATAAACACATGCAATTTGCAGCAACATGGATGGCGCTGGAAGGGATCATGCTCAGCAAAATAAGCCAGAAAGAAAAAGAAAAATACCGGATGGTCTTACTCATAGCAGGAATCTAGAAAACTTAAGTAAGGGACCAGGAAAAAGAATAACTATAAGAAAGAAAATATCAAAATCAACAAACAACTATAAACCAGAGACACTCTATGGGGGGTGGGGGGAAGGGAAAGGAGGGGTTGGGGTCAAAATAAGGGGGTTGTAATTGTATGGGGAATATAAAAATAAAATTTAAATAAAAAAAATATTATCGAAGCAAAAAAAATAAAGCCAAAGAGTCACTCTTTAAAATGTTTAAAAAAAAAAAAAAAAAAGAATTATCTCCTCTCTGACACCACAGATCAAGGCTATTCACCAAGGAAAAACCAAAACAATAGATTTCAGAGGGTCAATGAATCCCCTGAGATTTTACATAAAATCTGTATGTATGAGTATAAATGCATTTTTCTTGGGAAAGGTAAATTTAATTAGATCTTCAAAGCAAACATGACTCATGCAAGAAGAATGGCAAAACAAAGTTCTAGAACACACCAATCATTTCAGTCTCTACTGTACCCCGAGACTTCATACATATTTCTATTATTATAATAAACACACAGTTTTGTAACTATTTACATCTTGGTCTCTTCTCCCAGGCAATGAGTTTCTTCTATTATATCCTTTCCCTTCCTGTAGATGTCAAAAAATAGTTGTTTCTGGATCTATTTGATGTCAGTAGTAATATGGAGACAAGCAAAGGAGCACATACCTCTGTTGGATGCAAGAATAACTCTCATCCAGTAGAAAGGATCTGCAGAATCTGATGACATGATTCCAAATAGCGGTATCTATAATATTACATAAACTATTTTACACAAGTGCATTAAATAAATTTGTAACTAATATAATGTTTGAACTTAATTTATAATGTATTAAACTCATGTTTGCAATACCTAAAATAAGTCATGCTACTACTCATATTCTACAACAAAAACAAGCACACCTTACAGGTAAAGTTCTTCAAAGAAAAACACAACAGAAATCATTACTTACAACATATTACCAGTATTAAATACTAATAAATACTCCTATAGGTACAAAGATCCACTGCACAACATGAATATAATTAATACTACTGTACTGCATACTTCAAAATGGTTAAGATGGCAAATGTTTTGCTTTTTTAACCACGATTTAAAATAATACTATCAGGGCCTCCCCGGTGGCACAGCAAGTTAAGCGCAGCGCTGTGAATCTGTCTGCAGCCTCTGCAGTGCAGGTTCGATTCCCGGCTGGCCAGGGAGATTCCCACATGGCGCAGGAGACCTCTCCTGCCTCACCTGCTGCTCCCCTCAGCAATGCTTTCAGTCCATCTGCCTGTTCTGCTCCCCACTCTGTCTCTGGTGAATCCTCTCACCCTCCCATGTCTCTGGCCTGTACCCCAGCTCTTGTATAAATAAAATAAATCTTAAAAAAAATAAAAATCAGTAAATTATAGGCTATATCTATCCAGTCATAGAATAATTTTACGAAGTTTCATGCATTAATGACAGCCAAGATCAGTCACATTCTAAATGTAAAGTGAAGATGATATAAACAGTGGAATATCATGTAGCACTAAAAACTGTGCTTACAAAGTGTATAATAACATGAGTAAGTACTTATGTCATAATATAAAACAATGGTTCTCAATCTGGGGCAATTTTAGCTCCTACAAGGACCTTCTGGAATAACTGTTGACCTTTTTTTTGTATCCACAAACTGGGGGATGGGGAGGATGCTACTGGCATTGAGCTGGTCTGGGATGATGCTGAACATCCTACAATGAATGGGACAGCTCTCCACAATAAAATACTTTCTCACCTAAAATTCAATAGCACTACTGAGAAACCCTAGAATACAAAGAAAAGTACAAAACTGTATAAAGTAAAAGCTCAACATTGTAAATATAAATAGGAAAGATGAAACAAAGTCTTTTAAAATCCTGAATAGCTTTTTTTCCATGCAAGACATGGTAACAGTTTCACTAGCATTCTCAATGGTGGACTCCTGTTTCCTGACTCACCACTGTCCTCTCTCACTGAGGAAAAAGTCAGTCAGGAAGCCACTCTGCAGCCATGGCTTTTGAAGATGGTGGAAAGACAGCTGTGGAACCGGAGGTGGGAATTCAGCAAATTAGAATTACTCTAACCATCCGCAATGTGAAATCTTTAGGTGTGTGCTGACTGGATCAGAGGCACAAAGGACAAGCCCTCAAAGTAAAAGGACCAGTTCGAATGCCTACCAAGACTCTGAGAATCATTACAAAGAAAATTCTATGTGGTAAAGGTTCTAAGACTTGGTGTAGTTTTCAGATGAGGATCCGCAAGCAACTCATTGACTTGCACAGTCCTTCTGCGATTGTTAAACAGATGTTAAACAGTATTGAGCCAGAAATTGAGACTGAAGTCATCATTGCAGATACTTAAGTCAACCTTTTAATAAACTGATAATCATTTGTTAAATAAAAATCTTGAACAGTCGAACAGTGATTATTTGTAGGTAGTGGGATGATGGCTTTCTCTTCCTTATTCTTTTTAGTGTTTATCCAACTTTCTAAAATGATCACATCTTACTTTTTAATCAGTAAAGAGAAACACCTAATTTTAGACTGCTTCCTAACTTGGCATTGATCATAACTCCCCCAGTCCTCTTTGGGGATTAGACACAAAGAAAAATATTTCTAATTTCAAAAACCTCTATATGAAGCTGATTAAAAAAAAAAAAAAGTACCAAAAGCTGCTGCCAACAATTTTAAACAACCTATCTCGTCAACCTAAATCTCTGGATGTGTGAATTTATTAAATGGATAAAAAATCAATGAAGCAAGAACCATGGATATTTTGTGTACCCTACAGTTACAGATACACTTCAACTAAGGTGAGCGCTGGAGAGGAAGGAAGTTATTGTACAAAAACCAATTAACATTAAGGATATCCATACCAAAATACTCCCTAAATGGGGAAAAGATCAATTAGTCAAATTACTTTCCTTAATTGTATCTCACAGAGATAGCCATTACCAGTTAGATGCTTTGTGGGATACTGAGCAAGAAAAAGTCAGCTGACCTCCCCTAAGCAATTATATCCCCTCCTTTCCTATAGTCAACAGGATTATTATAGTCAGTTTCTAATTTTATTCCTCCTAGTAAATTCTATAGTTTCAAGATCATATTCAATAGTTGAACAGCAACAGGAGTTATTTTTCTATGAATTTATCAGTCACAGAGTTGTAGACTTCAACCCTATATGACATGTAGCAACAGGTTTCAACTTGACAAAATATAATTTAATATCTCAGGGAAACAAGCATTCTGAGTTTTAACAGAACCCTGAAATGAGCAAACAGAAAATTAGCACTACCAATTTCCAAAGACAGTGTGAAGTGAAAACCTAGCAAGATATTTCTGGGTTAAGATGGCAAGTTACATTTAAATTGCAGAACCTAGGGCCTCCCTGGTGGTGCAAGGGGTTAAGACGCAACCTATGAAGCTAACTGCAGCCTCTGCACCACCAGTTCGATCCCTGGCCAGGGAGCAACCCACATGGCACGGCAATACTCTCCTGACTTGCCCACTGCTCCTCTCAGCAGTGTATTTCAGTCAGTCTGCCTGTTCTGTTCCCCACTCTCTCTGGTGAATTCCCTCACCTGCACCTCTGGCCTGTACCTCCATTCTTGTATGCATAAATAAATAAATCTTCAAAAAAAAAAAGAGCTACAGAATTATAAATTGCAGAACCTGCCCTCCCATGATATACAAGAAAACACATTTTTTAAATAACATGTAAAATAAAAGCCAACAAAGAATTTTAAAAAGGGGTGGGGTAGAGACTGGGGTAGACTGTCTATAAAATAGGCAAATAAGAAAAAGGATAATAAACCTGAAGCACAGGGATAGGGTGGGGTAGAGGATCCACAGACACAAATTGAGGAGTAAAGAGACAAGTTCTAGAGCTGCTAACCATCACAATGGAAAGGCAACAAAATCCTCACAATTCCCACAGCATTGCAAATCTGGAGAACAGCAAAGATAGGTATATCTTTTTGCCTCCTTTAGTTAGGACAGTGGAGAAAAAGCAGCTGAGAAGAATTAGAGAGAAAAGAGCAATGGGACTCTAAGAGAACAGATGATTACATGTCCCACACTGAATTGGGAACTGATCTGAATTCAACAATGAAATAGAGCCCTTCTCAGCCAGAAGGTAAGAACCCTTATGTGACATGTGTCAAAAATCTAAGAAGAAAAAGAGCAACAAGTATGAATCTCAAAAAGCTAATGAAGGGCCACCCCAGTGGTGCAGCTGCCAGTGAGGGTCTCCCATGGCGCACAGACCTCTCCTGTCGCGCCCGCTGCTCCCCTCAACAGTGTATTTCGTCAGTCTGCCTGTTCTGCTCCCCGCTCTGGTCTGGTGAATTCTCTTGCCCTCCCACACTTTGATTATACCCAGTGCTTGTATAAATAAATAAATCTTTAAAAAAAAAAAAAGCTAATGAAGCTAATCAAGTCAGCCACTAAGGATACTTTATGATCTCATTTTTTTTTTTAATTGTAAAAACAAATCAAAGGAACAGAAAGCAGATCAGAGGCTACCTGGGGATGGAAGATGGGGGTTGAATAGGAAAAGTCACACAGACTACAGTGGTAATGGAAATATTGTAGAGAAACAGTAATTGATATACCATCTATTGAGGTAGTAGGTACCTGGTTTTTTATGTGTGTCAAATCCTTCAAAATACACACTAAAAAATGAATGTATTTTACTGTGTAAATTCTAACTCCCTAATTTTGATTTTCTTAAAATGAAGGGGAGGAGAATTTCTAGTATGTTCAAAAGAAAATGGTAGAAATATGGATAACTGTCCTTTCTTCTATTTTTCTGTACTTTTTAAAAAGTTCTCTTTACTTGACCACCCAAACAACTGCAAACTATGTAGTAAAATATTCTAAGGCTCAATCATTGCAGTCTTCAAAATAATGTACTTGGCTTTTCTCCACAATATGAATCTAATCATTTTATGCTTCCTAATTTTTTCTAACTTTCTTATATATATCTCAAGAGTTTTCAAAATCCTCAAAAAACTTCCACTTAAATTAACTAACTTAATCCTCACAATAATCTGTGACATAGGTAGGTCACAGTTGTATGAACTTAATCTGTGCAAAATTTTATCCAAAGAGAGCATTAACTTTTATTAATTTATAAGTACAGCATATCTCTGGAGTTCTAAAATTAGGCTTTGGGAATTTTTAAAATTAATGCATGCTATTAACAACATGATAAAAGCAAACAAAATGGAAAAATACATATGTCAAAGGTTTAACAGTTTTTTAAAGATTTATTTATTTATACAAGAGCTGGGGTGCAGGTGAGAGGTGAGGGCGGTGAGAGGATTCACTAGAAACAGAGTGGCGAGCAGAGTAGGCAGAGCTACTGAAATACACTGCTGAGGGGAGCAGTGGGCAGGACAGGAGAAGTCTGCTGTGCCATGTAGGTAGCTCCCTGGCTGGCCTACTATTGAACTTGTGCTGCTGTGGCTGTGGATAGCTTCACAGTGCTGAGACTGGGAGGCCCCAAAGGTTTAACCTTTTTATATACAAAAACCTGTCCTACGTTTTTAAGGAGAAAAATCTCCAGGAAAAAATGGGCAAAAAATATTAACTGAAAACTAAAAAAAAAAATGTTCAAACCAACAAGTAAACCAAAAGAAATATAAAACAAGAAAAACATTTTCACTCATTACAACATTTCAACTTATTAAAAAGAATGATGCTCAAAACCTATATGTTTATGATTTTAACTAAAATAAGTTTGTCAAATTCTAACTAACTAAATTCTTAGAATAGTATGGAAACTTATTTAATATTATGGTTACATACCTGACAACATACTAAGAAAATGAAGAGAGTTATAGCAGTCCATAATACCTTCTCTCTAAACTGGATCTGTACAACAAAAAAAAGGAATGATCACTCAAAAGCAAGAAATGGCAAATATAAAGAAAAAGTACATATTAAACTTAACCTACATTTCCAGTCATAATACGTTCCCATATGTACTCTTACCGTTGGTAGGAGCAGCTAACAAAAAGTTGACCTTCACAAATATACTTTAACAGGAATTAACTAATTTAAATATAGGCAGGTCTTATCACAATGGACCATGTTAACTGGACTGAAAAGGATGCAAAGCAAGACACAGATCCAATATGCACACATACCAATTTGCATAGCTGCCTGTAATGTAACAGAATGTCAGAGAATATGAAAAGCTATAGAATATCTCAAAGCAATAAAAAATATATACTTCTAAAAAAAAAAACCAGTAAGTTTAACAAAAGTTTTACCTACCTCCTTCTATAACCCTATATTCCAGTTAGTTTCATGGGAAATTAGAAGACAGAAGAGGGGAATGTCTGTTATCTTGAATGAACAGTATTATGGAATTTCTTTATCTAAGCTCCAAACGTGCACACCAATGGAAGAACAATCTGATGCAGTTGCATTAGCTTCTGAATGTGTTTGTGTGATTTTTCTTTGCATTGAATGAATCCAAAAAATGGGAGGTATAGACCTTAACAATCACAATTCATTTATGTGAACCAGGAATACTTTCAAAAACCAACCCAGTACATTGGGTGATTTACAATGCAGTGGATCACACTGTTAAAAAGCACAGTTCATGACAGCAATTATGAAGGATGACTATAGACAGGAGAATACTATATCTTATATAACGCAGAGACAAAGACACTTGTTATGGAAATGCTAGAACTTAAAGAAATGTCACTGTTGATACCAGAAAAGAATCTACAGCCACACAGACAGGTCTATCCTATCAACAGTTTTACCCAATTGCGAGAAGAAAAAGTAAGAGTTTTCCAATTACAACAAAAAGGGTACCGGAAAGTAAACCAATCTTGCTAATTCACCAAAGTTAATTCGGCTATCTTCTATATTACTGAAAAATTATACTTACCTTCCTTTCAGGTTTCTGAATTTCTGGTAAAACTGCACAGAAAGGTTTGATAACTTCTAAAAATTTGACTGTTAAAAAAAAAAGAATAAACATCTTTTTATAAAAAGAAATTTCTTTTTATAAAACCAAATCCAAATGTTCTCTTAGTCAATCCACCACTAAAATTAATCCTTTTACTCTTCATTTCAAATACATAAGGAAGAAAAATAATTCAAGCATCAAAAAATCCAAAAGGTTAAAGGGCTAAGTAGTAGAAATTTAAAAAAAGTTTCCTTTTACCATGAGTTTGCATACTCATGCTTGCATCCAGCCCTTTTATATATATCAAAAAAAAAAAAAAAAGACGATTCAATGAACAGCCTAGAATCAATAAAAGAAAAAATGCAGTCTATTATGGTATCCACCAACAATGTATTATAGTAGAAAACAGGAGGCCATCAGAAGAGAAACAGAAGAGTACAACAGAAAAATGGATTGGAACAGCAGAACTGATTTAATTTAAACTGAAAAATGCTGAAATGCTTAAATGAGAAAAACCATGCAATGACCTTCAGAAGATAACTTTTACAAGCATACAGTCTCTACTTCATTTCATTAAGTTACTATTCATTGAATGGTGTTCTCCCACTTAATCATCTCAATGTACTTGCTCATGTACAATAAAATCAGCCAGAGAATGACAATTACATTTCATTAGAGAGTATTGTTTTCCCAAACTACTCTTACAATATAAAAAAGATAAGCTAAGGATCTTCAAGAACAGATACTATCGTCTGGAATGAGTCAAGTCTTGCCAAAGAACTGGAGGATGAAGATAATAATCTCTCAAACTTAAGCCTTTGCTAAGGTCTGAAATGTGCAGAAACACCAGAAGTCACAACTAGCTATTACTTAAGAGCATCTTCCCCTACAGACAATGAATTCTGTATAGTAACATCATGAAATTGATTTAAAACTGACAAGTAATTTCCCCAGTTAGTCAAAAGTTCACTGTACTATCTTTTAATAAAACCTTTCAAAATGATGGCATTTACAGATGTTTGCTAAAGAATTTAGAAATTCTCATGAGCAGATGTTTGCTGCCTAAGTACCATTTTGGACTAATATTTGCAAAGCAAATGTAAATTATGAAAACATTCATCTTTAATGCAAAACAAGTTATCAATCACCTGGGGAAACTTCCTGGCGTCTCTTAATACCTTTTCCTTCTCACCTCAATCTATGCCACCCACCAGATTTCTTGGTATTTTATTACCAACTGTGTTGGAACATTCATGTTCAAGCAATGCCTCTTTTTTTGGTC
Source organism: Talpa europaea (assembly GCF_964194135.1). Taxonomy (NCBI): domain Eukaryota; kingdom Metazoa; phylum Chordata; class Mammalia; order Eulipotyphla; family Talpidae; genus Talpa; species Talpa europaea. Next base: position 30,241,160 of record NC_140082.1, read on the forward strand.
GGCTTACAGCACCCCCCACCTTGTGTTGCAGTATTTTACCAATGTTACCATAAATTCAAGGTTGATTGGGGTGGGGGTAGGGGGCTCTACTACCTTTCCAACTTCCACCAAAAGCCCACTAGTTTGGCCAATGGGTGTGCAGCCTGAGTTACCCATTCGTGCAACAAACACCTTACAACTATGTAGCCTATACGAATATATGTGCTGTTGAGTGTTTAGCAAAGGGCTCATTAAAGATCCCCACAATACGAGGCCTTGTCCCTCAGGCTTATACAACGTTCTCAGAAAACGCTAGCTGCAGAATGACTGAAAGGAAAATGTTAAGAAAAATTAGATGTATTAGTAGCTATGCTACTAATCACACTTCTTCCTCCCCTAAAATATAAACCATGCATCACATGAAAAAAAAAAAAAAGTCAGAGGGTTTTATTCATCACCACAAACAGGCAAAGGAAGGGTGATAAGCGAATAAAAATATCGCCTCCCAATAAGATCCTGAGAAATTAAAAGTGGTCCAGGTCTCGCCCAGTTCTCTAACTCCCCCCGCCCCCCATTCCATGGCCTCCCCGCGCCATCCTGCGCTCCTGGCACCTAACGGGGCGCAAAGCCCAGGCCTCCGGGTCCCGGTCCCGCAGTGGCCCAGGACAAGGCCTGGCAGGGCTGGGACGAGCCTGGCCGCGGTCCCCGGCCCGCGCCCTCCGCAGCGGCCCCGCGCGGCCCGCGCCTCCCGGACCCGAGGGGCGGACGACCCCGAGGGGCTGCCCATCGCACAGCCCGCGGCCGGCCGGGCCCGCGCCTGGGGTCACAGCCCCGGTCCGGCCGCCTCCCCGCCAGCCCCGGGGCGCCGCCGCTACTCACTGCCCATGGCGGTGGCTGGGCGGCCCGGCGGGGCGCGGCGGCCTCGGCGCTGCCTTCGCTGGGGTCCCGCTGCTGGGGCCTCGGCGCCCGCTCCCGACGCGCTCCGGCCGGCCCCGCGCAGGCTCCGCCCCTGCGCACGTGACTCGCGCCCGCCCCGCCCCTTGCCGGGGCCCGGGCGGTTGGCTGCTGCCGAGGCCGACGTTTGCCTCGTTGCCATGGCTACAGCCGGCGCTACCAGGGAGCTTGCTCTGGCGGACCCAGGGAGTTTGGGAGCCTCCACCTGACTGGGGCGGCTGGATCTACCCTTCGAGGCACATTTTTTTCCGAGCTCGGTGTCCAAGGCACCCCCATTTCTCGAGCTCTCCTGGGTGCCCCGCCGGAAATGCTGCGGGCTGGGTGCAGCCAGGTGGGGAGGGTCTGGGTGCAGCCAGGTGGGGAGGGTCTGGACCCAGTCCGCTGCTACATGAAGTGGACAGGCCTGGGGTTCGGATTTGGAAAGCCAGGGCTGAGCCTCCCTGAGAGCTGGTGTAACCCAACCATTATTATTATTTTTTTTTTAACATTTGTGTTTATTTATTTATTTATTTATTTATACAAGCACGTGGGAGGGTGAGAGAATTCACCAGAGCCAGAGCTGGGAACAGAGCAGGCAGAAGGACCGAAGTACACTGCTGAGGGGAGCAGCGGGCGGCAGGAGAGGTCTGCGCACCATGTGGGACCCTCCTCCGGTGGCCGGGGAGCAGCCGGGGATCGAACCCGAGCTGCAGAGCCTGCGGACAGCTTCACAACCAGCGCTCAACCGCTGCGCCACTGGGGAGGTCCCCCAATCATTACTTTTTGCTTGCATCTTATTGGAACTTTTTGAAGTTTTCAAAAAATTTGTGACACAGTACCTGTAGTTAATAGCTTAAGAACTCTCTACTACTATGTGTGCTCCTTCTTCAGCTTCTTCGAAAATAGCTCAGGATTATGTTTGTCTGGACTTAAATCCCTTCTTGACCAGCGTGGTTTAAGGGAAAGCACTGTCTTAGAAATCCTTCAGCCCTACATTTAATTCCTCCTCTACTTAATGGCTCTGGGCAATGAATCTTTCCGAGTTACAAAGATAAAATAAGGGAAATGGCCACTTCCTAAAGGTGTGAAAATTAAGAGCTTGACATATAATAAGGTCTTCATTTATTTTCTTTACTCAAGATTTAAACCTCTGCAACCTCACTGCTGCTGAAACAAGACACATAATTGCTCTAACCAAAGAGCAATTTCTCCAATTCTTTTGGAAAATGTTCTGCCAAAGTAGTAATCTCACATAATATGACTTAATTTTTAACTCACTTCTGCTTTGTTTTAGTCTTTTTCATACTTGTCTAATCTCCCCTACTATACCATAAACTTCTGAACAACAGGGACAGTCTCAATTTTTTTCTGTCATCTATAGTGACCTGTAAATAGTTTACTCCAATACAGTTCTGATACTAGGTGGAGAGATAATTTCATGCATATAATATTCTTTCAATAAACACTAAAGTAAAAATCTAATTGACAGAGAAGTAACCTATGGTTCTCTGATTATTTCTGGACACCTCCGTGTTTCAAGTAAGGGCCTGGGAATGAGCTCTGACACTAGCTAATTTATGTGAAGTACCTTTCCAACTTTTTTCAGTCTTTCCACTACTACATGCTAGCAAGACTTCGTCTTGCATAAGCACAATGTGCCACCCAATCTGTATTGATCAGGACAATCACTTTACTTTGACCAAACCCAAGAACACTAGTTTCTCAACATGTACAATGCTCTGTCTTCTCAAATAGATGGTTAGTCCGTTGAGGACAGAACAAAACCCATTCTATCTTTTACTCCTATGTATTTCTAATGTCTGGAACGATGCCATATATGTGACAGGTATCCAGTAAACTACTTAAAAGAGGAAACACCATTCCATTCTTATAGGGTCACTTCTTTTATTCACTTCTGGCTGGTTCTACATATGAGTCAGAGAAGACAAAGGGAAAAAATATCAAAGTAATAACATGTTTATTAAGTTTTTTTCTAAAATTAACTGGTTTTGCAATTGGCAGTGGTGAAATAACAATCTGTTTTAGATTGTGTTTTATCAGATTTAAATACAAAGAGGACAATGAATTACTACTTCTACAAAGTAATTTGAGTTGTTTGGTAGTGTGAAATAAATACTGAGGGTTTAAATACTTTGCCACATTTTCCAAAAACACGGTAATTTTAGCCTGAACCCTATGAAAAGCTGAAGATGAAAACCAAATATCTAAATAACCCAAGAGAAAAGTAAGTGAAGCTTTTGGAACCTCAAGATCCCAAATCTTGATTCTTAATCTATGACTTACTTCCAGTGTAACCTCTAATTTCTTTAAACCATATTCCCTCAATTTTGTAAAAGGAATACTACTTTTATTATCAGTAAGGGTATTTCTAAAAATAACTTGAAAGGCAACACAGTGAAAAAAAAGCTATGCTTTAGACTATTTTCCCTAAATAGTATGTGTATGGAAAACTGAGAAATCAGGTTCTTTTAAGGAAGAAACTTTTTTTTAATTCAAGAATGTATCATTTTCAACAAAATTATAATTTTTTCATGATTGTTACTATCTCTATTGAAGTAGTGTCTAATTTAAGCTCTATTCATTATTGAATATAAAATTAGCATAGACATAAATGGGATACAAGTATCATATTATCAAATTTTAAGGGTATTTAAATTAAAATGTTTTTATTTACCTTATTATTATATGGTCACCCCATACAATAAATACTCTATTATGGGAGTATTTGATTTGGAATTCTGTACATGGTCCCTTTCTGCAAGGTAATTCAAAACACTGCATATTGCAGTAGTGATTAAGTAAGATAGTTAAAATATAGAAGACATATTTCATGACTCATGTTGGAGAAGACGTAATAAGAAAACAGACTTGTGAAGTATAAAATAAGAAATCTGGAGAGATCTAAGCTACACTAGAAAAATCTACTTTTCCATTTCATTTCATCCTTAGACTTTTGAAATTCTTTAATTCAAGAAACCAAGAGATCTGGGGGAAAATTGACACTGCTTTTATTTTTTTCTAGTTCAACATACAACATTGATAATTGTTCTCATTGAAATTTTTGTGATTTTACTGATTTACATGAGTGGCACTAAGTTACATGATTTATAAGACTTGACAGAGGAAGAAAGCACTAAGGTATATAAGGAATAAAAGGAATGTAAATATTACAGAAATGTTAAATCAATAAACTAATACATACATTTAAGATATGAATCATGAATTTACTGCCACAGCCAGAACGTATTCATTGGTTCTGAAAAGCATTACCAGTTGCCAGTAAAAGTGGAGAGGGTGTCCCAATGCCCTGAACTTCCCCCATCATTTCCGAGAACAGCGCCCCAGCACAGAATGGTAGGTGGTAGAGTCTCTGTAACCCCAAGTCAAGTGATGCTACACAGTTTTCTGCTGTTATCTTTCCATTACTACATTTAATTTTAGACTAAGGAGGTAGGTGGGTGATCTCCAGATCATCCCAAATACCTGGCAGTGGGAAGCTCTGTTGTCAAAGTTAAAGTGCTCGTTGAAAACCACATATAAACATCACATGGCATCAGAGAGTTTTTAGAGGCAAGACTGATTAACCAGGGACTGAAATCCCCACGTCAGCCACCCAAAGTCAATTTAAACTATGAAGATATCACTTCAAGAACAATTTAAAAAGAAAAGATACTATGGCACAGTCACCCATAAATCAATTTCGAGGAAACTAAACTCTTTAATTTATGAAAGCCATGCCAAAAGATCATTGAGACATTTTCATTTAATAGGACTTGCATTTAAGAATAATGGGTAAAACAACTAATTTGAAAGAATACTGTAGTTTTGCTACAGTGTTTGTGACACATTTTTCACAGTGGCAGGAAAGCAGCACCAGATATTACATAAAAGAAAAATATTGAAAGAAAGAAGTGAAAAATTAACCAAAGAGATGTCCATCAAACAAACTGAGAGATGCTGCTGAGTTCATCTATATACAGGCACAGATTCAAGTAAAAGAGCTGTTCCTGAGCATATATAGTTAATTAGAGTGACCTATGAAAAAATCTGGATAATGACTTAGCCCTACAACTCACTCAGATGTAAGCAAAACATAACACTGTTGTACTTTTAAAGATAAAATTGACTTGTGGATTTCACATATTGATGAACAATTTCCTTAGCTATTCCACATAGTCCAAATCAAACTGTCTTAATAAATCCCAACATCTTAGAGGAAAACAGTGGTTTCATGTTATCTAATGAGACAGGAGAGAGCAGGAGGAAAGCAGTCCTTTCTTTTTCTGGCAACTTTCATAAAAGGAATAGTATCTTTTCAAAGGATATCATCAAGCAAAGGTCTTGGTGAGGACATCTTCATGCTGCTTCTGGTGAACAGTACCAATGCCTACAGCGGGTGCTGGCAAAGGGGGTCGGCTCACAAGACGGAGCTATCGTTGGAGTAGAAAATAAATCAGTTGACATTTTGACCTGACTGGAGCTCTGGTTAGTTCTCTCAAAGTGGTGCATAAATTTTTCTTTGGCTGTTTAACTCTGAATCATCTTTTTGGAAAAATAAAGATTGCAGGGTGATATATGCCACAACTAAAAACTAGCTAAATTCCAGGCATGATAAGATTGAGATACATACTTGAAATTGTTCTATTCTTAAGTAATTATTTATCGGCATTAGCTGTAGAACTTCCTAAAATATAAATATTTCTGTGTGAAAATAATCTGAAACTAGCAAACTAGCATCAAATGAGTAAACTGAATTCTAATCAGAGCAAAATAAAGGGCCTCCCTTGTGGCGCAAGGGATTAAAACACAACCTATGAAGCTATCCACAGCCGCTGCAGCATGAGTTCGATCTCCGGCCAGGGAGCTACCCACATGGCACAGCAGACCTCTCCTGACTTGCCTACTGCTCCCCTCAGCAGTGTATTTCAGTCAATCTGCCTGTTCTGCTCCCCTGTTCACTCTACCTCTGGTGAATCCTCTCACCCCCCACACACACCTCTGGACTGTATCCCAGTTCTTCTATGCATAAATAAATCTTTAAAAAAAAAAAGGCATAATAGAAACAAAAGCAGATTGCTCTTCTCATTGTTTTTCCCTTTGTGGCTGGGTCTGGAACAAATGTTGGGTGTCTCTACTGTCGCTGTAAACCAGTCTGCTCATCGCCCTGCTCCCCAGGGGATGGATACTGACCATAGACTAGAAAGCTAAGTAGGATAGTGAGAAAGGGAGCTGACAGGTAAGGGCTTTTACTTTTTTTGAATATAATCACTTTTTAAAAAACATGATACTAGTATGTCCACATATATAGGGACAGACACTCAGCATTTTACTCTGGAAGAATAGTCTAAACTAAATTTTCTGTTTTTATGTTTAAAGGAGTTTGACTGATAATAGGAGCTAAATCCATTTGTTGTCACTCTAGGAGAAACACCCATGGAAAACACTACAAGGGAGAAAGTGCTATTACCTTGCAAGCCAATTGCTTTTCAAACCTTGGAGAAACAAAAAACCATGGACCCATGTTCTGAGGTTCCTCCTGACTCCAAATAAAATCTACAAAAGAGGAAAGTTATTTCAGTACCTCAAATAAACATATACAATGCACACTGTGTGTGTGTGTGCATGTTTGTGTGTATTACATAACACACATGTATACAAATGCATCAATATTCAACCTCAAGTAAATTTGTGCTTTCCAATGTGTCTTTTTTTTTTTTTTTGGATGATTCATAGGCATGTACCCACCACCACACTCATGAAACAGGATAATTCTATCAATCCCAAATTTCCCTCATCCTGTCCCTTTGCAGTCACCTTCTTTTCCCACCCCAACCTCTGGCAACCAATAATCTTTTCTCTCACCCTGCAGGTTTGCCTTTTCTAGAATGACAGATAAATGAAATCATACAATATGTAGTTCTTTTCATCAGGCTTCCTTGAACTAGCAAAATACATCTGCAACTTTGTCTACAGCAACAGCTCACTCCCTTTCATTATTTAATAGTATGCTAGTGTATGGATGTACCACAGACTGTCTATTCATACTCACTGGTTAAGGGACATTTTGGTGGTTCCAGTTGGGGGCAATATTGAATAAAGATGCTATAAATATTCACAGGCAGATTTTTCTGTGAACACATTTTCACTTCCCTTGGGTAAATACCTAGGTGTGTAGGACTGTTGGGCCATTGGGTTACTCTAAGTATGACCTTATAAGAAACTGACTTTTCTACAATAGCCCTATCAGTTTGCATGAGCAGTGAATGGGGTTTAAGTCCCTTTGCATCCTCATCAGTTCTCAACATTGCCAATTCATTGTTTTGTTTTCATTTAAGTCACTCCAATATTGGTCTATCACCATATATGTCTCATTTCAATTAACTTGCATTTCACTTTATCACTAATTAGGTTGAGTACGTGTTCATATGGTTGCCATTTGGTTTTGGTAAAGTGCTTGTACAAATCAATTTAAAATATTGAATTTTATGGTTTTTACTATTGACTTTTGGTTTCACTATTGACATTTAAAAGCTCTTTTAAGGGCCTCCCCAGTGGGGCAGGAGTTAAAGTCACAGTGCTATGAAACTATCACCAGCAACTGCAGCAGCCACTGCGGCTTGAGTTTGTTCCCCCACCAGGGAGCTACCCACATGGCACAGCAGACCTCTCCTATCTGCCCTGCTACTCCCCTTAGCAGTGTATTTCAGTCAGTCTGCCTGTACTACTCCCCACTCTGTGAATCCTCTCACCCCCCTGCACCTCTGACCTGCATCCCAGTTCTTGTATGCATAAATAAATAAATTTTTAAAAGAAAAAAATAAAAGCTCTTTTAATATTCTGAATAGCCCTTTGTCAGATATGTATTTACACGTATTTTCTCCCAAAGTATAGCCTGTCTTTATTTTCTTCACAGCAGTTTTCACAGTAATTTTATTTTTCATTTTGATGTCTACTTTTTCCTTTATGGAATGTGATTTCAGTGTTATATATAAGAATTTTGTGGGGCTTCCCTGGTGGCACAGGCAGTTGAGTGCGGCACTGTGAAGCTGTCCACAGCCTTTGCAGTGCCAGTTCAATCCCCGCCGGCTGTGGAGCAACACACATGGTGCAGCAGACCTCTCCTGTCTCGCCCACTGCTCCCCTCAGCAGTGTATTTCGTCAGTCTGCCTATTCTGTTCCTCGCTCAGTCTCTGGTGAATCCTCTCACCCTCCCACACATCTGGCCTGTAGCCTGGTTCTTGTGGGAAATAAATAAATGTTTTAAAAAAAAGAAGAATTTTGTTTAAGGCAGGTTGGAAAGATTTTTTTCCTATATTCTTCAAGAAGTTTGACATTTTTCCATTTAAGTTTAGTTCTGTGATCATTTTTGAGTTAATTTTTACATAAGGCATATATAAATGTGCAATTATTCCAGTTCCATTTGTTGGAAAGACTTGTATTTGACCGTTTTATTGGATTTCTTATAAAAAATAGTGTAACACTGATTACCTCCAAACTCTCCAAAAACTAGATGTCTTAGATGAGAGAAGGAATGACTAAAAGGGAAGCCAAAAAAACATGGAGGGGCCTCCTCTGGTGGCACAGCGGTTGAGCGCTGGGCTGCGAAGCTGCCCGCAGCCTCTGCAGCGCCGATTTGATCCCCGGCCGCCGGCGAGGGTCCCACATGGCACACAGACCTCTCCTGCCACTCTCGCTGCTCACTGCTCGCCTCAGCAGTGTATTTCGCCATTCTGGCTGTTCTGCTCCCTGCTCTGGCTCTGGTGAATTCTCTCACCCTCCTGCGCTTCTGACTGTACCCAGTGCTTGTATAAATAAATAAAAAAATAAATCTTAAAAAAAAAAAACCCAAACAAACAAAAAAAAAGAAAAAAAATCTATTAAGAAAAATAAAATTAAAAAAAAAACAAAACATGGAGATGTTGCCTCTAGTAGCATGCTTTCATATCTCCAGATTCCATGAAATTCTAATAACTCACATGGTCCCTATAATCTCTTTCACTGGAGATAGTCTGAAAGGACTTCAGGTATCTGAAAACCAATCCTAACAAGAACAACCCTTTACCTTTAACATGTTTGTATTTGCTCATCTCTTGTTGTAATGAATCCAGCGGGAAAGGGCAGAGTTCCTCTATTCGGATGATGGCAAAGTCATCCTTCTTGGCTTCCAGGGATTCTCTTTGCTTCAGCAGAGCGTAGAAATGTTTGCCACAGCAGAATACTAGGCTTTTAACTCTGTTAGATAGAAAATGAACAATGGAGTAGAGGAGCAATATCTTGAAAAATTGTATCAGAAGAAGGGGGAGAATGTGTAGACTTAACTGCTTCACACACGAAGCCACCGGGGCCTCCCTTGTGGTGCAAGAGGTTAAGCACAGCACTGTGAAGCTATATGCAGCCTCTGCAGCACGAGTTCAATCCCAGCCTGGCAGGGAGCTGACCCATATGGAGCAGCACACCTCTCCTGTCTTGCCCGCTGCTCCCCTCAGCAGTGTATTTCAGTAGATCTGCCTGTTCTGCTCCCCACTGTCTCTGGTGAGTCCTCACTCCCACCCCGCACCTCTGGCTTACACCCCAGTTCTTGTATGCATTAATAAATAAATTTCTAATAAAAAAAGTGAAACCACTGGGGCCACTGTAGTTGGATTCAGTAACAGGCTAAGCTCTGGCTGTCCTTTAGCAACAAAGGCCTCCAGAGTTTACTCTGCATGTCTATGCTAATTCCTCCCCCACCCGCTTGAAGGATTTATATCAGCACATTTCTTATAAAGGTCCATTTGGGATCCTTAACTAGATATTCCCACTAGTTAAAAAATTCAACTTCAGAGAAAGAAAACAGAGATACTTCAAATTACTTTTTTGGATCCACAGATGAATCACCAATGACTGGTTTGAATGATGTTCCTGGTGCCATTTCTTGAAGAGTTGACACAGCTGCCTAAGAAGAGGGTTGGGGGGAAGAGGAAGCAAGTCACAAATCTATCAATCAATAGACAGGAACTAAAGATACTTTTATTTGTAGGGATTTTTATCAAGAAATTATCACAAAATTCTCTCAGGAATGTAGATAAACACATTAACTATTGCATACAGCATCTTTCCAAAAGTTGTAAGTACTATAGTCTTCAGAATAAAATTATTTTTCTGGGGTTACATATAGCTCCAAAATAAAATTTTAAGAAACAAACCTGTACTACCAATATAAAAAAAAATGTGTTTTAATGCTTTGGAATTAGAAACAAGATTTTATAGAATTTATATTGTGCACCAAAAAACTGAGGGAAATTATTTAAGTTTTTTACTGTAATCTATAACTAAAACCTATTCAATCAGAACAAGTAGGAATAACACATGAATATTTCTGTGATGAAAAGAAATTTTATGAATAAGCTCGATTGAAATACTTGCAAAGAACTAACAGAAGTTAACTTGTGATACCAAATTTGGGCATTTGATCTCTTTTATTATCATCTACCAATAATTAGTTTTCCTATATCTATTCCCAAATAAGTAGATGGTATTTGGCTAGGTAATTGTGAACAATCACATTGATACTGGGATACTGTAATATAACTAAAAAAATTAATGTCAACTCTTCAGTATTCTTATTACTAAACAATGCGTTGTAAGTTCTCTATTATGAACCAGAGTCCTTTGTCAACCCTGCTTCCTAGGATAGGAATCAACAATAGAAGGGTTCAGAATTGGTAGTGTGGGATGGGATTTAGGTATCATCTAACAAGCCCCCATAAGCAGGGTAAGTTATCCTTGAATAGGCCATTGAAAAAAGGGTTGACATATTCTGATAGAGGGCATATACCAATAATCGAATTTTCAGGAACTTCAGAATTAAGTAATGGTTGTAATCACTTTCAAGTAGTAGGGACTTGCATATTTAACTTAAAATATCAGTTTTTGTCTTGGAGTCTAAGGGTTAGCTATCAATATTTCTTTTAATTATTTATTTTTATTTTTTAAACAATATTTTCTTCCCCCCTCCCTCAATATTTCTTAAGCCTCCTAAGCAAGGCCTATTTTATTTGATAAATAATAGACTCGAGGAGAGGGGTGGAATACTAGGTTGAGAATATGAACTTTTATTATTGACTGTAACAATAAGAGAAATACTCAAAATGAATTTCTAATAAAAAATAAAATTCTAATAATTCAATATTTAGTAATATACACATAGTACTTAGTATCATACTCCTTGGTAGTCATGATTGTGGGAACAAGTGAAAACATCAGGAGTACAATGAAAGTTGGGTCAAGAATCCAGCAGTACACATTTCTTAGAAATGAGTTACAGTAATTTTACATTTTGACTTGGCCCCTTTCATCACTATGTCAAAAGAGCCCTATCAGAAAGACTGTGTTGATGGGTGGCATTAATTTTGCCACTAATTCTTGCCTACCCTGTGATGCTTCTTGGTTCATGCAGCTACCTCAAAATGTGCAAGACTGTTCACTGGAACATTGGGTGAGAAAGAAAAAATAGACCAAACAAATGAAAAGCTGTGATTGGTGAAAGAATATGAAGTGCATTTCTAGTCCCAGAGTGGAGACTAGAGGCAGCAAGTGAGGGGCCTGGAGCACAAAACTTAAGGAGCTGCCCACTCTAGAATCATATAAGCACAGACCAACACCGAGTGTCTCCTTACTTCCCCCAACTGCTGGAGGGGTTAAAAATACAACCAGTAAAAGAAAATCATTTGCAACGTTCGTCAACACTCCCTAGTTTCAAATATACACTCTTAAACCTTTAAGAAGCACAAGACAGTCTTGAACAGCCAAATCCTAAATCACCCCAGTACCAGCATTCAAAGTGAGGCAAAAGTTTTACAAATGTAAATCCTAATGAAGACTTTCATATAAAACTGAAAAAGCATATTGCAGATGGATAAATGTATGTTAAGTAGTATTTATTATCTTGAACTCTGCCACTTGATAGCTAGCCTATTTTTGCAATTTTAAAAATATGTTGTGCACTTAACACTTAGGCAGGTAAAGTAAGAGAAAATGTACCTTCTGAAAGCAGTGGAGAAATAAAGCCACACTCTATAATGTTTGTTTATTAAAATAGGAGTCTACCTGTAATCACTCATCTAACAGAGATATCTAAATAAAGATTTTCTAGATGATGAATAATATCAATAGTTTTCAACAAAGTACTTTAATTCCCAACTTCCTACTATTGATACAGTAATGCTTATTAGGTGATTTAGACTTTAAAATTTTTTCATAAAATTATTTTTGCTCAGACCAGGATACCTGTGTGATATTCTTGTCCTTCATTATAATGAAGCTGAGAGCTACCTACATTTCTAGTTGTTCTTGAAAGAGGTTGGGGGAAAAGAGAGGAAGCAGCAAGGTCAACCAAAACTAAAAAAAAAGTTCCTGTGATTTAGAGTTTTAACTAGATACAGAAAATAGAGGAAAATGAGAGGAGAAAGGTCTTTTCTACTTACAGGGAACCTGAGCAGCATCTTCGGGGAAGCAACAATCAGGGGTTTTCTGAAGTTCCGAACCATCTGTCTCCTCAGGAGGTGGAAATACTGGGCAGGAGTGGTTGGGTTCGCCACGAACATGTTCACCGTGTCGCTATCCACCCCCTCTTGTGTGCTGTCGCACATCTGAGAAGGATATGGCACAGGACCTTCAGAATTGTCTGATTCAATCATGACAACAATGTGTTACTCAAAAGTTAACACAGGTCTCTCAATAAGAAGGATAAAAGATTATTTCCCTCCTTCGTGGAAAATTATCCAAAAGTGAATGTATGAGTTGTGGAAAATGACCCAGAGGACAGACCAGATGGCTCTCCTCATCTGCCCCAGTCTGGGTATTTTAACATAGTTGTTCCCAAACACAGCTGACCACAGAGGCATGTGGAGAGGACTTTTTAAAGAATTAAGATTCTGATCTATGGGGATAAGCTGGTGGAAAGAAGTAATATTAGGATCTCACTCTCCTAATGAAATAAGCACAATTTTAGTTTAGTTTGTTTTATTTTTTTAAAAAGCTTTTATTTATTTTTGGGTAGAACTGAGGTATAGGCCAGAGGTGCGAGGGCGGAAGGGGGCTGGTGAGAGGATTCACCAGAGACAGGATTCACCAGAGTGGGGACCAGAACAGGTGGATTTTACTGAAATACACTGCTAAGGGGAGCAGTGGGTGAGACAGGAGAGGTCTGCTGCACCATATGTGGGTAAGCTGACTGGCCTGGGATCTAACGCAGGCTTTCGCGGTGGTAATGCTGAGACTTAACCCCGAGGCCACCAGGGAGACCCTAGTTTATTTTGTTTTAAAGTCCAAAACAAAATCAAAGGCAGCTAATAAAGGTTAAAAAGTTGTGGGCAAAGAACTAAATTACAGAAGATCCTGGTGGAACAGACAGTGGTGTGACCTCCTAACCCCACTCCAAAAGAAAGCAAGTTGAGGGGTCTCCTTGGTGGCACAGGGGTTAAGTCTCAGCACTATGAATCTATCACAACTGCCACTGCAGCACAAATTCGATCCCCATCTAGGGAGATGACCCACATGGCACAGCAGACCTCTCCTGTTTCGCCTGCTGCTCCCCTCAATAGTGTATTTTAGTAGATCCACCTGTTCTGCTCCCCCCTCTGTCTCTGGTGAATTCTCTCACCCCTTTCCCTGTACCTCTGGTCTACACACCAGCTCTTGTATGCATAAATAAATAAAAATAAATCTTCAAAAAAAATCATCTGTACACTGATGATCCCCAGACTGTACCTTCCCCATACCTGTTTTCTAAATTTCCTTTGAAAAATCTAATTCTGTATTTCAGATGCAGTTCTTTAATGTACCTATAATTTTTTTCCATATCTAATTTTTATAAAGTCATTTCTGTGTCATTCTCCAATATAATTACCTAATGTTCTATTTACTGATCTATTTATCTATCATCTATATATAGATAAAATACAGATAAAATATGATACGCTTGTCATTGGGGTGATGTGTTTGATACCACCATTTATTGTGAAATGCATAAAAATAACATGCCTTTTATGAAAAAAAGTTCAACATCCCTTATAATCAGGGAAAACCACATTGAAATACCACCTTACATCAGTAAGAATGGCACATATCAAAAAAACAAGCAACAACAAATGTTGGTGAGGATGTGGTGGAAAAGGAACTCTCCTACATTGCTGGTGGGAGTGCAAACTGGTCCAACTACTATGGAAAGCTGTCTGGAGGTTCCTCAGTCTACTAAAAATGGAGCTATTGGGCCTCCCCGGTGGCGCAGCGGTTGAGCACTGGGTTGCGAAGCTGCCCGCAGCCTCTGCAGCGCCAGTTGGATGTCCCGCTGCTCCCCGGCCACCGGCGGAGGGTCCCACATGGCGCGCAGACCTCTCCTGCCGCCCGCTGCTCCCCTCAGCAGTGTACTTCGGTCCTTCTGCCTGCTCTGCTCCCTGCTCTGGCTCTGGTGAATCCTCTCACCCTCCTGCCCTTCTGACTGTACCCAGTGCTTGTATAAATAAAATCAATCAATCAATCTAAAAATAAATAAATAAATAAATAAATAAATATGGAGCTACCATATGACCCGGCAATTCCACTACTGGGAATCTACCCAAAGGACACAAAAACATTGATTCAAAAGAACACCACACCTGTACATCTATGTTTATTGCAGCAGTATTTGCAATAGGTAAAACCTAGAAACAACCCAAATGCCCAAAAATAGATGACTGGATCAAGAAGGTGTGGCAGATATACACAATGGAATATTATTCAACAATCAAAAAAGATAAACTCATGCCATTCGCAGCAATGTGGATGGAACTAGAGGGAATTATGCTCAATGAAATAAGCCTGAAGGAAAAAGAAAAATATCCAATGGTTTCACTTATAGCAGGAATATAGGGGAACCAAATAAGACATCAGTGTAAACAAATAAAAACAATACAAAACACAGCAAAGCAAAAACAGACAACTATAAATCAGAGACATATTGCAGGGGAGGAGGGAGAGGGATCAGGGAGGGAGGAGCACAGGGGACTGAGATGATGGTGCACAGGTGCATTGGTGAAGGAAACTGTGGGGACTACACCTGAGCGGGTGAGGGGAAGCAAATATTGTTTAAAAATAAACAATGATGTAAAAAAATTTAAAAAATTAATATAAAAAATAATACACCTTTATGGATAGAGGGATGATAAATGAATAGATGATAAAAAAGAATAATAGTAAGATATTAATGTTAGAATCTGTGTGTTCGTTATAAAATTTTTTCAACTTTTCTGTATGGAAATTTTCAAAATAAATATTAGGATATCAAATGTATGAAGACATTAGTGATGATTCCCACCAAATGATAATAATGATGATTTCCATGTGTTTATTTCAAAAGTTTTAAATAGAAATTTAAACATTTTTAATGGTCATGAATCATTTTATAAAAATACTATCACTAATGGAAAAAGTTTTTTTTTTAAGATTTATTTATTTATGCATACAAGAGCTGGGGTACAGGCCAGAGATACAGGGGGTGAGAGGACTCACCAGAGACAGAGCGGGGAGTGGATTCACCAGAGACAGAGTGGGGAGCAGAACAAGCAGATGTCCTGAAATAGACTGCTGAGGGGAGCAGCTGGCAAGACAGGAGAGGTCTGCTGCGCCATGTGGGTAGCTCCCTGGCCAGGGATTGAACTCATGCTTGGGTGGCTGTGGATAGCTTTGTAGGTTGCATCTTAACCCCTTACGCCACCAGGGAGGAAAAAGTTTTTTAAGTAAAAAAAGATTCCTTGGCCCAGCTCCTAAGAATCTGACCTAGAGTTGATCCCTGTACCTCCATTTATAAAAAGCTCCTTAGATGATTCTGATGTTCAGCCTAGTTAAGCAAAGAAGACACTGATTTTTGCCCCCTTGGATTGCCAAAAAGCATGATCTAATATACTGGAAACATAATGTTTCCAAAGGATATTGAAATTGCATTAGATCTGATTCATCCAAACACTATCTTACAACTTAAGGTGGACAGTAAGTTATCTGCAGGAGGTAGTTCTATTCCAAAGTACATTGGAATCCAAAAAGGCATTTGAGGGACCTCCCCTGGTGGCGAAGCAGGTTGAGCGCAGTGCTATGAAGCTGTCTGCAGCCTCTGAAGCAAAGGTTCTATCATGGCCGTTGGCGAGATACCTGCATGGTGTGGCAGACCTCTCCTGTCTAGCCCGCTGCTTCCCTCAACAGTGTATTTCACTCAGTCCACCTGTTCTGCTCCCCACTCTGTCTCTGGTGAATCCTCTCACCCTCCCGCACATCTGGCCTGTACCCCAGTTCTTGTATGCATGAATAAATAAATCTTTAAAAAACAAACAAAAAAAGGCATTTGGCATACCTGTAAGAAACGCTCAATGCGACAAGATGAGTGGTCTGGCCCAGCCCCATCGTACCCGTGTGGAAGGAGAATAACAATGCCACTCTGTAGGAGCCACTTAGCCTCACCTGAAATAGCACAGGTAGGGAGTACAAACTCTATGAAACAGGTACATACAGTCTGCTGTGACTTGGGAAGTGACACAAACATTAGTTTACTGCCTGGCTCCCTACAACTATTTCAGCCTGTGCACTTTCTAGCACTATTGCACCTGCTTAGGGGGAAAACATCTGTCACAATGGTGGAAACCCTATGGTGACACGTGAATGGGGCTTTAGCAAGTGGAAGAGAAACTCAAAGGTAAACACCCTGGCTTCTAGAACAGCATGTGCCACTTTGATTTAATCTCAGGTACAACTCATACCAAGCATGGTCAGTGCCTATCTTTCCTCATAGCACTGCTTACAACACAGGCCACTGTCCTCAAATTTTGTTAAACAGTCTCTGGACAATTCAAAGTCCAGTCTCCTCAAGGCATGTTTTCTCCTCGCAATTACAAAGTTACAGAGAAACACAACCATAGGAAGGGGTTGAAGTGTACACTCAAAAGCTGAGTGTTCCCTTAGATTCTCGTTACCTCCAGAAAATAAGGTGGAGGGACTAAGAGAGCTTTACACTTGTATTTTATATACTTTGAATATTACAATGAGCAGCATTACAATGATGATTAAAAATAACAAAGATATACAACTTTCAACTTTCAGATACTTAACTATCCCAGCACTGAGGGAAGAGAATTTTCTAGGCTGCCATTCACTCTCATACAAATCCTCACCATGTCTCCACTGCCCCCTTGTGATTCATGTCATAGTTACTCAACATACCCTAAGAGCAGACCTAAAGTCAAGCCAGCTGGGAGCTGGCAGGCACAGACACAGCTCCCTACAACCAAGCAAATTCCCCTGGCGATGATAAGAAGCTCCCTGTACAGCCCTCCTGCTGAAACCCAACTCTCCTGGTGACAGAGAACCTAAGTGTTCTTCCCAGTAGTTTATTTAACAGCTTAATAGTTGTCACACCCCAATGGGTGACAGAGCAACCCCCAACTCTCTGGAAAGGCTGTGGTACAAGAAGTCTCATAAAAAACTGTGGCCTCTTTTCACAAATTTGTCTTTTTTGGGAGGGGGGTGCATTTTGCCTATGTTTTGTTCTATGCATCGATTTTTTAAAATTTTTTTATATATTTCTTACATCATTTTTCATTTTTGCATAATGTATGCATTTTCAAATTTGTCTTGATGACGCTAATGTCCTATGCCCACAACATACCCACATGGCAACACCAACCTCCAGAGATGAATGTGTCAAAGATGATCTGGGCACCATTGAAGAAATCACCAAACTGAGCCTCCCAGAGGGGTAGTAATTTAGGGCTTTCAATGCTCATCCCATATTCAAATCCCAGAACAGCTTCTTCTGACAGTGGGCTGTTGCTGACCTAAAAGAAAGGGAGATACTGTCGTGCAAGGAAGAGGTGACATGAGTCAGTAAAGGTGAAGCATCCCATTTATACAAACCTCTCAAAAGCAAGGAGGGGTAGAGAAGAAAGATTTGTTTTCATTCATCTCCACGTTCCTTTGAGAAAGAAGATCTTTTGCTCTCTCTGAGTGATGCAAATGGAAAAAGTAAGGACAAATAAAGGAAGGGGTAAAGGCAGTTGGAATATAAGCATTAAAGGCTTTCTTAGTGAATAAGTGACATTAACTTCTCAGATGACCCACCATCAGGACTGAGAGTAAAACTGTGTCATGCAAAAGACAAATATCTTATATTTTCACTCATGTGGAAGATAAAGAAATAAAACAAATGAAACAATCAAAACAAAACAAACTCTTAGAATACAAGAACAAAATGGTTACTGAAGGGAAGGGGAAAAGATGGTGTATAAATTGGGTAAGAGGGGCCAATTGCATGGTGAGGAAAGGAAACCAGATTTTTGGTGGGGGCAGGTAATATGTATCAAAGGCAAATCATAATAATGCTGTATACCTGAAATCTATAAACCATTATTGCTTTAAATTAAATAAATACCTTTGTTTTAATGTTATAAAACAAAGGGGGATATAAAATAAAGGGGGAAGTTACTATAAAAGGCCTACCTTTGGTTAGAAGTGATTGTTCTATTATCCTATGTGCACATTAAGGCTTATGGAGTATCATATATTGAGATAAAAAAATGCAGACTACAAAATTAATTTCTGGTGGGGGCTAAGGAGATTTGACAATTAAATGCAACACAATTCTGAACTGGGTTTGAAGATGACATGGTAGTCCTGTCTCATTGTTAATTTCCTGACTTGGCAAGTTATATTGCTGATTTCGGAGAATGTCCTAGTTATAGGAAATACACATCTAGGACATCAGATTGGCAACCTGATGAGTCCAACTTGATGTCTCAAATGTTTCACAATGAGAAAAAGTTCCTTTATATCATACCTCCACCTCCAAATTTTTTTTGTAATCTTGTGTTTTTTCAGCATTTTTCTAAGAGATCTTTTTTAACATCACAGATTTATAGAATATCATCTGGCAATAAAAAGAAATGCAATATGCTCCACCAGCGATAGACCTTGAAAACATAAGGGTGAGTGAAGTAAGCTAGTCAAAAAAGGCCACAGAGGGCCTCCCCGGTGGCACAGCAGGTTGAGTGCAGCCCTGTGAAGCTGTCTGCAGCCTATGCAGTGCCAGTTGGATTCTCGGCTGGCCAGGGAGATACCCACATGGTGCAGCAGACCTCTCCTGTCTCTCCCACTCTCCCCTTAGCAGTGTATTTCGGTCTTTCTGCCTGTTCTGCTCCCTGCTCTGTCTCTGGTGAATTCTCTTACCCTCCCACACCTCTGGCCTGTACCCCAGTGCTTGTATAAATAAATAAATCTTTAGAAAAAAGGCCACAAATTATATGATTTCATTCATATGAAAAAGCCAAAACAGGCAAATTAATAGAAACAGAAAGTAGATCAGTAATTGCCAGGGACAGGCAGGTGTGAGGAATGGGGCATGACTGCTTATTTTGGGTTTCTTTTTGGGGTAGTTAAAATGTTCTAAAATTAGATCATGGTGATGGCTGCAAAACTCATTGAATACACTAAAACCCACAAATTGTACACATTATGTTTTAATAAGTAAAAATAAAATAAAATTTATGCTCTGTCAATTATACCTCAAGAAGGATACAAATAAAACCTGGAAAAATTATATCTCCATTATGATTACAACTATACAAGTGTGTGATTTATTTGGGTAAGAACTCAATGACAGCACAGAAAAAAAATAGATGATTTTTTATCATGGTAGATTTGCATAATTTATCTTTTCTTACTTCTATTTGCTTCAGTTACTTATCAAGTTAACTTTTTAAAGGACCCATACTTTTCTCAGATTTGTGAGTTTGATGTAAATGGGGTTTGGCTGGGTGACTTTACTTGCTCCTCTGCCTGTTCTTACTTCTTTCCTCGTCTTTCTTCCTACCAAGGCTAACTTACCCACTCATACTCTGAATCAATCCTTCCTTCTTGCTCCATCACTTAACCCCTCTTTTCAGAACCTTTCCTACACTCATTTTTTCCTTTCAGCAAATAGACAATCAAAAGCTCAAAACTGGACAACTATTCCCCTAAGCAGCGCTCTCCAGCCATTGATTGTTTATTGCTTATGTTCCAATATGAGACCTACTTTCTCTATCCATTTTGCACCCCTTTATTTTAAAAAGTATAGAATCCAAAGCTGCCAACATCTGCTTCCAATTGCTTTAAGAATCTTGTAACTGGGGCCTCCCTGCTGGTGCAAGGGGTTAAGTCTCAGCACTATGAAAACATGCACAGCCACTGCAGCTGGAGTTTGATCCCCAGCCAGCCAGGGAGCTAACCCATGTGGAGCAGCAGACCTCTCCTGTCTCACCCGCTGTTCCCCTTAGCAGTGTATTTCAGTACACCTACCTGTTCTGCTCCCCACTCTGTCTCTGGTGAATCCTCTCAACCCCTCCCCCCATGCCTGGCCTACACCCCAGTTCTTGTATGCATAAATAAAAATAGATCTTTAAAAAAAAGAATCTTGTGACCATGGTCATCAGTACCCTCAGTTTACAATATATAATGAAACCTCCTACCTCTAGAAACCCCTTCTGATGAGGGTCCATATGGTTCAGAGGGATATACATGTCGTCAGTCTTCTGGCAAACAACCATGGCATGCCTGTGACTAAAAGTCCCACGGCCAACATCTTGACCACTCAGACGAACATTAAATCCTAAACAAGCAAGCAAGAAAGAAAAAGTGCAGATTTCCATGAATAACCAACTAATAATAAGGCCTGGTGATTCTGAATTCTTAATATCAGTTCACCCTGAGACTTTTTCTTAGGATAATAAATATCCTTATGAAAACATAGTTGTCCAATATTCAAAAGTCTGTAGTCAAGGTGAGATTGTATAAGAATGGAGAGTCAGCATTTGCCCTACAATTTTCAGAAGAAAATATCTTTCCACCGCATCTAGCACTGAACCTTTTGTTTCCCAAGAATAATTATTCTATAGATTATTTTCTAATGAAAGTTGTCAACACTGGTGAGGATGTGGAAAAAAAGGAACTCTCCTGCACTGCAGGTGGGAATGTAAACTGGTTCAACCACTATGGAGAGCTGTGTGGAGGTTCCTCAATCTGCTAAAAATGGAGCTTCCATATGATCCAGCAATTCCACTCCTAGGTGTTTACCCAAAGGACACAAAAACATTAACTCAAAAGGACACCTGCACCCCTGTGTTTATTGCAGCACTATTTACAATAGGTAAGCTATGGAAACAACCCAAATGCCCAAAAATAGATGACTGGATCAAGAAGATGTGGCACATACACACAATGGCATATTACTGAGCAATCAAAAAAGATAAACTCATGCCATTCACAGCAACATGGATGGAGCAGAGAGGGATCATGCTCAGTGAAATAAGCCAGAAAGAAAAAGAAAAATATCAGATGGGCTCACTCATAGCAGGAATTTAGAAAGCCTAAATAAAGGATCAGGAAAAGAACTAACTATAATAAACAAAAAATCAAAATCAACAGGCAACTATGAACCAGAGACACACTACAGAGGGGGAGAAGGGAGTAGAATCAAAACAAGGGTGGTGGGAATTTTATGGAGACTATTCCCAAGACGAAAATGCAATACATTGTACAAAAATGAAAAATGATGTAAAAAATATATAAAAGAAAAAAAAGAAAAGAAAGTTGTCAACACCACTTAATTCAGATAAAATAATATTGCAAAGATAGGTTATTGTAACTGAAAACCACAGTTGTTATATATATAACAAATACCATACAAGGCATTCTCTACCAGCTATGCAGCTAAACAGAAAAGTCTTACCTTGAGCAAGTAATGAGCCCAAGGCAAGAGCTTCTGCTGTGGCCCAGTCTAACTTTGTTCCATCCATCACCTTCTCCATTCTGGACTGTAAAATTGAAGAGGAACAAAAAAGAAACTTTTAAGAGGCCGCACCTTGGGCCTCCCCTGGTGGCTCAGGAGGTTGAGTGCAGTGCTGTGAAGCTGTCCGCAGCTTCTGCAGCGCCGGTTCGATCCCAGCCAGCCAGCAAGGGTTCCACATGGCGCGGCAGACCTCTCCTGTCTCGCCGGCTGCTCCCCTCAGCAGTGTATTTTGGTTAGTCTGCCTGTTCTGTTCCCCGCTCAGTCTCTGGTGAATCCTCTCAACCTCCCGCGCATCTGGCCTGTACCCCGGTTCTTGTATAAATAAATAAATAAATCTTAAAAAAAAAAGAGTCTGCACCTTTTTTCACGCTAAGTTAAAAATATAAAATGCAACAACATAACAGAAACTTACTGTTAAATAAAACAGAATGTTAAGGCCACAGGAGTCTAATGCAATTAAATGATATTTTAAAACAGGCAAAACAAGCAGGTTAGTGATTAACCCTGCAGCTGAATGGAGGGAGATGGCATGAAGGAGGGGGACATGGGAAAATGGGCTGGTAACGTTCTATTTCTTCTGCTGATGGTGAGTATATAGATTTCAAAAATAATTTCTATACTTATAAAAAAACAAAAATGAAGCTAATATTTGAAAATAATTCAGAGGGCAAAGTTTTTTTCATCCAGTTTCAAGAAAGATGAAAGCCTTCAAAGCCTTATTGCCTAAGTTTTAGTACTGAAAGTCCCATGTTCTAGGAAACCCCCGATTCCCAGGCGAACCAAGAGAATTTATCATCCTATATTTAACATTAAACAATATGTGCCTAGTGGTGCAAGGGATTAAGCACTGCACTATGAAACTGCCCTCAGCCTCTGCAGCAAGAGTTCGATCCCCGGCCAGGGAGTAACCCACATGGCAAAGCAGACCTCTCCTGTCTCGCCCGCTGCTCCCCTCAGCAGTGTATTTCAGTCAGTCTGCCTGTTCTGTTCCCCACCCTGTCTCTGGTGAATCCTCTCACCCCCTACCCCGCATCTCTGGGCTGTACCCCAGCTCGTGTATGCAAAAATAAATAAATCTTTAAAAAAAATAAACAATATGGAAAACCTCAACTTTTTAAGGGCCTAGAGGCTTGCCTTCAAGGGCATATGTGTTGATTTTTGTTGGTTTTATGAAGTTTACAAGATTATTTTTTAAAACATACTAAAGAATGAAAGTATTTTCTGCTCAATGATCAGAAGACTCAAAACAGGCATTACTACATACTGTTGTATCTTTTTAATACCGAGCATGTAATGTTAAACATATACAGATGCTTAAACATGATATATACACATTAAGGAAGTGTAAATATTCATAGAGGAAAGGTGGGCATAGATAAAATTGAACTTAAACTGAACTTGACGCTTATTACCAAAATACAACTAGGCTGGGTCCCCAGAACATAAAGACACACAGTCAAGATTTGCCAAATGAATAGGCCAACTAAACAACCAGCAATTGTGCAGCAACATCAATTGTCTTCCTGCACAAGAAGAACAAAGGATAACCAGAGATGTCAGTGCTCCCTACCTGAACATACATCTTCAGAAGGTGACTATGCATCTGGAGTTCCTCTGGCACCTCTACAGACTTCTTGGCAATAAAGCGTAGGAGGTCGAGGGGCACACCCGTGTTCCAGGTGGTAATGCAAGCTTCTGGCTGAACCAGGCCCTGCCAGTGGGCCTGCAGGTTAGTGGCAGGGGGGC
This sequence comes from Talpa europaea, assembly GCF_964194135.1. Lineage (NCBI taxonomy): Eukaryota > Metazoa > Chordata > Mammalia > Eulipotyphla > Talpidae > Talpa > Talpa europaea. The sequence continues at coordinate 30,264,666 of NC_140082.1, forward strand.
TGTAGTTGGCCATGTTGGTTAAATGGTCATTTAATTTTGCATAGTAGGTTGCTTTGATTTCTGACACCTCCTCCTGGGTCATTAGTCCTTTGGCAATGAGGTGTTCTGCATATGTATCTGGGATACTCTTTCGGGCTCTGTTCAAGAACAAGGGAGAAAAATCAACCTGATTTGTAAATATCTAAGAGAGACAGACTGAGTCATTGTCAAAGGTATTATGAAGTATCATAGTTATAAAAGTCACATAGGAAGTCTTTTGGAATTAGAGAGGGTGGTTGCACAATATTGTGAATGTACTAAAAGCCACTGACTTGCTCACTTTAATATAGTCCATTTATGTTATGTGCCTTTTATGCAACAAGTTATTTATTAAAACCAGGGAGTGGTGAGAATCCACCTTTTCCAGGCAAGCAAGAAAAACAAATTTAGAAGCTTTTGTCTACAGCCAGGTAGAATTAATTAGTAATAGAGTTTTCCAGGGAATGGTAATTCTGGAAAAAGAATTTACAGGACCTAACTAGATTGGCTATCCATCTGGCACCCCTTTATTTAAAAAAGTATGGAACCCAAAGTTGCCAACATCTGTTTCAGGTGGCTTTAAAATCCCTGTAACTAGAATCATGAGCACTTGAGTTTTACAACAACCACAGATGTTATGGAATAGTCATATAACACTTTGAACTATAAAGTTTGTTCATAAATATCATATTTAATCTTGACCAAAGGGAGAAATTAGCAGGATAGATTCCTTTACATGAAGTCTTGATGTAATTCAAGTAATTCAGCTAAGTTCAGACTTTGAAGGAAAAGCCAAGTGTGTTCTTCCCATAGCAGTCTGCTACCTGTGACTAGAAAAGCTCATAAAATGTCACCAAGACTGTCCCAGTTTAAGACTGAAAGTTCATGTTCCAGGCAAAAAAAAAAAGAGTTGGTCACCTTGAGAGTGTCTAATAAAAATAATAATGCGAAGGGCCTCCCTGGTGACACAAGAGGTTAAGACGCAACCTATGAAGCAATCCGCAGTCATTGCAGCACAAGTTCGATCCCCGACCAGGGAGTTACCCACATGGTGCAGCATGCTCGCCCGCTGCTCCCCTCAGCAGTGTATTTCAGTCAATCTGCCTGTTCTCTTCCCCACTCTGTCTCTGGTGAATCCTCTCACCACCACCCCCAGGCCTTTGGCCTGTACCCCAGTTCTTGTATGTATAAATAAATAAAATCTTTAAAAATAATAACACTAATAATGCAAGCCCTATATGAGACAGGGGCTTCAGACAAAAGTTTATCATTACACCTGACAATTTTGTACATGGCCGGGTTGGTGAATGTTTATCATTGTACCTGATGATTTTGTACATGGCTGGGTTGGTGAAGAAGGGCTCATCCAACTCATTGTGGCCCCACTGCCTGTAGCACAACAAATCAATAATCACATCTTTCCGGAACTGGCGCTGGTATTCAAAAGCTAGTTGTGTGGCACGGACTACTTCCTCTGGGCTATCTCCATTGACATGGATGATGGCACAGCCCACAAGTTTCCCTGAGGAAGAAAAGACCATGATGAAGCAGGCCAGCTAACCCTGAAAGATAATAATCCAACTCCAACTCCTATTGCCTGTGTTAGGAGACAGCCGATTTCCTGGGGGGTAGTTTGGCTTGGTTGTTAAGAACCACTAATTTGGGGTCCAGATGATAAGAATGAGTTCAACTCCCAGTTTTGAGACTTATAACTTTGGTAAAGTTATGAGTCTCAGTCTCCAGTTATAACAATGAGATAATAGTTTCTCTTTCTAAGTAGTATCATAAAGATTAAATAAGTTAATACACACTAAGTGCTTAACATGCCTAGTGCATAATATCACATCTATTTTGTTACTGCAATGTTCTTCCCTCCAAGATGAAAGGATCATTAAAAAACACATCCTAGACCCAGAATGTATTTTAATATCTTTATCAAACAAATCACAAAAAGCTTGCATAGCCCCAAAAGACATCCAGGCCAGACTTTGGGTATAAAAACAGAATATTTCCTACCATCTGACAGTTCTTACAGCTCTGTGAATATAGTATGAATAATAAAAACCCTACCTTAACACAACCAATTTCCACAGGCCAAAGCAAGTTGACTTCGCCTCTTAATATCTGATCTCTAAGGAGACCATCTAGCCAAATTTACTGGTTGAACATCAGCCTTTTATCTAAAATGTTGGGTATTCCAAATTTGAATATCCTAAAAAACAATTACTTTTAATGTTGTATTAATTGTGTTGATCTCATGTTTCTACCAGACATTTCACTGGATATTTAAGCAATTTGAGATTATACCTCTAAGTTGCAATTTCCTTGGATTTTAAGGTTCATATTCAGACTTTCAAAGAAATATTAACATAACAACACTGTTGGTGACTACTTACCACATCTGATCCAAAATGTAAGATGGGGACCTCTATGGTGGTGCAGGGGTTAAAGTCTCAGTGCTATCAAGCCATCACCAGCCACTGAGGCATGAATTTGATCCCAGCCCAGGGAACTAACCCACATGGCACAGCAGACCTCTCCTGTCTTGCCCACTGCTCACCTCAGCAGTGGACTTCAGTAGATCTGCCTGTTCTGATCCCCACTCTGTCTCTGGTGAATCCTCTCACCCCCACACCTCTGGCCTATACCCCAGTTCTTGTATGCATAAAATAAATAAAAAATAAATCTTAAAAAAAAGGTAAGATGGAATATCCAGTGAGGTTCACTGTTCTGAGTGAACTAGAAATTCCTCCAGAAATATGTTTTCTGATGCAGTGACATTGACTCAGCCTTGTGTTACCTACCAATATCACTACAGTATAAGGAAGACCTTCCCCTCTCTGCTGGAGTGGTATAGCCCAGCTGGTTATTCACAATCAGATGGACACTCCCACCAATTCTGAAATGTGGGAGATTAGAGAGTGTAAATGTTTCAGGAACAATCCCTTGACCACAGAAAGAGGCATCACCGTGAACCTAAATCATGGAGAAGAAAAAAGAAAAAGAACATAAGGGATTGAGAAATTTAGGTTGTTATATTGAAAAACATTGTTTGCAAATTACAACAGAAATGTAAACAACCACCCTCCCACTGTTTTCCTGCCCTCCTAAAAATCTGCTCATTACAAGATTTTCTAGAATGGTTAGGTTGATCTCAAGCAACTTTCAAAGCGGTTACATCAGTTCTTTTCCTATTGTAGCCACTACCAGCTGATCTACTCATTCCGTCCTTCATCATCACCTATACCCATCACTTAAGCAAAGATTCTAGTCAATTCAACAGAACCATAGAACGAAGGGCTACTGGAGGTGGAGAAGGAAAACAAGTTTTACTAGAAGCTTGCGGGAATACAGCCTGTAAGACAAAAGGAAAAGTGCACACTTTGAACTCTTCCAAAATCATGCTGCCCTCTGGAAGGAAACTGCATATAGCTCACATCAGCTAATCCTCACTAGGTGTGTTGTTAACTGTTGTGAACATAAAAGAGAGTGAGGTGAGAGCAAAGACAGGAGGTGAGGGGGGAAGTCTATTATACATCAGTGAAAGAAAGCTTTGAGGAATATAAAATATTACTATGAGAAAATGTCAAAAATGTGCTATTATTCTGGAAACGGATGCCTGCTAGATCATTATGAAACCTGGTAGACAGAGGTAGTAGGAAAGGGGGAGATTTTAAAAAAGTTGAAAGCAAATAATGATGGAATTGTAGATGTCAGATGGTCTAAATGCAAATGTAAACTGCAATAATTTCGTGCTAGAAGGCTAATGTTATAAACAGCCAAATTGCTGAAATAAAGAACAAAATGACCTGATAAGCCCTAATATAAGGTATCTAATAAAAAAAAGTGCAAGACCTAAATATGAATGAATAAAGAATACTTGGAAGTATATTTTTTTTCAAATGACATTGAAAATGTCTTTAAATGTCATTTCTTTATAAGCATAAAATTTGCCTAAGGAAACACTGCTTTGACTATTTGAAATTTCTAGCTCACACCTTCCTAATTTCTAGGGCCCGTAGGGATGACTCATATTTTGTAGTATCTATGCCTAATAATAACATACCCTTACATTTTCTCCTCGGTACAACACATTTTCTCTATTAGTCTGCTCAACAACTAGGTATCAGAAAGGAAGTCACAGATGAGAAAACCAAGGCTCTGAACAAAAGCATATATACATTTCATATGTTAGACACCAGACTTTCTGAGATACCTCTGTTTACCCTACTTATTTCAACAAGTCTTTTCCTGGCTCAAGGAATTATTACATACATGTTCTGATTTAATCCTCAGAAAACTATAAGGAACATAATATATTCCCATTTACCCATGAGATACAGAAAATCTAAGTAATAAAATCAAGCACGCCAAGGTTAAGATTCGCACTCTGGTCTTACTGATTCCAGAGTCCTTCTCTTTTCTATACCATACTACATTTAGTGTCCAGCCATAAGCCACACAGTAGTGCACGTAGGTGGAGGAGTTCCTGGCATCTGATTATTCCTTACTCTTTGGTGATGGGATGTCTTGTGGGTAATGATGTAAAGGGAGACCAGCAAAACAAAAGAGAGAGATTTGTGCCTCGCTGCTCTTTTGAGAAACTATTATAGCAGAAGCCTTGCTAAGAACCTAACATCTGTTCATAACATGCATTGTTGTTGCTTTTTTTAAAGATTTATTTATTTATACAAGCACTGGGGTACAGGTCAGAGGTGCGGGAGGGTGAGAGAATTCACCAGAGACAGAGCAGAGAGCAGAAAAGGCAGAAGGACCAAAATACACTGCTGAGGGGAGCAGCGGTCGAGACAGGAGAGGTCTGCTGCACCATGTGGGAATCTCCCTGGCCAGCCAGGAATAAAACCGGCACTGCAGAGGCTGCAGATAGCTTCACAGCACTGCGCTCAACCCTCTGCGACACCAGGGAGGCCCAACATGCATTGTTTTATTTTAGTTTTAGCATTCGCAGCACTAAAGCATACATTTGTCATTTACTAATTTCATTTTCCTTCTTAAATCAAAAGAGAAACTGGGGCCTCCCTGGTGGCACAAGGGATTAAGCTCCGCACTATGAAGCAATCCGCAGCCTCTTCAGCACAAGTTCCATCCCCTGCCAGCCACAGAGCAGGGGAAGCAGGCCGCAGGGGAAGCAGGCCACATGGCGAAGCAGACCTCTCCTGTCTCGCCTGCTGCTCCCCTCAGCAGTGTATTTCAGTCGGTCTGCCTGTTCTGTTCCCCACTCTGTCTCTGGTGAATCCTCTCACCTCCCACCCTGCATCTCTTGCCTGCACCCCAGTTCTTGTACACATAAATAAATCTTTAAAGAAAAAAGAGAGAAACTGCCCCATTGTTCCCCCTAATCTTTGAAGGAGTGAGGTCTGTAAGTACAAACCAATGCTAGGGGAGGTGGAAGCAAATCAACCCAACATTCCAACATGGCTGGGATTTGGACACAAAGGATCACAACTGAGAATCCACTTCCACCAGATCGAGGGCCCAGATAAACAGAAGACAGCTAGAAATGGGGGCATGAGGAATCTCACCCACCATTATCTATGGGCTCCAATTTTACAGGCCCCACAAAAAATTAGAATGTGTATCAAGCAAGATAAGAGATGTACAGACATATCAGGCTAATAATCCTGGAACAGAAAGTAGACAAAAAAAGGGTTCTCATCACTAAAGAAAATGCCTCTTACTTCAGATGTCCGTCTTAAGATGTGTTTATGTGCTGGGTAAATACGAATGACTGAAATATCTTAGAGTATCATGAACTAAGTCAAGTGGGACATAAAGAGAATGTCTGACTAATGGTGTGAAAGTTTCTATTTAGATATGCTTATTCATAATATCATAAAATCATGTCATAATCAAATCCAATTCTGTCTGCTAAGAATTTAGTCACTGGAAGTTTCTGATCCTTGGAAAATTAGCATGAATAAGATAATGTGGTTATTTGTATACGTAGCAAATATTCTACTGCCTTACAGACATCTATTTCTTTTTTTTTTAATAGAGGCATGTTTTATTTATTTATTTGTTTGTTTGTTTGTTTGTTTGTTTTGTTTACACATGCACTGGGTACAGTCAGAAGCATGGGAGGGTGAGAGAATTCACCAGAGCCAGAGCAGGGCAGAGCAGGCAGAAGGACCGAAGTACACTGCTGAGGGGAGCAGCGGGCGGCAGGAGAGGTCTGCACGCCATGTGGGACCCTCCTCCGGTGGCCGGGGAGCAGCCGGGGATTGAACCGGCGCCGCAGAGGCTGCGGGCAGCTTCGCAACCCAGCGCTCAACTGCTGCGCCACCGGGGAGGCCCCAGACATCTATTTCTATTGGGCTTGAAGACTAGTTACTGATAACTAAGGTAATACCACCCAGAATTCTTGTAAAAAAAATGTGACCCACAAACAAAACTCTAAAAGCTTCCTGTTGGGTTACTAAACAAAGAGGTTAGAGAAAGCAAGAACCACACTAGTAATTTGCTTTGTTTGCCTTACTACCAGAAGTCTTTGTTTTAAAACAAACAAATGAAATAAGTCCAAACTCTTGTAGCCTCGTTAGACATGTGGATACTTGCAGAGAAGTAAGGACATCTGTCCTCTTAGAAGTAGCAGTAATGCTAGTCAATACCAGCTGAATTAGAACTCAGAAAGAAAAAAACAGGGGGAGCCTCCGTCTAAAGTGTCTGACCTAAAGAACTGATGACCTCACCTCTGCTATTAATTTTTTAATAGAGAATCTTCCCAAAAGTCTATCTTGGTTTTATCTTGAATGTCCACCATCCCCTTTGATCAGTCAATCTGAACACTCTTTCTCCTGGTCATCCCAACCTCTGGCCTCACTTCCTAAAGCTACAATTACCTGTAAACAAATGACTCTGTCGCCAGGTTGAGCACCACTGTCTGGAGAGTAATCCCCATCCTGTCGGGACTGCTGTCTTCCACGAGTCTTCCCGACAGCCACTGGGTTAACAGCTTCTAGGTGTGACGGGTTAGGCAGCATTGTCACGTGGAGGGGATGGTGTGCCCCAAAGTCCAGGTCCACAGAGGAGGTCAGATGAGACAGGACATCCCCAGTGGCTGAGATATTTTCTGGAAATTCACTCAAGCCTCGCATTTTACGAAACATCAGCTATTATGAGTAAAAGATTATGATAAACATTATCACAAGGAGACTAAGGAAAATCTTATACCGCTATACAATAAAAAATTTACATACATGCTTTTATAATTATTAATACTGTGTATTATTGTGTGCTCAAATGCACAAAACTATTTGGAAATCTTCACAATCAAATAAAATGCCAAAACTTTGAATCCACCATCACAAAGAGTTACCTCTTCCTTGCAATAAGAAAATTTTCCAAAAGAACTTCATAATAATCTTGTTAAAGGTAGACAAGAAAATAGAATAGAACTTAATCCTATTTAGGTAAGAGATAACTTACACCACTTAGACAAGTCAGATCCAAAAAATTTATACTGCATGGGCTAACATATACAACTAGTATATTAAGTAAAAGTTCTCATTAAAGAAATATTTTGAAGGTTATGATTCAAACTTTGTAATGTACAATGGAAGGAATCAAAATATGAGATTCCCTAAATAAAGATATATTGGGGCCTCCCTGGTGGCACAGGGGTTAAAATGTCAGCACTATCAAGCTATAGCGAGCCATTGTGGCATGAGTTCAATTCCTGTCCAGGGAGATAACCCGCATGGTACAGCAGACCTCTCCTGTCTTGCCCGCTGCTCCTCTCAGCAGTGTATTTCACTAGATCCGCCTGTTCTGCTCCCCATTCTGTCTCTGGTGAGTGCATCCTGGTGACCTAGGGGTTAAGTTTCAGAGCTATCACCTCTATGGCCTGAGTTCGATCCCAGCCAGGGAGCTAACCCTCTGCAGCAGCGGGCCTCTCCTGTCTTGCCTGCTGTGTATTTCACTTAGCAGTGTATTTCACTAGATCTGCCTGTTCTGCTCCCCACTCTGTTTCTGGTGAATTGTCTCACCCCCTGCACCTCTGGCCTACACCCCTGCTCTTCTACACAAAAATAAATAAAATTGAAAAACAAAAAGTACACTTGAAAGAAGAAAATTTATCTAGTCACATCATCCTTAAGGATACTAACTCCTGCCAACTTCTCTGGGAAAAGAAAGAATTCATAAGAATATATAGAGAACCAACCTAAAAGCAGTTCTATCCAATGACATTAACTAAGCTATCTACTGGTCCATCAGCTTAGTTAATTTTCTAAAAGGAATTATTACTATCCGTTTCATTCTATTACAGTCAATTATAGATCAGTGGTAAGAAACATAGAAAGTACCTTACCTCTGGAGGGAATTGCAGAAGACCTGTTAATAAGTTGAGTCTTCCTCTATGGGGCATCCCAATAATGACATCAGTGATTCCACCATAGGCTGACATTTTCAGCAACTCATGGAAAAAGCCCATCATGCTTTCAGCTCCTTCGCCTCCATATCGCTTTACTGTGGCAAACTTGGTGGCCAAAAAGTGGTCAAATTCCTACGAACATCATGTCAGACACATCAGTCGCAGGGAGATAGTCCACAGCTCAGATGAAAATCAGACACGTTTATGTGCTGTAAGGACACCCCACACCACTTCAAGTGGGTGCAGCAGTGGCCCCTCACTACAGATTCCAGACACAGAGAAGTCCAGCAGAGCATAGCAGGGAAGGCTGGCCCAGGACACCGCACAGGACTAGGGATGGCAGAGAAAATAACTTGAGTGGTAGACTAACTTCTCCCAGAGGAATCCCTTGCAAATGTGTTCTAGGGTCAGGGTAAGCCCTAGAGTCCTGCTGCCTCTTCCATCAAGGCTGCAAACCAGCCAACTACTCAAATTATTGAGAACAGGTTTGTTGTCGTCTTGATATGCCTGTGTCAGGCTCACAGCCCTTGCATAGATTCTATTCTATTAATTTAATAGTCTCCTTCAAGAATATTCCTTTTTGAACTTCTGGTAATGAAAAGAGAAGATCTTAAAGATTCACAATCTTTTACAGAATGAATAAAAAATGTATAAAAGTATGTTTACTCAGAGGAAAACTAAGTTGATGCGGATAAGCAGGGATATATTCAGAAAGTTAATGTCTTAATTCTCTCTCTTCAATATTTATAGATCTTGGTAGATATTTATATCTTTTCATTCTCTCCCATATTTACATATCTTTGTAGGCCTGATCCGTTGATATGAGTTGCTATTTTTATACCTGGGATTCCAGCATTAATTTTGACAGATGTTTTCGCTCTTCTGTGGTAAATGTCTCCTTTTTCAGTTCCTCAAACCGCTTGGCAAACCAGTCTTTCTCCTTCTGGCTCTGAAGTTGGGAGGTTTCGATAGAAATCTGCCCACAGTAAATTTGGTTGAGATAAGCTAATACTTCCTCAAGAGAGGCTTCGTCCTTCCCCATGCTCAATAATCCTATAAAATGGAATCAAAGGGATCACTTTTAGAAAATTAACCATGTAACCAACTATAGGATATAACAAAATAATTATTTCAATTCAGAGCATTTCATTCTGAAAAACTTGCACCATTATCAATGCTTACCTAAATTTTCCTTAAAGGAAAACTGCAATAAAACTAGGAGAAGGGGAAAAATCTTTCTTCACAAGGACAGAGCATTCTACTTTATACCAAATTGTAATTCTATTATAATTTCAAACTAAAATTTGAAAACTATCATTCATCTGCTTTGGAGCTACAAATTGTATGTTCTACTTTTATTTGAAATGTCTATTAATATCTGTAAGGCAATGTCTATTACTGAACAGATGATCTTAATATAAATTAATATTGATAGCAACATGTTAAGGTAAAAATAAATCTCTCTCTGAATACCTGTCAAAGAAAAGGAAGGTCTGTAATATGTCAATAACTCAGCACCAAGTCATTTTATCAGTTATTTGCCTAAATTTACAATATGAGTTTAACAAGCCAACATTCACTTTATATTGCTTATGTTTTCTGACAATAAATTTTAGATCCTTGGTATTGTAATGAACACGGGGGTCAGATATCTCTTTGAGATGTTGATTTCAATTCCTTTAGAAAAATACCCAAACGTGGGATTGCTGGATCTTGTGGAATTTCTATTTTTAATTTTTTGTGAAATCTCCACACTGTTTGCCATAATGACTGTACCAACATATTGCCACCAACATTATAGAGGGTTCTCTTTTTTCTATATCCTCTTTAACACAGCCATTCTAATAAGTATGAAGTGATATCTCATTGCAATTTTGATTTGCATTTGCCTGATGATGAGTAATGTTGAGCACCTTTCATATACATGTTGGCCATTTGTATGTCTTCTTTGGTCAAAACACTTTTGAATGAAAAATGTGCTCTATTAGAAAACCATTCTAGAATCTCAAGACTGTTCCTCCCAGACAGTGCTTTAATGCACCCCTCATTGTCTTCTCGTACCCAATGAAATCTCAGCTCCATCAGCAAGTGGGTTATGCAAAAATAGAGAAAGGAGCTCAGCCAACTGTCAAATGGACAGTGTGTTGCTAATGGGTTTTACCTGTGGTATTAAAGGGTCCCTGTAGAGTCTGCACAAGGGCTTGGATTTCTGGCACATTCTCCTGCAGGGCTTGTCCAGCAAAGAGGGGGTTGATTTTGGCAGCTTTATGACCATGCTCACAGTATACTGTCACCAACCTGGCAAGACCATGATCAACTAATTCAGGGGAAAAATAAAACAATATGAACAGTTTAGGAAGTTCCCATAAAATCAGTTTTTCAAAGAAAGCTCTATGGCCTTACACATTTTTTTTTTTTTTAGATTTATTTATTTATGCATACAAGAGCTGGGGCACAGGCCAGAGATTCAGAGGGTGAGAGAATTCACCAGAGACAGAGTGGAGAACATAACAGGCAGTCTTACTGAAATACACTGCTGAGGAGAGCAGCAGGCACAACAGGAGAGGTCTGCTGCGCCATGTGTGTTGCTCCCTGGCCTGCCAGGGATCGAACTGGTGCTGCAGTGGCTACTGACAGCTTCATATTGCAGAGACTTAACCCCTTGCACCACCAGGAAGGCCCTATTTTTATTTTTAGAACCTAAAAAAAGTTAGCAGATCTGGTTTGTATTCAGGGTATTGCAAAATATACCTCTTTACTTGCCACAGGCTGAGAGGAAAGACCATATGTATATTATATATATAATATGTAAAAGGTGTGTTTACACTAATATGGCATTCAGAAGGATCATACTATGTCTAGTAAATTAATGATCAAACAATTCCAGTAAATGAACAGATTTTAGGTTGGAGGTTACTGGATCTTATTCAAATTCTCCAGTTGTTTTATGAAGTAAGATACCTACATATTTGAAGCTAAAATCCTGATAGACCACATCTAAAGCATCACCCCAGCGGGCCTTTTAATGAACAGTCTTGCCTAGGCTCTCTAACATTGCAAGATCCTAGTTTTCTTTACTCACTGACAGATAATTTTGTTGAACTTAGTACTTAAACTAAAAGTCAACATCTTTTATCATGTGGTTATGAACTGCCCCCAAAAAATACCCAGTGCATTCCCACAGTTCGATTTCCATTACAGATACATAAACTTAAGGTATGCAGGAGTTTTGGACATTTATTAAAACATTGAAGACTCTAGGATGGGAAAATCCTAATTGGAATCTCTTAGAACCCTATTAAAATGAGATGGCTGCATATATCTTCAATGAAGGAATTTCATAGAAAAACATATTATAAAGTCAAATTAATTTGTACCAGAATAGTCTTTCTGTACAACAAACTCAGAGACCTAGACCATGCAACTAATTTCATTCTATACCAATACTCTCCCTTCCCATGTCAAACACAGCATGTTTATAAAACAGATTTTTTTCTGCAAGGTATTTCTTACTTAGGGAAAAAAAAACAAACAAACTACCAACCCTCACTCCTGCAAAAAAAAAAACAACAACAACAATAAAATAGCAACAAATTTAAATAGAAAGCTTTTTCTGATGTTTCCTGTTTTTCTAATCCCTCCTTAAATCATGGCCATGACAGCTAAACAAGGATCACAGATTGATAATAAATGATAGTGATCAACTGTTGAATACTATCTTCTGCTCTGCACCACACTAGGTTTTTTCACACATACCATTTTATCCAGGCCTGGCAACATCTGTTAAATAGGTGTCATTACGTGCAGAAGCATAAATCAAAACCTAAAGAGGTTTAGTGGCTTTTAAGAGGTGACACAGGTAATGAAGAAGGTGGAATGTGAACAAGTGTGTTTGTATTGAAGCTGAAATGTAAATTCAAGTGTGTTTTTATCTTCAATCCAGTATTTTATCCATTTTACCATAATAAAAAGTAAAAAGGAGGACCTCCCTGGTGGTACAAGGGGTTACGCCACAATCTATGAAGCTATCCACAGCCACTGCAGCACGAGTTCGATCACCTCTGGCCTGTACCCCAGTTCTTGTATGCATAAATAAATAAATCTTTTTTTTTTAAAGTAAAAAGTAAAGTACATAGCAAAAGAATGACAGAACTAGAAGCCTTTCAGATTAAAAAAAAAAAGTGTACAAGAATTAATGTCATTAGCTTGTATTGGTCTGCATTGGTGCTCCCAGAAACTAGAGTTTCTCTCATGCAATAATAGTTCCCTCAACCTTTTTTGTTATGATTCCAGTAAAGACACCTGTTATTTCTAATATGAAACACACCAATGACCTCACTTCGATTGTTAAAGCTCAGGGTCAGTAACCACTACACACTTGTTTGGATCTTATGGCGCTCATCCCCTCCTGAGCCCAAATTCCCCACAGTAAAATGTATTCCTATGAGTCAGCACCCCTAAATCTACCTCTTTTAAATTGGGATTGTTGATCAAAAAAGTCTAGTTTACTTAGAAATTGAGATTTACAGAGGTTAAAGTACAAGCTGTTGCTAACAGCCAGCTACAAAGAACACTCATCACAGGTCAAATTTTAACTAGTAAACCACTGCCATCCACAAGGTTAGTAGAAGCAAATTCATTATCTCTTTAAAGTCTAACATAATGAAGATCTTAGTGAAAGGTGTAGTCATCCTATGAAGCTTTCACTTTTAGCCAAGATACACATACGAAGAAAGAAGGCTGACAAAGGGCATAGAGGAAAAGAGACACAACACAACTGTGATGACCCCTCCTTCTACTTCACTATGTCACCTTTGATGGGGGAAGATTCCATGTGTCCATTTTCACTGGAGTTTGTCCTTTGATTTACTTTGCCAATACACAAGAGTTAAGTACATGATTCATCATACTAACTCTGTTATTCCTGATATAGGCAGGTGTCATGAAAAAGATTAGCACCAATCAAACCAAGTCCCTTCATCAGCCTCCTGGTTTAATTAATAAAACTGATCATAGACTGTTTTTCCTTACATAAAAGTAAGGGAAAATCTGGCAAGGCTTTATTGTTATCATCAGCCAAAAAAAAAAAAAAAAGGAGTACTTTTTCTAAAACGTAGTAACATAGTAAGTGTGTGTTGTGCTTCCTTTCTTAATTCTCAGTGTTAAGGCTATTCATGCAAAATTCAGATGCACTAAATATCATAAATAAATTGCATGTACAGAATCCTTTTTCTATTTCTCAATAGGAACAGATCATTTCATAAACACTCTTTTAATTGTAGAGCTGAGAGGAATATAACGCAGTCTCTTCACCAGGCAAGATCTTACAATGTAAGAAGATGATCCTTACACAAAACTGCACATAAGTAGGAAAAGTTCTGCAGCGTCCTAGAGACTGCACACTGAGAATTAAGGGAGTACATGGACTTATCTGGAAAGACATCATGGAAGAGATGGGAAGAGACCTGGGCTGGGGGAAGTGGAGGAGGACAGAATGAGGGAGGGGAGCTTTGGATACAGGTAGGGAATGTGGGGGGTTTTATGTCAGAGATAGGTAAGAACTGAAAGCACAATGGGCCCCAAAACATGAAGGTTAGCATTGCATATCAAGCTAAAACTTGTTCTGAGAGGCAGTGGGAAAATGACTCAGTATAACCAATGTTTTAGAAAGACTGGACTAGGCTATAAATCACAATAGCCGTGAAGCCAGCAGTTTTATCATCTGGAAGGCACAAATCTCTTTGAGACCTCAATAAAATCTATGGGCCATTTACCTGGAAACAGATACACATGCAGAGCTGTGCAAAGTACACAGACCCTGAGAACATTTTCATAGAGCTCCGTGGGAGCAGGTTAAGAACACCTGAATTAAACTATTTGGTAGGGAGAGGGGAAGTGAGGGGGAGACCAGAATTAAAGGCCTAGACTAGGATTCTAGGTAGTGAAAAGGTAAAGAAAGCAAGGCTTTGGGAAGTATAGTGCTCAAATTTTTTTTAAAGATTTATTAATGCATACAAGAGCTGGGGTACAGGCCAGAGATGCAGGGGGTGAGAGGATTCACCAGAGACAGAGTGGGGAGAAGAACAGGCAGATTGACGAAATACACTGCTGAGGGGAGCAGTGGGCAAGACAGGAGAGGCTGCCTCGCCATGTGGGTTGCTCCCTGGCTGGTCGGGGATCGAATTCGTGCTGCAGAGGCTGCGGATTGCTTCATAGTGCAGTGCTTAACCCCTTGTGCCACCAGGGAGGCCCCTCAAACTTTGATATTAAGAATGAGTTGAAACAGTTGAAGTTGGGTTGTTTGCCCCAGATTTCAACAATATATCTGTAGCAGAGGCTGGTATAACTCTCTTCTCTTTCAGAGTAGCAGACAGTTGAGCGTATGGCCAATCAAAATAGACACACACTTCCCCCACTTCCACACAGCCAATGTAGCCATATGACTAAGTTTTGGCCGGTGAGAAAGTAGTAGAAGTCATATCTGAACCTTCTGGGTCTTGCCTCTAGAAGGAAGAGTGTTCTCTTTCCGTCTTCCTTTCCTCCATCCTGCTGACCAGCACATGTAGATAGTAGTGAGCCATCCTGGACTAGAGTTGAAAGCAACACCCAAAGGACAGTGAAGAAACAGAAGGAGTCTAACCCCCCGTGACTTTGCAGAGCACGGCTCTCAAACCTGATCAGACTTTAACTTATCTTGCATCATGTTATTCCAGGTCTCTATCACAGTCCCTAAACCCATCCTATCTAACAGAATTTGGTACAGAGATGCATATGACTCTGGCTAGTGATCAGGTGGAGGGTGAGAACCAGATATTTCAGCCGTGAAAGCTGGTGTGCACTGTTATGCTACCTGACAAAACATTTGGTACAACTGGCACCAGTGATATTCTGAAAGGCAGACCATGGTTCTGAGGCCTGTAGCTCAGTAGTGTGTGTTTGCAGTTTCCTTTCACTTTTGGCAGAAAGTTGAGGTCAAATTGGAGGTATTCAATCAGCAAAAAGATAAATAGATAAAGAACCCATAAGGCAAAATCAGGGGAATGGACAAAAAGCAGAGGAAAGGAACAAAATAAATAAGTGAACATAGTATACTACATAGCCACATCAAAAGCTTTATCATTTCTCTCCAAGAGGATCGGATAACTGCTGTTGAGCCCTCATTTTATTTTTTTTTTAAATAGGAGTTTTGGGTCTCCCTGGTGGCGCAAGGGGTTAAGATGCAACCTATAAAGCTGACCGCAGCCACAGCAGCATGAGATCAATCCCTGGCCAGGGAGAAACCCACATGGTGCAGCAGACCTCTCCTGTCTCACCCACTGCTCCCCTCAGCAGTGTATTTCAGTCAGTCTGCCTGTTCTGTTCCCCACTCTGTCTCTGGTGGATCCTCTCACCCCCGCACCTCTGGCCTGTACCCCAGTTCTTGTATGCATAAATAAAGAAATCCTTAAAAAAAAATAAAATAGGAGTTTCTTTGTGTATTGAATGTGTGTCTATGTGATAGACGGGAATTCACAGAAGTCCAGATCATGAAGAGCCACCGCCATAACTGATAGAAGGGACTGCACATTCTCCAAACAGCATGGACTTTGACTTGGATCCAGGATTTAAGGAAGCAGGAGAATACATTCTATATATGGGAAGCTATTTGAGTTGCCAAGGGAGTAGGGTATAGTGGTTGCTTATTATTTTCTAATATCTATGTTCCTCCTTTCTCACAAAATCATTTTCAGTTAACCAAGTTCTGGCCAGTGGGATACTTCCCTCTTACCCAAACAGCCCACTAGGAGATAATCATCACAGAAAGTTATTATACTTTGTGATAAGTTCTAAGAAGATCTACATGCAATGGTAATTTTGACAAAAAGTTACAAAATGACTCACTTGCCCAAGTAGCACAAAAGATTTTTAACACTTGGGGCCTTCCTGGTAGCGCAGAGGTTAAGTCAGACCACTATCAAGCTATCAAGCTATCACCAGCCACTGCAGCATGAGTTCGATCCCCAGCCAGGGAGCTAAAACCTACATGGCGCAGCAGACCTCTCCTGTCTCACCCACTGCTCCTCTCAGAAGTGTATTTCAGTAGATCTCCCTGTTCTGCTCCCCATTCTTGTCTCTGGTGAATCCTATCACCCCCTGCACCTCTGGCCTGCACCCCAGCTCTTGTATGCATGAAAAACAATTCTTTAAAAGAAAAAAAGAAAGAAATCCCATTGCATTCAACAGAGAGAAATCAGGTTTATTCTAAGCATTCCTGAGAATACTGAGATTAAGAGTAAAGTAGTGAGGCTTCAGTGTGTAATGTAAGATTCAAAGATCAGAGATTTAGATGATGAAGGCTGTCTTCATTACTAATCTAATAATTTGACCAAAGATGCCAAATGATTTTCTTCTAATAATCAATCTGTATTTATCTTCTATGAGGATGAATAAATATAAAATAACTCTGGGGCATAAACCAAATTCTCAAAATTAGTTTCTTGTACATGAACATGTAACAGAAGTTTATGTCTCTTAATTCATTAAAAGCACCAGTAAAATGGTTCTATAGTCAACAAAAAGTTTTAAACTCTGAAATTAGAGTAAGAGGCTAGTTAGGTATAGGATACAAATAAATAATAAATACTACACTGTGATCCTAGATCACCCACTAACTGCCTCTTCCCCAGAGCAGTACAGCCCCATTCCCACACAAGCCACTGACACAAGAGCCTTGGAGAAGGCCTAGACAATTATCACTGGATAAACTGGAGGAGAGTTTGTAAGTGGGAGGCATCAAAACTTTTTCCGAAGCTTGGGTCTTAGAAGAAAGCTAAATTTCCACGCATTACAGTCAAGTAATAGAAAAGATAAGACTTCACAAAACCAGTCTGAACTTGGAAGGTGAAAAGGTGACGAAAACACAGCACCTAAGCTGAGACTCCGACCTTAAGGATCCCTAATAAGGGAGGCTGCACAGGAGGTAACCCCAACATTGAAAACACCCACTCATTTCTGCACCCCACCTCTCCTTCCTTCCCACCTGCAGGCGTGCCTCCAGACACTCGACATACCCCCTCTTCCCTCCAACACCCACACTCCCCAGCATCCCCAGCCCACAGCTCCCACCCAGCCCAGACCTGGGGGGCGCGCCAGACCGCCCCGGGGCTCCAGGCTCTCTGGCTTCCTTGGTCGATAGCCGTAGACGCCCTTTTCTGTCTGGTAGCCACGCCGGAAGAGGAGCCGAGGACCCCGGCCGAGGCCCCTCCTTGCAGCTGTGACAGTGGCCGAGGCCATGTTCCGCCAGGTCTGAACACTGGGGAGCACCGAGGGAGCCGTCGCCAGGGAGCGAGTGCAGCTGCGGGGCCCCTGGGAACCGGTGGCTGGGCCGCGCGGGCTGCGGGAGGCGGGAGCCCGCCCCGGGACAACGCCCCCGCGCCTGATTGGCCGGGGGACCCCCCCCCCCAGCCTTCCCCGGGCACAGGTCCACCCCGCGAGGCCACGCCCAGGCATCCAGCAGGACTCGGGAGGTCCTGGAAGCAGAGGTGGCCCTGGACTTGGGAAAGTGACCCGTGCTGAGCGCTCTAGGTTTACCTGTACAAAACTTGCATATTTCTGTATATTCTGCAGGCTCCTGCCAGGGCTAATTGTGTTAGGCAGGAGACAGAGCTGGGGAGTCTTGGGGAAGCTGCATGGTAGTGGACATTCATACAGGCTGAGGCCGACCAGGCCATTGCAAAGTGAAAAGGCACATTTTCTTCACTGGAGATGAGAGGCAAGTGAAATACCTGCACACTGATAGTGACTATCCTTATTTCTAGGAAGAAATCCCTTCACCCCCTTTAGGGACAAAATACTTTTACCATTGTTATACCCTTTAAGTTAACAACCCCTCTAGGCTAAGGATAAAGAATCCACCAAGATAGCAAGAGGTCACAGGCACAAGGAGATTACAAATGATCTCAGAACAGAGAAAGGATCCAGCCCCTTAATTATGCTTGGTTTAAACTGATTAACTAAAACCACCCTTTTCTCTGGAAGACACACTGACCCTGTCCCCCATGTGGCCTTCAATGTGCTAAAACTGCAGAAGTGTCAGTAAAACCTTGCTTGGTGCCTGCAGGAGTAGAGTCTTCCTTATTCCTATTTCTCTGAGAGCTCTGGAACCCAGAATCTGATAACATAATCATCTGCCACCCCTCTGCTAGATGCCTCAGAGAACAATCACACATATGTGAGACTAAGGGTTGTGAAATGGAAAGGTCATATGAAGGAGAGAAAATCAATACCCCACCTTTTGTAGAGCTATTTGAGATTCTCCACTGGTCTATCTCAAACTTTTTAATCCTATCACTCACCTTTAACTTTGTCAATCTAGGAGGGAAAAGAGGAAATTTGAATCCTTCCCCAGTTTTCCATTATTCCAGGCTGTTGTGCTGGTATAGTCCATATTCCTAAGAACATTATCTATAAGATCAAGATATCCTTCCTACTCATGCATCAGCCACCATTCCCACAGAGTGCACCGCTGTGATACAGAGATGATAAATACAATGCCTGCTCTTAATCAGTTCTCAGTCTAGTTGCGAACTGAACCCAACACACAGTATGAGAGATGCCACAATGCAGGCACAGGCAGGTGCCCTGCAGTCACAGAAGAGCAGCAGCCAGCACATCGGGTATGTTAGGGAAACTGCCAAGCTGAAGGCTCTACACAGAATTTTCAGGGATGAAGAACAAGGCAAATGCAGACAGGGGTAAAAACATGCAAGAAAGAGATATATCATGAGCACAGATGTCTGAACGAGGTTTTGAGACATGGTAAGACTTTCCAAAAGGCTAGAAAAGTATAGGTGTGATAATGTAATAGTGTGATAGCCACATAAAGGGGAGATTCTAGGTTCCCTGTCCCACCAAGAAAGGGTGGAGCTGAGCATCCACAAGAAGCCAGAAGAGACCGGGAAAAGCACTTGGGAAGAAATAAAAGGGGACCAGGAAGAAAACCTGGAGGAGGCAAATAGGACAGACAGACATGTAAAGAAACTGCACTTGCTTTTCGGCCTTAGAGTTGCACCAGGGACTTGTGGTGTTATAGGACAGGGAGAGGGGCAGCCCAAGCCCCGCAAACCTGCCTATTCTAAATGGGTTCTGCCATCCGCCGCATCAACACAAAACACATGAGACTTTAATGGGAAGGAACTTTAATAAAACTAGGAAACAATACAGGTAAGACAAAGAGTCTAGTTTCTAAATGAAGCACCCAAAGTTACCCGTCCCCTCGTGGGTAAAAGTCCATCCAAATGGGATCGGCCCAGAACAAGGCCCCAAAGCCTGCCACAAGTCTAAAGCACCTTCCAGTGGGGACCCACAGCAAAGGGTCAGAAACAATCAGACAAGCCCAGAAGGAAAAGAACAAAATCAACATCAAGATAAAAGCTGCCATGGTCACCTCCCCACGGGTCTCACCCACATCTGTGTCACCCAGTCCACGACCAAAAGACAAGCGCAGTTTCTTCACGTGTCTCTAGGCTCCATGGGCCTCCTCCAGGTCTCCTTGCTCCATCCTGCTTCCTTCCTCCGTCTCTTCTACAGCTTCTCCTCTTCCTCCTCAGCTCCACCCTCCCTTGGGTGGAGCAGAAAACCTGGAACTTCCCCCTTTCCGGGGGACCACCCTGTTACAATGGGACACAGAAGGAGACACTTGAGATGTGGGCGAGAGACCTGTGCGGAGGCTGACAATGGCAGACTTTATCTCTCTTATATTTTGATTTTGCTTTTTCCCTTCCAGATTAGCCCAGCCCCTCTGCCCCTTTCCTCTGGTTCCCAGTCAGAAGGTGCCTTAGACTAGCAGCAAGCTTCAGGGCCTCGGTGACCCCACTTTGGGTCAACCCTGTTTGGCTGGGTATTTACCAGAGGGAATGGTAACTTTGGGTGTTTCATTGGAAATTATTTTAACTATATTCTTTCTCTTCTCTTTATTGCACACTAATTGTATTAAAGTACTTTTCTATGGAATGTTTCATACAATAGAGTCTGTTTTGTTTTTATGCAGTAGATGGCAGAATCCAATTAAAACAGGCAGATTTGGGGGTCCAAGATAAATGGTTGATTAAATTCATGTTGAGTATGATGTGACTCCATTGTGACTCTCCCACTAAACTGTAAGCTACAAGAGTGTGGGAATTATGTCTCTCTTCTTCTTTGCTCTATCCCTAGCACCCGATACACTGAGTGAGTAAATGAATTAATGGAGATGTAGAATATAGGATGTAATGATCAGATATGAAAACTAAGAGGTGCCTCCCTGGTGGCGCAAGGGGTTAAGATGCAATCTATGAAGCTATCCGCAGCCACTGCAGTACCTACCGGGCCAGGGGGCTACCCACATGGCTCAGCAGACATCTTCTGACTCGCCCGCTGCTTCCCTCAGCAGTGTTTCAGTCAATCTGCCTGGTCGCTCCCCACTCTGTCTCTGGTGAATCCTCTCACCCCCCCACACCTCTGTCCTGTACCCCAGCTCTTGCATGCATAAATAAATAAATCTTTAAAAAAATATTTTATTGTAGACTTTGTTAAGAATGGATATTTGATAAGGACAAATATCTAAAATGAATAATGTTCTTTTTAATATAATAGGCATCAAAGCAATAGAATAGGGAATGGAAGGTATGAAGACTCAGGCCTAAAAAACTGTATTTGACTATCTTTGCTATTTATTTATTTATTATTTATTTATTTGTTTGTTTGTTTGTTTCATCAGTCTGCCTGTTCTGTTCCCTACTTTGTCTCTGGTGAATCCTCTCACCCTCCAATGAATCTGGCCTGTACCTTGGTTCTTGTATAAATAAATAAATCTTTAAAAAAATGTTATTAAATGCATTCTATGGTCTTAGGACACAAAATGAATGCACTACAAATCACAGCTTCAAGAAGCTCACAGTCTCAATGGGGGAAACAAACACAAAGCAATTTTTCCAGTATAATATAATTAAGGTTATAATTGAGATGTTCAGAGGCTACCATGGGAAGCCAGGTAGGGGCAGGGACCTAATTCCATACATGTGAGGCAGTGGTAGTAAGAATGGTTTCCCTGAGGAAGTCAGGTGTGAGCTATTAGTCTGAAAACATTCATGGGGAAAAGGGAATTCCAGGCAAAGTCATGACATGTGCGCAAAGGGAGAGGAAGTCCTATATGTATAGGTTATTTGTTTTGGGTGGAACTTGGAGATGTGGCAGAGACTCAAAACACAGGCAAGAGTTACACATTATGAAGGGCTCTTGCTGAGGACTCTGAATTTGACCTTATCAGTGGCTTCCAAAGTGGGCTGGCACAAAGGGCTTTGCAGTATGAGCCATTTAGACAAAAATAATAGAATTTCTTTTTATTTTTATCTTTTCTATTTTGGGATATTGTACTTGTTCCTTCTGTCTATATGCCTAGCTGCTGCAGCTCTTCACAACTACTTTCTGATGTCCGTCTTTTCCCTTGAAGTCACTGAAATTTTGGCTCTTTCTCACTTTTTTTTTTTTTTAAGCTCTGTTCCTATCAATCCCTTAGCCCCATTCACACTCATACTAGTACCTCATTTCCTTTAACTTCCCTTCTTCTCATCCTTAGTGTCCACAGACCTTGTTATAATCATTCTCTTGCATGCACTCCCAATTCCCTTTTTCTCTGCTATTACGCTCATGGAGTAAAAACAACAATCCTGATTAAATCTAACTCTACATCTCTTCTGTAGAAATTGGAATTTGTAGGTGGTTGATTTTACTTAATAAAGTAGGTTCTCAGCAAGACCTGGCAAGACCTGGCAAGACCTGGCAAGACCTGGCAAGACCTGTGCGTCTCCTTTGCTTTTACACTCTCCAAGTTTTTCTTTCGTTGTTTTTTCTCACTAAATCACCCACAATTTCTCCCTCACAATTCTTTCTGGTTTTTTTTTTTTTTTTTTGCCAGAGATGTGGGGGAAGGGAGGTGAAAGGATTCACCAGAGACAGAGCAGGGAGCAGAACAGGCAGACTGACTGAAATACACTGCTGAGGGGAGCAGCGGGTGAGACAGAAGAGGTTTTCTGCACCATAAGGGTTGCTCCTGGCCTGCCTGGGATCAAACTCATGCTGCAGAGGCTGCGGATTGCTTCACAGTGCAGCACTTAACCCCTGTGCTACCAGGGAGGCCCTCCCTCACAATTCTTTCAAGCTGAGTACCTTACCCCCAATTTAGAACATGGGAACACACACACAAAGATAAAAAGTAAAAGATAAAAACAAAATCCTTCCTCACATTAGACTTTTCTATGTGCTTCACAATAAAATTTCTCAAATAAGCTGTTTTCAATGTTTCCATCTTCAATTTAGTCTTTAACTATTCCAATCTGTCCCCACTACTTTACTAAATTGTCTCCTACAAAGTCTCAATATTGATCCCATGGCATCAATCCAACAGGAACTCCTCTGTCCTCATATTATTTGTTCTTTAGGGAACATTTGAGACAGCAATTTGATGATTTGCAGATTTTCATCTCTAGGTCAGAACTCTACTCTGAATCGCACTTGCCCACTTGATATCTGTAGTTGTATAACATGGACCTTCTAATTAGAGTATTATTTCAAAATTTGCATCATTGAAGAAGACTTTTCTAACCACCCTTTTCTCTGTCCAGTTATTCCCTAACAGATTACCCTGTTTATTTTCTTTGTAGTATTTATTCTAACCATTTCACTTTTTTGCTTATTTACCAATGACATCTTGCTTTAGATTATAACCTCATTTACTGAGCTTTCTCTACTTGCTATATAGTGTTTTGAGCATTTTATAAGGCCATCTAATTTGCTCTTTTGACTAATCACTAAAATCTAAAAAAGGAGTAATTTCACATTGCCTCACCTCTTTTTTGAGGAAATTAATAAAAACAAGTGCTAGTAAATTTTCAGTTTTAAAGTTCCATGAGAAATTTCAACTTAGTTCAGTAACTAGTTACTTATTGGTTACATATTTAAATGTATCTTCAACACAGATTTCTTGTAAGAATGGATACATCTCAACACATTCATTTTAGAAATGAATGTTAAGCAGACAGAGGCAAAGTTGTTTGAAAAACTTTAGTTATATAAAAATGAGTTGGGTGCATTAAGAAACAGGTAGCTCAAACTAGCTTAATCAAATTAAACATTGGCTTCTAAAAGATAGAGCTGGATTCAATCAAGGTGTAGTACACACTCAGAGCAATGTGTTTTTTCCATATCAAGTGATATCTCCACATCAGAAGGCTTTTTGGTGGCTAGTTTCATATTTTTCTTTGGAAAAAAAAAACACGGGAGCATTTTCAGTCTAACAGTGTGCATAAAGGCAGGGAAATATCGCAGAAAGAGCTTGAATTTTGGAGTTAGATATGAAAATAATAATAGATTCAACATATTACCTAGTTTTGTGATCTTGAGTAAGTCTATGACTCAGTTTCTTTAAAATGGGGATCATAACCCTACCTACAGGGTTATTGTGATATTAAAATAACAAATGCCAAATAGCAAACGTTCCATAAAAATGCCCTCTTCCTCTCTTTTGATCTCTATATTTTTACTCTCTCTTTAACACCCGATGAAAAGCAATTGACTCGATTTAGGATAATGATTTATCAACAGCACAGGTAAATTTATTTGGGGGAGGTTCTCTCAAAATTGCTTACCAAAGGTACAGAATATTGGTATTAATCTCTTTCTTTATCACTACTCTTTAAATAAATAGCCTATTGGTAATGTTTTGGGGGGAAAAATCAATTATGGGAAGCATCCACACTTCCACACTTCAGTTTGGGTGGGCAATTTGCGTGCTAAGAATAGATGGGAATAAAACACTAGAGAAAAATGGGTAAAAAGGAATGAAAAGGTATTTAGGCCTGCCTCCGATAGTTGAGGTTGCCTGCAGCTCATTAAACGCAAATAAGACCAGTTTAGCACCTTTGTTCCTTTGGCTCCAGATGAGACAAAGCCAACCTGTACGAAATTCCAGTTAGATCTTGATGGCAGACCCTTAGCACTGTTTTCCATAAAATTCGGAGGTCAGATGCACAATTTCAGCAACCGAAGACGGAATTAAGTTGTGTTGGGGTAAGTTGATGTCCATTTTAAAAGTCGACGGGTTCGTATTCGGAGGAAAAGACAAGACTTGTCCATATTTTTTAAGGGGTGATCTCACTCAACAACTCAGGAAGATCATTTTATGGTTATTTAAAAATTCTGCTTGCTGGGAACCGGTACTTTCTAACATCCGTATAGAAATACCTTGATTCTTCCTCACGCTCGGGTGTTTTTATGGAGAACACCTAAAAACCGCTTCTGGAAATTCCCCCACAGAACTTTGTGGTCTTTCTGTTACCCTTTCCTGGGGACCACCCTGTTGCATTTCTAGGGCACTCTTAAAAGTAGACCCATTCTTAACCAACTTCTAGTTTCTTCACCAGCCATATTCTTCAGTTTTTCCAGTTTCCAACTTCCCCAATCCTCAACCTCCCCCCTCGAATTAATCCAATCAAGCTTTCCTTTCTTAGACCTCTTCCTTACGTTTGCTCCAGCAAACTCCCAAGAGAATCACGTGGCCAAACTTGTCCTTAATGGCGCCCCGTAATTCTCCTACTGTTCCACCTCTGTACCTTACCTCCTGTTAGCTCCGCCCCGCCCCATTCTCGCTTTCTCCTCCCCCTCCCCCTCCCCCTAGTGTCTGCGCTTGCGCACCTCCAATTCAGGCGCTTTCCCTTTCCTGGCGACCAATCCACTTCCTGCCTCCGGTCCTCGGAACACTCCTCCCCTCTGCTGGGGCCCTGACCTGAGGTGCTGATTATGGCTGCCCGTTGTCTGCCTGTCTGAAAAAATTTTCTCCTCTCGCTAAGTGGGTACTTTGAAACCATTATATAAGCGCGTGGTCACTGAGGGCTTTTCTCTCGATCCTCCACCCCAAGGTTAAGCTAAGGACATCCGTATCCCGGCGACCGAGCGATCCGGACTCTTTGTTTTAAGTCTGGCAATAACCCGGGCAGCTTCTTCCTTTCCGCCTCCCTCCGCCCCGCCCCCACTCGCAGCCCGGCCGCGCTGGTGAGTGGCGGGCGGGAGGGCCGGCGGGCGGAGGGAGGAGGGGGAGCAGAGGGAAGGCGGGCCCTCGACTGCGAGATAGGTGGGGGGAGGGGAGGGGAGAGCCCGGGCGCTGGAGTTGGTGCTGGGAAACCCGGGGCTAATGTTGACAACAGGCTCGAGGTGAGTCCCGGGGAACCTCCTTCCCCTCCGCTCCAACGATCGGGGGGACGCGGGGCTGGGGGACACCGGCCTGGACTCCTACTCCCTGGGGGACTCGGGAGGCGACTCCGCACCCCAGCGCTTCGTGGGCGGCAAGCAGTAGACGGACCGCGGCTTCGGCGTCGTCCTCTTCAGACCCCCGTCCCGGAGGCTCCCATTAACGTGGGAGCCCCTCGCCTGGGGCGGGCATGGGGGGCGGAAGAAGGGGTGCCTGCTCCCCTGGCCCGGGCTGGGCCTCGGGGCTGGAGGCGGGGAGCCTGCTGTGGCGGGGTGAGGGTGTTTGGGGGTGTGGAGTAGAGCTAGAGGAGGCTGGGGAGAGCTCTTCAGAGACGGGAGGGAGGCGAGGGCGAGGAAGTGGAGAGGGTGCTCGTGTGGGAGGATGTCCTCGCCCGAGCGCCTCAGTCTTCGTTGGTGAGGCAGTGTGGGGTGAGAAGTTGGGGTTGGGGCACCAATGGTCCGCGAAGGTGACCGTGGATACCCTAAGAAGGGGAGTTGTGGCGGGGAAGGGTGTTAGGTATAATAGGAATGTGGATCAAGAGCAGGGGGTTGTGGGAGATGTGTGCTTAGGGGCAGGGAAAATTTGGGGGTGGTGGGCATGGATTTTGCGTCCTTTTGGTCACATAATCTAGCTGGTTCTTTATTTAATTAATTTTTTTTTTTTTTTTTTTTGCCTTCGTCCCAAGACTCATAGTACTTTCTTAGGACTGTTGGACTAAGGAGGTGATTACAGGATATTTGGGCTCCAGATTGGCGAAGTAGTGCCTGCTTTCAGGCTTGGGGGTACACACTGGACCGTACGATCAGGTGCTCTTTTGGGACTGGTGACTAGCGTGCATCAGATCAAAGTAAACTCTCCCACCTCCCATTTATCATAGTTTTTAGGTATTTCTGTATATTGTGCAGTTGATCAGAAATTCAGCTTGTGCAATTTATTATCACTCTGGTGAAAGCTGTGAAAACTTTGACTGAGTTCTTTATGCTAAGGACTTTATTTAAAGGCAGGCACAAGGGAGGTAATGCCCCTGTGCAATTCTGCCATGAGAGCATTTGGAATAACAGAGTTAAAAGGTAAAACAACAATCCTTTACTCTGAGTATTTTCAGAGCAGTCTGATTGTGATTTCATGCATAATCCATATGGTATTTGCACCTCCTTTCCCCCGTGCTTCCCAGTATATGCCATTGTATCTTTTTACTGGTAAAGTAGTTTTATTTCTTTTCAAGGTTCAGAGTATATTTAGAAAAGCAAATAAAATATACAGTCTAAGTGCCAGGACACTATTTTGGGAGCTAGGAAGGTGTTTTTGAAGCATGGCTTCCTTTTAAGGACTGTTTGAATTTAACTGCACTCAGTAAGATAAGTTGTCAGAGCTGATCATATTCCATTGAAAAGATCACTAATTTTTATCTTGATTATTTTGAAATAGAATCTATTTAAAATTCAGCTTTTACTTATAAAAGTTGAAACACTTTTGATAAAATACTTGACTGTTTATTAAAGCATGAATTTATCAATATAATTTTAACTTAATATTAAATGTAATATAATGCTCAGTTTAATTTTTTTAAATGACATGTAGATGCATGTTGATCTGAACAGGATGTTTGTATATTTTATTTGGCTTTTTAAATCTTAGGTCAGGGTCTATAGTAAAGAGTACTGGACAGTGAGACTTGACCCAGCCACTAAATCAGTTGTATATAATCTTGGGCAGGCCACTTTTCTACCACCTCTGTGTGAAAATTGAGATTTGATAAAATCTGGTAGTCTTTAAATATATCTTCTGATGAACTTTTCAATGTTCCATGTGAAAGAAAATAAACACTGAATTCCTCCCTTATGCTAGCTACTATGCTAGAAGTTTAAGAATGTTAAGGTTGATAGCAGTATCTCCTTTTTATTGATGAATAGACTCAGAGAAGTTAAATTGTCTATTTTCAGTACCTAGCAGATTGCAGTTGAGATGCAAACCAAAGGTCTGACTTCAGAACATATGTTGTTTTCCCAGATTTCGTTGAAACCTTTACACAAACCTTTAGATTTTTGTAATAAATTTTTTTCACCAAAATTTAGTTCTAACAGTTCTATAGGGTATATCCTCATAAGGCTGAAATGATTCACAGAAGATACTAGTACCGAGACTTAAGGGTCTTATTAAAAATCTGTTTTATGCTCTAGCGCAGAATATCATTCATGAATGCCTACTACAGTTTATTTGATTCGGTAGGTACTTAAAATGGTATTGAGTGAATGAATATTGCAGAGTCCCAAAAGATTGGGACACTGTTGAGCTTATAAAGATGACCCTTTATGATTCCAAGTGAATTTCTTACTGTTTTCACAGAAGTTAACATTTTTATCATCTTAAACGAAAAGACTTTTATTGTATACTTTTTTTTATTGTATGCTTTAATGCCATTCTTTTTATTGTCTGAGAACTGGTTCCTTGTGTTGCTGAAATGTTGCTTTTTGCTGATTCACATCAGAATATGTAAATTTTACACACACATATTTGTATATAGTGACAAATACTTCTAAATAAGATTGTATTGTACCTTAGGAATTACCTTGCCCCTGTATGTTTTAGCCAGAATCTATCAAAAGTTAAAAACATGTAAAAACTCTTTGAGATTCATAATTCTGTGATTTGTCGTAGTCAGTACCTACAATCTAGTCTTCCAGCTCACACTTTGGTACTCTCAAGGTTCTTAATAACTTGGTTTAAGAATATGGGTTCAGATTGCAGTTCTGTCACCAGCTGGGGAGGCCTTGGTTAGGTTACTTGGTTAAGTCTCAGTTTTCTCATTTATTAAATAGGAAAAATAATACTATCCTCATAAAGATTTTATTATTAGCTGAGATAATGTTTGTAAGATGTTTACTGTGGTATCAGTGACTAGTGGTAACTCAAAATTTGCTTGCTTTAGGGCATGGTATTTTTCACACTAAAGGTATGTATTTAATTAAGGCTCTGTAAGAATTGAAACTACACGTCCCAGATAATGTCAGTGTTAACACTGTCTTGCCACATAAGTTAAGTAGTTTTGCTCTTCCATATTTTAATGATTACTTAAATAGAATTAACAGCCTTTTTTTGTTCCAAGTCCCACCAATGGGGTTTACTAAAGCCTTTCGGTGTAATGGTTAAAATAGATGCAGAGAACTTGAAAGTGGAGAATAAGAGAGTAAGAGAAAAAGGGGAAGAGGTTACTGAAAGAAGATTCAAACTATGGCATGTGCCTCCAAAAATTATTTAGAGTGTCTGTTGGTCTGGTTTTATCTTTTTGTGAAAACATTTTAATCAGTGCTGAAGTAAATGCTTTGTGTGTTTGTAAAATTTTATTGTAAATTTTTGTTTGCTGACCTAGTTTTTAAAGATGTAATTTAAAACCTATATTTGGAAATATTTAGGACTACTGCAGGTATCTTTTCATTTTAATAAAAAACTATAAAGTTTAAGCAGTCCTGTGCTTCTAAATAGAATATTTTGATTTTGTTCTAATCAGTTTTCAGATGATTTAGGAACTAAAACATGAAGCTCTGACCATAAAGAAATTGTTAGAACACTGGTTTTAAGTCAAGAAATAAACTTTTAGAGCACTGAAATTCTGAATTTTGGTTGGAAATTTTTTGCTTGCTTGTTTCAGAGTTTATTTCCGATTCAGTGTATGGGAGACTGTATTAAAGACAAGGGTTTTCCGGTAAAACACTCTGTGAGGATGAAAATATTCTGTATCTATATACTGTTAATGTGGTAGCCAGTAGTCCCATGTGAAATTGAACACTTGAAATATGAATAGTTAATGAAGAACTGAATTTTCATTTCTATTTAATTTTAATAAATTTACTTGAAACTAGCTATATACAAGAAGTGCAGTGGTTTTCAACTGGTGGTGATTTATTTGTCCCCAGGGGACATTCTGCAATTTCTGGAGTAATTTTGGTTGTCAAAACTGGGGAGATACTACTGGCATTTACATGTTGCTAAAATTCATACAGTACACAGGATGGTGTGTCCTCCACATTCCCAACAAAGATTTCTTTGCCCAAAATGTCATTAGTGCTGAGATTGAGAATCCCTGGGTAGGTGGCTACTGTATTTAGATGTAGGCAGAATATATAGATTTCATAATCATCAGTTTTTATAGATTATTTTTGACTAGTACTAATGAAGAGATTAAAGGTCTAATTTAACTTGGCATAGTTACCAGCTTTTTTATTTGAAAGCTTGATAAAATATAGGAAAGGGGTGAAATTTGTGAGTCTTCCAATTGTCTATTTTGTTTGTTGATTTATAGGACATAAGAGCTTGTTGATGTTCTAACTTAAAGTCTTTAATTGCAGTTGGATAATGTTGGGGGTAAGGCTGGTCCAGAATGTTCTATACATACTGAAGTATTTATGATGTAATGGTAAGTTGTTTTGGGGGTTGAAAATGATCAAGTCTGAGTGATAGGTATAATGAATTTATACTGTGCTCTCTAATTTTGCATTTGAATTTTTCTTAATAAAAAGTTTTTAAAAAGTACTTAGACATACTAATAGATAGAACACAGAATGTAATCAATAAATTATTTTACCACAGAACTATTATTCATTATTTAAGCATTTAATCTCTCATAATTGCTGAGTTACATTAGTATGTTGTGCTTTAAAAAATGGTTACAGAAAGTCACTGTATTTACACTACTGGCATTTTTTTACTCTTGCAGATTGTCCTGGGTAACATAATGCCAGCTGAGCGTAAAAAGCCAGCAAGTATGGAAGAAAAAGAATCTTTACTAAACAACAAGGAAAAAGACTGCAGTGAAAGGCGGCCAGTGAGCAGCAGGGAGAAACCAAAAGATGAGATCAAGGTTACTGCCAAGAAGGAGCTTATTAAGGTCCCTGAAGATAAAAAGAAGAAACTGGAAGAAGATAAGAGAAAAAAAGAAGACAAGGAACGCAAGAAAAAAGAAGAAGAAAAGGTGAAAGCAGAGGAGGAATTAAAGAAAAAAGAGGAAGAAGAAAAAAAGAAACAGGAAGAGGAGGAGAGAAAGAAGCAAGAAGAGCAGGCAAAACGTCAGCAAGAAGAAGAAGCTGCCCAATTGAAGTAAGAACATTTATTTTAATTATTGATGTGAAGGAATGGAAAGATGGAAGTATTTTGGAAAAGCAGTGTTTTGTTTCTTTTTTTTTTTTTTTTTTTTAAAGAAAACCTAGAAATCTATGGTGTTCTAAGGCTAAGTCTCAGCACTATCACTACTACAACCTGAGTTTGATCCCTGGCCAGAGAGCTACCGTATGCTGCTCCCCTCAGCAGTATATTTCAGTGAGTCCTCCTGTTCTGCTCCCCACTGTGTGGTGGAATACTCTCAACGCTCCCGCCCCCTCACTTCTGGCCTGCACACCAATTCTTCTATGTGAAGAATAAATAAATAAATCTTAAATAAAAAACAAAACAAAACCTGAAGAGTTCAGCCTTGAAAGTTAAGAATATCTTAACTTGTTCCGTTGGTGTCATTGGCTAGTGGCATGCTTGTGCAGTAATTCTTAAAATTTGATTTATGCGTACAAGAACTGGGGTGTAGGCCAGACGTGCTGGAGCAGGGTGTGTGTATTTAAGAGAGAATTCACCAGTGAGTGAGTGGGGAGCAGAACAGGCAGATCTACTGAAATATACTGCTGAGGGGAGCAGTGGGCGAGACAGGAGGGGTCTACTGTGCCATGTAGGTTAGCTTCCTGGTCGGGGATTGAATTTGTGCTGCAGTATCTGGCGATAGCTTGCTAGCTCTGTGTCTTTCATCTCTGTGCCACCAGGGAGGCCCTAAATAACACTTTTTAATATTTTTTGAGGTCTGGGGTCATTTGGATTTTTTTAAAGCTTTATTTTCATGGTATAACACTCCTTCTTTTCATGGTGAAAATCTTTAGTTCTTAATGGCTACTATTTGCTGAGTTTTTATTATGTGTCAGACACTGAAAGAAATATATCTGCATATATCCTTGAGGCAGTCCTAATGAAGTTAAGTTTTATGATCCTCAATTTACAGATTAATAAAGCATAGTTTGAATAGGTTAAATAACTTGCCTAAGGTCACAGTAGACAGTGGAGCTGTTGAGATTTCAACCTAGGTTGGCTTGGCTTTAAAACCTTTGCCCTTAAGCACAATTCCATGTTTCCAGTTATCTGTATGTAACCTTATAAATCTATACAAGTAATTTTAATATGCTGATGGGAAAACAAGGTAGTCTTTATAGGAAGCCAATCAGAGTGTAGCAAAAACGACAGTTGTTGAATACATTAAGCTCTTGTGTTCATATATACATATATATATAATCTAAAAAGCTATTTGTAAACCTGAATTTTTCTAGATCTCTAGAACAGTTTAGCCTTCTATTTTCTTACCAAAGTTCTTTCGTACCTCTATTTTTTTTTTAAGATTTATTTTATTTATTTATGCATGCAAGAACGGGGTCTACAGCAGAAGTGTATGGAGGGTGAGAGGATTCACCAGAGACAGAGTGGGGAGCAGAACAGGCAGGTCTACTGAACTACACTCCTGAAGGCAGCAGCGGGCCAGATAGGAGTGGTCTGCTGCGCCGTGTTAGCTCCCTGGCAGGGGATCAAACTCATGCCAGCAGTGGCTGGCAATTGCTTGATAGCACTGAGACTTTAACCCCTGCACCACCACGAAGGCCCAAGTTATGCTTTCTTAAGGGTACTCTCACTGCTAATGCTGTGTTTTGAGTGTGACCAAGAGACTTAGAAAGATGGAAATCCACCTTTTTTGGAAACATATTTTAAAGTTGCTTGTGATGATATCTCAAAATCAGATTGTGTCTCTGCCCTTCCTCTCCTGCCAAAGCTTTTATGTTATACTACATTTTAAACATGTTCCTTTTTTTTTTTTTTTTTTTTTTTTTTGGTACCAGCATAGGTAAACTTATTTTAACCTATATTTTCAGGATAAACTGAGTTTGTTAACCTCTTTTATTAAAGGGCTTTTATTTGATACTTCTTCTCTGGTTCCTTTTCAGATTTTTCTAATCATACTTAAAATTTTAAGACCCCCCCCCAAACCTAGTAAGGTTCTTTAATACTGAAGTAGAGAAAAATGGTACTTAATATCTCAAAACATTTTTGTGTATTCTTTTAGAATGTTTATTTTTCAAACTCTTTTGTCAACATTTTCCCTCCTGTTTTCCAAATACTTTTGTTTTAGGTTTTATATCCTTCCCTAGTATATTATTATATTTTCCTTAGTAAGCTTCATGTTTTATCCAGTTTTTCAAATTTTCAATTTTTTTTAAAGATTTATTTATTTATGCATACAGGCCAGAGATGCGGGGTGTAAGGATTCACCAGAGATAGAGTGGGGAACACAACAGGCAGACTGACTGAAATAAACTGCTGAGGGGAGCAGCGGGCAAGACAGGAGAGGTCTGCTGCGCCATGTGGGTTGCTCCCTGGCCGGCCAGGGATCGAACTTGTGCTGCAGAGGCTGCGGATTTCTTCATAGTATAGTGCTTAATCCCTTGCGCCAGCAGGGAGGCCTCTCAAATTTTCATTTTTTTAACTGAGGTATATATTGATATAATCAACAAAAGTTTTATTCATTTAATGTATCATCTGCAGATTTATTTTTAATCTAGTTATTTAGAGTCCTCCACTCTACCACTTTTGGTAGTATCAGTATACTGGGTTCTCATTATCTTAAGTCATTAACAAAATGTATTAAAAGTAGTGATGAGGGCTGTTTCTATCTTTCATTCCTCTTAGATTCTGATGTGTATTGGCTTTCATTCTTTGAGGCTTTGTCAGTGATACTTCAAAATATACATGATCTTTCATATATTTGTTTGTTTTTTATATAGAGAGAAAGAAGAATCCCTTCAGCTTCACCAAGAAGCTTGGGAACGACATCAGCTAAGGAAAGAACTTCGTATCAAAAACCAAAATGCTCCAGATAACCGACCAGAGGAAAATTTCTTTAGCCGACTAGATTCAAGTTTGAAGAAAAATACTGCTTTTGTCAAGAAACTAAAAACTATTACAGAACAACAGAGAGACTCCTTGTCCCATGATTTCAATGGCCTAAATTTAAGCAAATACATTGCAGAAGCTGTAGCTTCTATTGTGGAAGCAAAGCTAAAAATATCTGATGTAAATTGTGCTGTGCACTTATGCTCTCTCTTTCACCAGCGTTATGCTGACTTTGCCCCATCACTTCTTCAGGTTTGGAAAAAACATTTTGAAGCAAGGAAAGAGGAGAAGACACCTAACATTACCAAGTTAAGAACTGATTTGCGTTTCATTGCAGAATTGACAATAGTTGGGATTTTCACTGATAAGGAAGGTCTTTCCTTAATCTATGAACAGCTTAAAAATATTATTAATGCTGATCGGGAATCCCATACTCATGTTTCCGTGGTGATTAGCTTTTGTCGACATTGTGGAGATGATATTGCTGGACTTGTACCACGGAAAGTAAAGAATGCTGCAGAGAAGTTTAATTTGAGTTTTCCTCCTAGTGAGATAATTAGTCCAGAGAAACAACAACCTTTCCAGAACCTTTTAAAAGAATACTTTACGTCTTTGACCAAACATCTGAAAAGGGACCACAGGGAGCTACAGAATACTGAGAGACAAAACAGGTGATTTTCAAATGTTTCTCAGAATTGAGAATTTATTTTGGAGCTCATACTTAAAATTTTAAAAGTCTTCATGCCATTGAGAGAACTTGTGGAAAAGGGCTCATTACAGGTGATTTCTTAATATTCCAGGAAAATTCAAAGTGTAGCAGTCTAAGTACTCATGTTTAAATGTGAGTCTATAATAGGTTTTGTCTGATTTTAAAAGAAATCTAGCAAGTATTTGATATTTAGTTTGTGAATGTTTTCCTGTGATTCTTTATAATATGAGGGATGAATTTTCTTTTCTGTTACTTTAACGTACCTGCAGTTATTTTTCTGTGCATTTCACTGTTCCTTCTCTATAACAGGTTTGCTTTCATTGTTTTGTATTTTAATTTATTGATGTCACTGTTGGTATTTGTTCTTTTTAAGAAAATGTCGATTATTATTGGTATATTTAGATCAGAAAATTTGAAAATAGTGCACAAAATTAGCAGTGAATAAAATGTGTTAAGTGCAGCTTTGTAAACTGCAGTTACAGGAGTCTTCCTCCTGAGGACGCCCATTTAAAGGAATGATGTATGTGCCAGTGGTAATTATTGAAGAGACCTGATTTAGGGACCAGTTTTGATTGTTACCAGATACTGTAGACTTAGATGTCACATCTGTACTTCAGAGGCCTCAACGAGCTAGAAATTGATGGAGTTCATGGGCATTACTCGACTTTTATAGAGGGCGGATTTGGAAGAGTTGAAGGAGAAACAGAAAGGCAAGAGCAGTAGCATTTAGTTGAGTACTTTGACTATTTAAATTGCATGGTTGAGAGTCTGAAGTTGGTATTAATTAGGAATTAGTATGGGGGACTACATTTTCCCATTTTCATGAATATTCAGTGGAGGAGGACTAAGTAGTTTTCGCTAGAAAATAATTGACTTAACGAGAAGGAAAAAATAGTTGTAGTGTATGCCAGTAGTACAGATAAGTTAGGGTGCAGAGATATATGGCTAAACCCTGGTGGTTGAAGGTTATCAGGTGAGAATTTAAAAAGGCAGTGGTGTTTTCTTTTAAAAAAGAAAAAGGATTGTCATCCTTCTTTGTGCTTTTGAATAGCAAAGACTTTAAAAATTTGAAGGGACAACTTCAGAATGTATATAGTCAATAATGGATTTAAAAGTAAAATGGTAATCTTATAATTCCCAAATATTTAAGGTTTCTTAATTATGATTTGTACTGTGTTTTGTCATTGTCCTAGTTCTTATCCCATATGTTTGACCTAATACATCACAACTGATTTTGCAAGTATCCTTTAATTACTTTTTATTGGCTACTTTAAGGGTTTTGTGTATTTTTTTGATTGGGCTAACAGATTCTACACTGATTTAATCCCATCACTCTTCCAGTATAGAAATCCATTTTGCTAATTATTTAACATATAAATTGTTCTGCCTCAGTTTCTCCCAGAGGAGCTCCCAGAGTGAGCCATTCCAATGTTGGATACACCTATTTGCTAGGAATTTCAGCTGAAATTTAGCGCCTCATAAAATGGTTCCCTTTGAGTTATTTTTTTCTGGTGTAGATGGATTAAAGCTACAGTAAGTGGGGATCCATGAACTTGTTTACCTGTCCGTAATGAATTACGTTTAAGAAACGGACTATACATTTTTGTAGCAGTTTTCCACATATGTGATATTGTTGCTGTATTTTATAAAAGTGTCAGCACTGTTTGGGGGAAAAAATTATTCCTTTACCAAAAGATAGTTTGAGAAATACTGGTATGGGACCTATCTCCTTTTTTCCCCTCATAATCAACTATCTCACATTTTTGCAGATTGCAGGATGCTTCCCTTTTACCTCCAGGCTAAATACTCTAATTCCTTTAATTTGCTCTATGATTTGCAAACACTTCACTATCCTTAGGATGTTTATTTTGGATGTGGTTTTTTTTCCTATGACCTAAAGTTCCAGTAGTTTTTATAGCTGCCTTGTCATCCTTTTGACTGTTAGGTTCCTATTCTAATGTCTAATTTCTCAAGTAAACTGCTACCAAGCCACTTCTTTATCTTGAATTAGGGAAATAATTTGTTAAGCCTAAAAACAGACTTGATTATCTCTTAAATTTTGAGGTACTTTTATTTTAGCCTAATGATAATTTTCACATTGATTCATGTATACTATTAATTGTACTTAATCATTGGTCACATTGAGCTTTGGTAAGTAGCCCTCTGTTCTTTCATAATTTAAGTCACTGTTAGACTTTTAATCCTGATAAAGGGTTGTCATAACTTTGGCTTTTTCCTATCTTAGAAACTTTTATTCATTTAGGTATAGAATTACTAATCTTAGATAAGGTATTTACTGATAATAAATTTTTTAAAAAAGATTTATTTATTTATGCATACAAGAGCTGGGGCACAGGCCAGAGATGCGGGGTGTGTATGTGTGTGTGAGAGAGAGAGAGACAGGATCCACCAGAGACAGTGGGGAACAGAACAGGGGAATTGACTGAAATATACTGCGGAGGAAGCAGCAGGCGCAACAGGAAAGGTCTGCCTCGCCATGTAAGTTTCTCCCTGGCTGGCCGGGGATTGAAATCACGCTGCAGAGGCTGTGGATTGCTTCATAGTGCGGTGCTCAACCCCTTGTGCCACCAGGGAGGCCCTGATAATAAATTTACTTTCGATAGTGACAGTATTTTATCATGAGAAACTTTGTCCATTTAGATGCAATCATTTGTGGGATGTGAGCATCTTAATCACAATATAGAAAATAATTGGCATATGATTTAATAAATCACTCATGCCTTAAGATAGTCTCAATTTGAGCAGTCTCTGTAATGAAGATTTAATACTGAGTGAAAAAAGAGACGAGGAATAGATTAGTGCAGTATCTGTTCTTGGCCTAATGTTAGTCACTTTACTTCCAGGAGAGTGCATTACAGTGTTCTGTTAAAATGACCCATTTCTTAAAGTTCCCCCTCCCAGTCACTGCATACTACCCTCCATTAGGTGTTTTCAGGATTTTACTACATCATAGGAATAAATCATGGGCAGTATTTTTTCTCAGTAGGACTTCTCTTAGGCATGATAATGCTAGAAATCTTAAGTGCTAAGGTAGCAGGTATTTAAGACCAATAGGTAGTTAAATTAAGTCTCTATTCAAGAGCATAATGATGGTTAAAAAAACCACCTCAAATACATAGTGGTTTCAATCTATGAATTCTAAATGCTTTTGGTCATTTGGGAGGGAGGTTGTACTTTTTTTAGAGGTTTGAAGTTTTAGCCTACACTCATTAAAACCTATAATTGAAAGTTCCTTCAACTAATTTTTTTCAAAATAGAGTAATAAAACCTCTGTTTTTCAAAAGACATGAATGAATGAAGATAGTGACTAAATGAGACCTGGTGTGTCTCAGTTTTTCTTATGGGTTGATAACATGGGTATTAGATAGCTAGTTGTGTTTCTAGCCCATGAGGGACTTACAGTTCTAAGCTAGGGCAGCCTGGGTTGAGGGAATTCTAATAAATTTGAGTTTAAAACATTTTAAATTTTAAAGAATATTATTTTTTACCTTTCACTTTCTTTCCAGGTAAGTTGTATTTTTCCTTTACATGTAGGTTCTTTGATAGATTGCACTATTAACATGTTGTATTACTGTAATTTAAACATAAAAGGACTAACGATTTTATAAGTGCTCTTAAATTGTCACCTTTCAGATATGCTCTGATTACTATTCAGTGACTTTCACATACTTGGTTAACATATTTGATTGAGTACTGTTATGCTTTTAGTGTGTTCTAGTGTCTTCTCATATAGCATTTTACAAGGCACTCATAACCAAATTCTAAAGTGAAACCAAAAGGATATTTAAGTTAATTTTCATGAAAATTTGACTGAGGGCTAAAGGAGATGAAAATGAAAACCTAGTAGTTATTTATGGATGTGCCTCATGATTTTTTTTAAAGATTTTGGCCATATGTTTATATTATTTTGACCTTATGACTACATAAGGTCAAAGGTTAAAGGGATTTTATCTGTGCCAAAACTTTTTTCTTTTGTTAATATGGCTAATAGAAGATCAAAATAATACTTGATATTGAAGTGTTTGCTTTTGTTACAATGGACTGTGGCATTTTTCTTTCTCTTGAAAATACTGTTACATTAATAGAGTGCATCATGTGTGATTTTAATGGATCCTCATTGTAGGCTTGAAAGAAACATTTTAAAGGTGACAGCAGATTTGGGGATTAAAGAATTTACCCAGTGTAACCTACAGAACAACTGACAGAATCAGGTTCTTTCCTACCTTTTTCTACTATATTTTTCACATCTTCCATAATAATCATTGTTTGGATTTAGTACTTGCAGTTTTAAAGTGTCTAATAAACATATTAGCCACTGACTTGCCAAGTCACCTCTAAACTAAAGAAGGTCCCAAAAAAGGATATACAAAAAGCACCTCCATGTGCGAAGTCTTGCCTTAGATGTATGCATTTGAACTATTCTAATTTCAGAATAATGTATGATGTGGATAGTTTTGCTTTGAAAAGCAGTATTTTCCAGTAGTTACAAGCATAGACTTTGGAGCCAGATTGCTTGGGTTCAAGTGATGGATCTGTTATTTATTAATTCTTCACCTTGGACAAGTTACCTGAATCTCTTTGCTTCAGTTTCCTCATCTGTAGATGCAAAAGATGCAGTGAATTCATGTGTAAATGCACTTAGTAATAGTATGTGACACAAATGTAAGTATTCAGTAAATATGAGTTCACCATTAATATGTTGTCTAATCTTTCATCTCTGAGTCTTTTTATGATTTTGAAAATTTGAATGTTAAACTTTTATAGCTTATTTTTAAAATTCATTATTTAAAACTATAAAACATGTAAATACTATACAAAAAGAAATAGCAAGAAAGTCGAGAAGTAACAAAAATGCAAAACAAAATGTCACAATGCTAGAATTTTTTGAGGCGTTAGTGAATTTTCTTATTTTACAGATATAATGCTTAATTCAAGAATATGCTATTTTCTGTCATTATTACTTAAACAAATTGGTAATATAAAAGACCTTCTACCAGTAAAGGATTGATATATATTAAGGATGCTTCTAGAAAGTATATATACACTACATATATATGTATATTGGGTGAAGGAGATCTACTTTCTTGTGTTTTTATAATAATGAATAAGATGGAATTTATTGTGTTTTCATATTTAAAATGGTGCCAGTAGTACCCTGCCATGATCTCAGCAGTGGTACTGATTTAATAAACTGCATTTATGATAGCTATAGGCAGCTATGCCCTACAGGTCAGATTAGGCCTACCAGTAGTTGTTGTATAACCTGTGAGCTAAGAATGGTATTTACCTTTTAAAAGGTTGGATAAACTTAAAAAAGAATATTATGTGAGTTATTAAAATCATATGAAGTTCAAATTTCAGCGTCTGTAAAGTTTTACTGGAACATAGTCACACTTATTTTTTTATACACTCTAGCTGTCTGTATGTTGTCAGCAGAGCTGATATTTGCCACAAAGACTACATGGTAGGCAAAGCCTAAAGTACTTGGATCTTCATAGAAAAAAATGTGTTGATCTGATTTATGAGATTCTCAAAAGAATGTTCTCTTTCAACTTTCTATACTAGATGTGCTTCTGAAGAATGTAAATAAGTGATAGCTTTAGTTTGATTTTGCTTAGTGATATATTCTCATGGGATTCATGTAAGAAATTTTTGTGACATCACTGATACACAGAAGAGGAACTCTGGTCAAATGTGCTGTGCAATGTTTTATTCCCTCGTATAGATCTTCTAAAATTTAGTCAAAATGAAAACCTTTTCCTATGAGTTTTATAAAATTATAAAAGCTGCAATGTAAAGTACATTCATTAAAATTTTGTCATTTAAATTTCATTAGAATCACTAAATGATGGAGGGTTTTGAATCTTTAGGCACCTATGATGGGTTATTCTCTGGTTGAACCCTGTGGTCTTATTTCATGCTGTGGGTTTAGTTAGATGTTTAGTCAGTGTATATTAAATAAATAGTCATGGAAAATATACATGACTAAGTTTCTGGATGTCATAATTCTAATGCTATTTCACAGACATCTTTTACTACTTACCAAGTGCCTAGTGTAAGATATGATTTGAAAAACTAACCAAAGTTTAAACTTTTTTTCATGAGGATTCTCACTGAATTTTAGCCTAAGGACATATTCATGAAGGTAATGTCACAGCACTCTTAAAAAATTTGATCATGAAGTGGAGATTTAGGGATGTATACAGAGTATCTTTGAAACTTCAAAGTTTTAAATTGGTCTGATAGATTGGAAAGGACCTGTAATGCATACACAGGGTGCCATTGTAGAATTAAATCATCTTTAACTGTCTCAATGTAAAGTCACAGGCAGGTAATATGAAAGTGTGGTTGATACAAAAAAGGACTATTACTTTTCTGATGAAATAGTTATCACCTTGCTTCTATTTCTCTATCTTCAGTCTTTAGTGACTATGGCATACCTTGAAATAGGATGTATGTATAGATGATCAGAATGTCAGAACTTGTTAGAAAAATAGAGCTCCAGGTTATGTTGAGATATTTTCCATTTTCTTTTTCAAGTAATTAAATAACTGTAATTGTTAGAGGTTTTGAAATCTCAGAAATATTGCTATTCCTTTAATCATAATTGACTTCAGAATAAACTCCGGTTTTTATTTTTTAACATTTTCTCTAATACAGCCTACTTTTCAGTATTCAACTCACTTATTTAACTTTAATGACTTTTTTAACTTAAAAAATGACTAACTTCTAATTGAAAGTTCTCACAGTCTCATTCAAAGCAATGTCATTTTTTTTCGTGGGTTGAATATTTTAAAAATGTCTTGGATTTTTTTTTTTTTTTAATTTCTAAGATTCCTTTATAAAACTTACTGGCAAAAACAACTTCATTGTGTATTTTCCTGTGAGATTTGTCTGAAATAAGTGTTTGAAAGAGAAAAAAACTGGCCTTCAATCACAATGTTTTTACTTTTTAGTGAAATACTTTTTAGCTTGTGTTAATGACTAAATTATTTTGACATTTAGCCAATCTATTCATAGAATGAATAGTCTTAATGTATATTTAAATTATAAGAAAATGAGTGAAAATTTATCATGTTAGGACCAAATAAAAGAAGAAAAAGATTGATTTAATGAATAGTTAATGTATGCATTGCTCTATCTTGTTCTAGTAATGGGAACTGATAGTCTAAAATGATATTTGAACTATTACAGCATTTAAACAAAAATTTATATGTAGTAATAGGGTAAGATGGGAAAGTTTGGAAATCGCTCCACATAAGCAGGAAAATATATGCGTGGTCATGGCTTTTGTACTTTATATTCTATAACTTTTAAGAATATACCACCAGAAATAGCTGACTTTCTTCACTGTTCATAAGAAAACTCAAATGACAAGGTATAAAACAAATGTTTAAGTATTATTTTCACTTGTAATAGACTTTTTGCAACCTGGACTATATTTGCGGTATGGTTTGTAAATATCAGCTACTATACTACATCGATATTTAGTTAAAAAAAAAAAGTGCATCCAGCCATGGACATCTCAACCACCAATACTAATACAGTAAGACTTTCATAAATTTTGAAAAATTTCAATAGCTTTGTATTTCTAATTATGGGTAACTTAATGTACTGTTTTCAGAATGGAAAAATAATTGTGTCCTTTGCTCCTAGAAATGGCCTGGCCTTGATTAAGTGGATTGTTTGTTCAGTTAATATTTGTTAAATGGATAATCAGTACTTGCTCAATAAATTGACAATTAATGTCATGAAACATGGGCTTTTTCAAAATATAATCTCAATTCACATCATTGTGAAAGTTTAAAGATAACTGTGATTCTTTCTGTAACCTGTATTTGAAAGCTTATTTGTTTAGGTGTGTAAAATATTTTTGGCTCCCTGTATGTCTTGGGAATATCACTGTAACAAGTGTTAAAAAATTTTTAACCATATAGTGGCATATTGCTAAATATATTTCTGCAGGCATAATTGTTGATCATTTCATATTCTTGGAAGAAAAATGTTAAAATTATTTAGGTGAATTTGATTATGTCAATTTTAATTTTTAGATACTTTTTAAAATTTTTAAATAAGTTTCTGAAGATTGTTCTAAGTTTGTTTGATAAAATCAAAATTTATGAAACATTCCCAGCATAGCTATACAAGATCACATTCATTTTATTATATCAGATTATTTTACCATTTGTTTTTAGGCGTATTCTGCATTCTAAAGGAGAGCTAAGTGAAGATAGACATAAACAGTATGAGGAATTTGCTATGTCTTATCAGAAATTGCTGGCAAATTCTCAGTCCTTAGCTGATCTTTTGGATGAAAATATGCCAGATCTTCCTCAAGACAAACCAACACCAGAAGGTAAGAAAACCTTAAAAACAAATGTTAGGTTGTTTCTCATAAACAGTGTAACTAATCTTTACTCTTGGCAGTGTGTATTGAAAATTTAAGTTTTAAAAATACCTAAAACTTTCAGTAGTGTTGAACATAGTATTGTTGAAACCTAGTAAGTACTTGAAAAGCTATTTGACATGCTTCTCTACAAGAAAAAGGCTTTGCATTTACAGAGTAATAAACTTCTGATATTTTAATGAGTTCCTTTGGGTTTTTTGTAATAGTAATCCTTGGATTATATCCAGGAGGTTTGTCTTAAACCTTCCTTGGGGCTATGGAAGGATTCACATTATTTCTCAGATAGTAATAAGGTAAGATTGGACCTTTGGGATTCTGATATTTCTGTATTTATCCTTTTTTAAATCTATTAGAATGATATATTTAGAGTAAACCTTACTTTGCAGTTTTGTGAGATAAATTATTTTGTGAGAAGAATTGTTTTCTGTATTATTATTAGAGGTGTTTTATATTTCCCATTCAATTTTCATTCATTAAATGTAGGGCTCCTCACACATTTACTATGGTTTTTCAGAACTCTTAGTATACTTAATGCATTTTAGAACAAAAATTTTTTAAAAAAGATTTTATTTATTTATGCATACAAGAACTGGGGTACAGGCCAGAGGAGTGGCAGGTGAGAGGATTCACCAGAGACAGAGTGGGGAACAGAACAGGCAGATTGACTGAAATACACTGCTGAGGAGAGCAGTGGGTGAGTCAGGAGGGGTCTCCTGCGCCAAGTGGGTCTCCTTCCTGGCTGGGGATCAAACTTGTGCTGCAGTGGCTGCTGATAGCTTCATAGATTGTGTCTTAACCCCTTGCGCCACCAGGGAGGTCCCAGAACAAAACTTTTTTCATAATGGTTAGCATTCTTTGATATTGATTTAGTTGGTTTATTTCTACTGAAATTAAACTAATTTTAATGGTAAATAACTTTAAATGTATTTTATGTAGTTCCCAGAGAATTTTAGGGTAGGGAGTTTTTTCTTTTAATA
The DNA here is from genome assembly GCF_964194135.1 of Talpa europaea. Taxonomy (NCBI): domain Eukaryota; kingdom Metazoa; phylum Chordata; class Mammalia; order Eulipotyphla; family Talpidae; genus Talpa; species Talpa europaea. The sequence continues at coordinate 30,308,418 of NC_140082.1, forward strand.
AATATGTTGTTCTACAGGTTTCTAATTTGCATTTCTTCTAGTGAGAAAGCTGCCAGTATTCTTATTTTTGTTCTTTATATAATGTGTATTTTTTCTCTAGTTGCTTTAGAATTTCATTATCACCGATTTCAGGAAACTTATATATTACGTATCTTTGTCTGGCTTTCTTTAAATTTCTTCTGTTTGGAGTTCACTGGACTTCTTGAATCTGTGGGTTTATAATTTTTAGCAAATTTAGATTATCTTGACTCATTTCTTCAAATATATTTTCTGTTCCTCTCTACCCTCCCATGGGGATTCAATTACAACTATATCCGGTGACTTGGATTTTTCCTTTTATTTTTCCCTGCGTTTCATATTGGATAGTTTCTTGCTGTGTCTTATCTTTCCTTTTATAGTATCTAATATGCTGTTAACCTCATGTAGAAATACAGTTTTCAGGGCCTCCCTGGTGGCACAAGGGGTTAAGTACCACACTATGAAGCAATCTGCAGCCTCTGCAGCACGAGTTCAATCCCCGACCTGCCAGGAGCAACCCACATGGCGAAGCAGACCTCTCCTGTCTTGCCCACTGCTCCTCTCAAAGCAGTGTTTTTCAGTCAGTCTCCCTGTTCTGTTCCCCACTCTGTCTCTGGTGAATCCTCTCACCCCCCTGCATCTCTGGCCTGTACCCCAGCTCTTGTGTGCATAAATAAATAAATCTTTTTTTAAAAAAAAAGTATAGTTTTCATTTGTAGAATCTGATTATATTTTCCATGATCTCTAATATGTCCATTCTATCTTCTAGTCTGTGAGAATATGAAGTAGTTATAATTACTGTTTTAATGTCCTCGACTACTAATTTTATCATGTGTGTTCTTTCTGCATTGCTTTTAATTAATTGATCTCTAATTGTCTGGTAATTTTTCTTCTTTGCATACCTGATCGTGTATAGTGGAGATGTGCTGTATATTTTTGTATTTTTATAAATATGATTGAACTTCATCCTGGGGCACAGTTAAGTTACTTGGAAACCGTTTCATCCTTCCCAGATTTTCTTTTAGGTGGGGTCAGAGCAACTTTAGGTATGGGGCTGATTTTTCCCACCAATGAGGCAGTATCTTTCATTGCTCTGCTTTCTCACGAATTAGAGGATTTGTGAGTAGATATTTTCCCAGTCTCACCTAGTTCCCTCACACAAAGGGTTGATCAGTATTCAGCTGAACATTCAAGGGGGCCCCTCAATGGATCTTTAAGATCCCTCTTTGACTCTCTCCTCACTGTTGCTATGTGCTGCAAAATCTAGCTTCATGGCCTGTAGAGTCTTACCAGACTCTCAGTTCTTTCCTTCTCAGCTCTTGGAGACAGCAGGACTCTGCTTGGCTTTTCTCTTTCTTGACCATGACCCAGAAAAATTGTAGGGCTCCAGGACTTATTCTTTCTTCTTTCTCAGGAAATACACTCCTGTGCTTTTTTACATCTAGTGTCTGAAAACTGATTTTATGTTCTTTGCGTGAATTTTTAGTTGTTTACAAACTGCTGGTAGGTACTTCATCATGGCCTTAAGAGACCTGACATTTTCAGTGATCAGAGTGTCTTTTTACCTTGTAGTAAGGAGATCATGTTGGGTATACTATTCTGCAGATGCTTTTTAAAGTTAATCTTAGATTTAGTATCCGTATGAATGGAGCCATGTAGTGTCTAATTCTTTAAATTGATGCATAGTGATTTTCTGTTGTATAATTGTGCTATAATTTACTTGCTTGTCCTCTATTGATTTGTAGTTATTTATGTTTTTTAACTACAGTCAGTGCAACTATTATACTACAATCTCTGCACCTGCATCTTTTTGTTTGCATGCTAGTATTTCAGGAACAAATTCCTAGAAGTAGATTTCCTGGGCTAAAATGGTATGTCCGTTTTAAGTTTCAATGTATGCCACATTTTCTTCTAATGAAATATACTCACCACTAAGTATATGAGAATAACTGTTTCCTTATACCCTTCCATATTACATTTCTTGATTATTACATAATGAGTTAAGTTAAACATCTTTTAAGTATATAAACAGTCCATAAATTTGAAAGATGTTTAATCTCACCCATAATGTAAAAAATACATATATATTCTGTTCCCTGTGACATACTGGCTTATCATTTATCCCTTTTTAAGAAATCAAGTATTTGTCTTTTTTAAAATTGAGGTGTGAAAACACTTTGCACATTAGAGAAATTATTATTTATTTATTTTTTAACCTAAGGTGCTTTTCATTTATTGGGGTACCATTGGTTTACAACACTGTATATGTTTCAGGAGTATAGTTCCATATCTCTTCACAGTATATTATCACACTGTGCCCACCCACTAAAATTCCCAGGGCCCTCCATCACGGTACATTGAACTATATACACTCTTAGCTCCCCCTCGATTCTTTTTGATGTACATTGCAAATATTTATCCCCGATTTCTATTGCTTTTTTACTTCATGGCATTTTTTTTTGCCCTCAGAAGTTGAATTATTTTACAATTTGTTATTATGCAAATATTTACAGATATGCTTACTATTCATTTGTATTGAGTATGAAGTAAAAGTTAGTGAGTCAAAGTGATAATTTTGTTTAACATTATACTGGTTAATGCAGAAATTAAGATCTTTTCAAACGCTATTTTGCTTACCTGTTTAGAGGTTTTACATTTATCCATATTGGGATTTTTATACTTATTTGGACGTATACTTTATATTGTGAATATTAAATCCTTTGTATTAAGAGTGTTTCAGTATTGTCTGCTAGATTGTCCTTTGCTTTTGCTTAGGTTTTTCATTAAGTAGTTGTCAATTTTAGTCTTTTCCCTTGTAGTATGAGTTTACTGTCCTGGTAATCCTGTGTTTAAATATTTACCATAAGGAATATAAGTAATGAGTTCGGGAGACAGTATTTTGTATTTGCTGCTGTTCTAGTTTTTCCTAAATGACTTTCAATGAATAACTTTTCTAATGGTTATTTTTAATGTTTATGGTCATTTTCCTATTTACAATTCTAATTTGGAGAGGGGCACAATGAGAATAGATACATTGATGAATGATCTCAAGAGCATGATGTAGAAAATTAATTCCTTTTAATGTTCTGAGTTTAAGAATCTATGGTTGTATGTAAATTCTGTTTATGTGTGTTTGTGTGGTGTGTACATGCATGTATGTGTATGTTTTCCACCTTCTACTGAGATATCTATACATCTTTTCTTCCCTTTTCCAGTTATTTATCACTTGACTATTTTTGGCAATTTATCTTATGGCAAGGACTATACCAAAAGGAGGGATGCCTTTTAATAAAGTGTTTATAGTCTGCTTGCAAAGATAGTTGTGATATAACCGGTATAGAGGGTTGCAGGTCATCCAAAAAATGTTTTGGGGAGGTGGGACTTTAAGCTAGGTGTTTTAGGAATTGTGGACCTTATATATTCTTCTTAGTTTTACATTTCATAAATGTAGGCCTAAAATATCAGATGACTACTTAATCTTATATTTATTGTTTAAAACATTTAAGAGTAAAATATCTTTATCCTGCTATTCTCTAGTTTTTCTGGTTCAGTGCTTTACTTAAAACACAGTTTGTGATTTGATGCATAAAAGTGGTTATTGATTGAAGAATTTGTTAATTGAAAGTCAATATTCATTAGTTATGACACTGATAATGGAAAATATTTTGTTTTTAGCATGCTAAACCTGAAATGATTTTAATTCCCTATGATGAATTTTATTGTAGAGCATGGACCTGGAATTGATATATTTACACCAGGTAAACCTGGAGAATATGACTTGGAAGGTGGTATATGGGAAGATGAAGATGCTCGGAATTTTTATGAGAACCTCATTGATTTGAAGGCTTTTGTTCCAGCCATCTTATTTAAAGATAATGAAAAAAGTTGTCAGAATAAAGAGTCCAACAAAGATGATTCCAAAGGTAACTTCTCTTGTAAGCAGTCCTCTTGAACAAAGTGACTATACAGGGATTCTTCACTCTCTTAATTCCTCATTCTTTAGTTTGCTCCAGTCTAACTCCAGCCCCACCTCCACCATGAAATTGGTTTTGCCGAAATTACCAATAACTTCCTGTTGCTGCATCTTGTGGGCAGTTTTCAGTGTTTGTCTCATTTGGTCTCTCAAACCGTTCAACACACCTTCCTGCTTCCTTCTGCAGGCACCTCCCTTCGAATAGCTTCTAATCCTTCCTAGTACCAGTGTTGCTCAGTCAGGTGGAAAAGTAGGCCTTATTCCCTCTAGTAATCATGTCTATTAATCTATCCTCTTAAATGTTTCTCAAATTTATTTTATCTTTACTGTTAATATTTTGATGTAAGTGGCCATCATTTCTTCCCTGGGCTACTATCCTCTACCCTGCTGTCCTTCTCCCCTTCTATACATTCTTAAAAATTAAATTTATTCTCCTACGTATTATCTTTTGGTGACTTTACATTTACCTGGAATAGACTATAAGCTTGAGAACATTATCCCTAGGACTCTGTGTGATTTGGCTCAAGTCTGTCTCTGTTATAGGGCAATCCCAGGGGAAACTGATGAGTTATGAGTCCTCACTTACGTGCTTAAGAAGTCAGGGCAAGACCCAAAACATACAAAGAGAAATAAAGATCTGCTTATAAGGGGATTGAGAAGAGGGAGAACAGAGAGAGAAGGAGGTTAATTGTCCAACATGTCCTGTCAGCAGTACCATCTGGATTGAGTCACTATGGTATGAGCCAAAGTGGGAAAAACAAGAGAGCAAGAACACATACGTGTTCAGTCTTTTGAGTACAACGTGGCTGCTTAGTTCTGTCCCTAGTTCTCAGCAGACCTCCCCTGCTCACCACCTTTCCCTGCCCCCAACTTTTCAGGGAATTAGGTTAACAGCATGCTGGGAGTTGTAGTACTTGGTGCCACATAGGGGTGGAGATAAGGGTAGGGTCCAGGTATATATGTAGATTCTAAGACAAGTATTGTGGGTTTTGTTAATTTTTACCTATTTTTTGCAGCAGAATTTTGATATTACTTTATATTTGCATGAACTGATTTTATTTTTGTGTTTAAACAGAGGCCAAAGAACTTAAGGATAATAAGGAGATAACAAATCCTGATGATTTGGAGCTTGAGTTGGAGAACCTTGAAATTAATGATGACACCTTGGAGTTAGAGGGTGGAGATGAAGCTGAAGATCTTACAAAGAAACTTCTTGATGAACAAGGTAAAATGGTATTTTGCCAAAAGCTTCAAATTTTGATTACTTTTACATAGAAAACTTCTCTTTTTTAAAAAATATTTTTATTGAGGTAACGTTGGTTTATATCACTGTTTGTATTTTATTTATTTTAAAGATTATTTATGCAAGAACTGGGGTAAGTGTCAGAGGCGTGGGAGGGTGAGAGAATCCACCAGAGACAGAGCAGGGAGCAGAACAGGCAGATGGACCAAAAACACTGCTAAGGGGAGCAGTAAGCGAGGCAGGAGAGATCTGCTGCGCCATGTGGGTTTCTCCTTGGCCAGCCGGGAATTGAACTTGCGCTGCAGAGGCTGCAGACAGCTTCACAGTGCTGCGCTCAACCCACTGTGCCACTGGAGAGTCCCAAAAGCTTTTGTCTCTTATTTCTTCTTTTCCTTTTGTTTTCAGCTCATCACTTGTTTGCAATTTGATTTATTTATTGATTTATTTTTAATTTTTTAAATATTTATTTATTTATGCATACAAGAATGGGGGTATAGGCCAGAGTTGTGGGGGGTGAGAGGATTCACCAGAGACAGAGTGGGGAGCAGAACAGGTGGACTGACTGAAATACACTGCTGAGGGGAGCAGTGGGTGAGTCAGAAGAGGTCTGCTGCGCCATGTGGATTGCTCCTTGGCTGGGGATCAAACTTGTGCTGCAGAGGCTGTGATTAGCCTCATAGGTTGAGTCTTAACCCCTTGTGCCACCAGCAAGGCCTTGCAATTTGATTTAGAACAACAACACAACATTCCCATTGTGACTACAAACTTTAGTGATTGTTGAAGTTATGAATGTCTTTTTTTTTAAGTTCTGTATGTCTTAATAGATATTTCTTACTCTTAATTGCTAGTGTTGTCCTAAGTAATAGTCTTTACAGTCTTAACATTACATGTATTTGAAAGTTATCCTGAAATGGGTGATAGATAAAGAAGACAACCAGTATATCAGTTTGTCTGTGTTAATTTTGTCTGCTTTTTCATTTGAGTAAAGTTATTTTTAATCTTCTTTTGGATTCTTTATTAGGAGGATACCTTTTGTCAATATTGCTTTTCTCTGTGGCCTCACTATTTCTTACTACAGATAATTCTCCATATTATGAAGGGAGGGTTGGCATGGCTGGAAATACTCTCTTACTATCTGTTTAAGTGTCATGGGAGGACTTGGCTAGTCCTTTGGTGCCCTTACCTATGGCCAAGAGGAATGGTGGTTTGTTGTTCTTGGCAGTCCCATTCTGGATCAGAATTCCATGAAATGGGGAAACTTAGTTCTTCAGAGGCTAGTGATGAGAGTATTGTTAATAAAAGACATGAGGAAGGGATGCTAAGCAGATAAACCAACATATTTACCATAAAGTTACATGCCATTTATAATGAAGATTTTGTGTTTAGTGCAAAAGTTTGTCTTACTGTCAAAACTTGTGGGAACCGTGTTTACCCATAGTGTTTACCAGGGGCTTAAGGAGGGGCGAAGGATGAATAGGCAGAGCATAGAGGCTTTAGAGTAGTGAAACCATTTTGTGCTATAGTTTTATTCTGTCTATATAGTTATAATTTGTGTGTGTGTATGTGTGTATAATCTGAAACAGTAATGATAGTTATATTTTAGACTGTATAATACCCAAACTAACAAAAGAGTCTGTCTTTTTATAGTTCTTATTTAAAAGACTGTAGTGACTTGGGACTGTGATTTAAGAGATACCCAAACTTTCTTGGGCAATATCTCAAATCAATATCATGAATAAGGAAAATGTTTTATATTATCTATTTCTAAATAACTTATAATGGAGTGTTTTTATTTCTTTTATCTCTGAGTGTTTTTTTTTTTAACCTCTTTTAAAACTAACTTTGTATTAGAACAAGAAGATGAAGAAGCCAGCACTGGATCTCATCTCAAGCTCATTGTAGATGCTTTCCTTCAGCAGTTGCCTAACTGTGTCAATCGAGATCTGATAGACAAGGTATGATTTCTCTATGTAATTTAACAAGCACGTAGACCTTGTAAAAGAGCTCTAATTAGGAATGTCCATGCTTTTTGTAGTATATTAGCCATGAATGAGCCATTTCTTCAAATGGAATCTTTATGCAAATCCAACATAAACATATAATGGAGCCAATTTCTAAATGCTTTTTGGGAGTAGAACTGGATCCAGAATCCTGTTTGTTTGAGACCGCTCCTTTCGAATAGGAACCCCACGGTTTGGATAAATACTGTTTTAGACCAGAAGTTCTAATGGTCTCTGGAGTTCTGTGTTCTCTGAGGAAATTTTAAGGGCTCTTTGGTCAGAACTTTTCATACTAACTAGGGTTTCTTTTTTTTTTTTAATTTATTTATTTTTATACAAGAACTGGGGTACAGGCCAGATGCGTGGGAGGGTAAGAGGATTCACCAGGAACAGAGTGGGGAACAGAACAGGCAGACTGACTGAAATACACTGCTGAGGGGAGTAGTGGGCGAGGCAGGAGAGGTCTGCTGCACCATGTGAGAATCTCCCTGGCCGGCTGGGAATCCAACCTGCGCTGCAGAGGCTGCGGACAGCCTCACAGCGTGGCTGGCGCGCAACCTGCTGCGCCACCAGGGAGGCCCCATTAAAATTTTCTTAGCATTGTATTTTCTTAATATATTCATTTGAGAGAGAGAGAGAGAGAGAGAGAGAGAGAGAGAGAGAGAGTGTGTGTGTATGTATGTAGGATGTTCTTTTTTTTTTTTCCTATCTCCACCTTTATTTTTTTTTTATAATAAATTTTATTTTTATATTCCCCATACAATTGCAACCCCCCCATTCTGACCCCAATCCCTCCCCTCCCGCCCCCCACCCCCCAAAAAGTGTCTCTGGTTCATAGTTTTTTGTTGATTTTGATTTTCACTTTCTTATAATTATTCACTTTCCTGGTCCCTTATTTAAGTTTTCTAGATTCTATAGGATGTTCTTTAATGTTTAACCAGTTTTCTGAGTACATGACCTTGGGGATTTTTGTTATTAGGACCAGAATTTTTTGGTGTTTCATGTGGATAAATTCCTTGAAAGGGACTCCACTGAATTTTCAATTTTTCTTTTAGTTAGTCTAATTGGCTATAACATGTTTTAATGTTGTAAAATTTAAACCTTAATAAGATTTATTTTATTACTTCTACAAGCAGAAGACAAAATTGGAATTGATTTTGTTCTCTTGACTGAGTTTTATATAAAGTTTTAATCTTGGTGAATACCTTCAGTGTGAGTTAGTTTCCTGAGTTTGAATCTAAACCATTGATTGCATCAAAGGTTTTAATCAAATGGGAGGTATTGCAGTAAGTCACTATCTATGGTGAAGAGTAGAAATCCTTCAGCGCATTGCTCTGAAGGAACTCTGCGGATCTTTCATTTGTACCTTATCTTAAAATCTATCCAGAGATTGGAATTGATAAAATAATCATGTGAATCTTTGGAAGGAAAATTTTTGAGTTTCTCAGGTAGATATATGATAATATTTTAATTCTTTATTAAAAAGTATTGCTTGTTATTTTCTTTACCTAGTATACCAGAAATCTTTTTAACATTTTAACATAAAATAGGTGCCTGTATTTTAAAAATACCAGTGACTTATGTTTTTATTTCTCAGGACATCCCTAGCATTTTAAAACATACTAAATGTTAAACATATTGTTGAAATGGTTAGCATATTTTTCTTTTTAAAATACAGATCAGTGGATTGCTATACTATATACTACTATTACACATATTAGCATTAATAATTTTCTAGACTCCAGGTAATTATTCTTTGCTGTTTTGTTGTTCTGTCAGAAAACTTTTCTGATATTGACATTGATTTACTTGCCTTTAATGAAGTTAAAGACATTTTTTGCATTCTTTATATAATTATTTGCATGATAGGTCTTTGAGTTACTTGAAGTTCTGTTTCCACCGTCAGGTTACAATTAAAAAGCTTATGAAATAAATATTTTGAAATACATAAGGGAAGGGACTTTAAGCATAGTAATTTTTCAGTTTGTGCTGTGCTTACAATATTAGTGTCTTAAACCATTTTGAAATGTTTAGAAACAACCAGAAAGTCATTGTGGTATTCAGGGTCTTGCTTTCAGTAGCTAAATAGAGATTTTTTTAAGAATAATGTTTGCTATTTCTCCTGTAGGCAGCAATGGATTTTTGCATGAACATGAATACAAAGGCAAATAGAAAAAAGTTGGTGCGGGCACTCTTTATAGTTCCCAGACAAAGGTATGTATTAAAAAATAAAATGAGTAATTTTAGTGTTTTCACTCTTCAGTGTTACTGCTTTCATTCTTCAGTGATGATTGTACCATCAGAGTTTTTATTAATATCTTTTAAAGTATCCCTTGTCAACAGTTGTTGTCATTATTAGAACCTTTCCTAGAACTTGTTTCTCTTTGATTTGTGTTCTTCTGTTCATTTGGTCTAGTGGATAGTTTTCTTCTGATACTTATCTGTTATTTTAAGAGAAAATGTGGATGAATAAGAGTTACTTAATAAGCACAACAATAACTTAGTCACTAGAAGCAATGCTCTGAAGAGAAAGAAATTAATAAATTGTATATAAGTTTTTTTTTTTTAAACTAGAAATCAGAGCTTTTTTTTTTTTTTTAAGATTTATTTATTTGTTTGTTCGTTTATTTATACAAGTACTGGGTACAGTCAGAAGCGCGGGAGGGTGAGAGGATTCACCAGAGCCAGAGTGGGGAGCAGAACAGGCAGATTGACTGAAATACACTGCTGAGGGGAGCAGCAGGCGGCAGGAGAGGTCTGCACACCATGTGGGACCCTCCTCCAGTGGCCAGGGAGCAGTCGGGGATCAAACCAGCACTGAAGAGGCTGCGGGCAGCTTCGCAACCCAGCACTCAACCGCTGCACCACCGGGGAGGCCCAATTGTATATAAGTTTTTAGGAGAATTTTTATTTTGTGTAAAGATCAGACTAATTGAGTGTATCTAATCTTACAATGGTGTTTAAATGAACATTTAAAATTTTTTTGGTAGTTGTGATAGTCACATCAGTGATTATGCTGCTAGTAATTGAAGAAGTATATTCATTTGCAGAATGCTTTTCAAGAATTCTAATCCTCTCAATTATCTGCTAAATTAAAATCCCTACTTCACCTGTCTTTTAGAATTGTCTATTTCTCATAGACTGTAACCCCCAGGAGTAAGGAGATCTATTTCTATTTATCCAATAATGAATTCTTAATTTTTTTTAAAACTATTAGGGTCATTACACATAGCCTAGTTAAAGTAGATACTTTCCCCAAAATATCAGAATTCTGAGGAATTTCACTGAAGTGTTTATTCAGTAAAGTTTTAATTTCATCTATTCATGGATGGAGGGCCATGATCTTGAAATAATGGTAAAATTTTTTAAAAAGATTTATTTATTATTATTTTTGAAGATTTATTTATTCACGTATACAAGAACTGGGGTACTGGCCAGATGCAGGGGAGAGTGAGAGGATTCACCAGAGACAGAGTGGGGAACAAAACAGGCTGACTGACTGAAATTCACTGCTAAGGGGTACAGAGGGTGAGTCAAAAGAGGTCTGCTGTGCCATATGGGTAGCTCCCTGGCTGGGGATGGAACTTGTGCTGCAGTGGCTACGGACAGCTTCATAAGTTGCATCTTAATCCCTTGTGCCACTAGGGAGGCCCCTCAAATACTTTTTTTCCTGAATAGCTTGAGCTGATTTTTTTTTTTTTTAAGATTTATTTTATTTATTTATACAAGCACTGGGTACAGTCAGAAGTGGGGGAGGGTGAGAGAATTCACCAGAGTCAGAGCGGAGAGCAGAGTAGGCAGATTGAGGAAATAACACTGCTGAGGGGAGCAACGGGCATGGCAGGAGAGGTCTGCGAGCATGTGGGACCCTCGCCGGCGGCCAGGAATCGAACCGGCGCTGCAGAGGCTGCGGGCAGATTCGCAGCCTGGCGCTCAACCGCTGCACCACCAGGGGAGGCCCTGATTTTTTTTTTTTTTTTTTTTTGGTGATTCTTTTCTTTACCTTATACAATGAGATATTTACTTTCATAGTTTTCAACTGTCTGGTTTTTTTTTTTTTTTTAAGATTTATTTGTTTATGCATACAAGAACTGGGGTGTAGGCCAGAGTTTTGAAATTTTCAGGTAATGGTACTTTTTTGTTTTGTGACATGGTTAGTAATTCATATTTTTATGAGTTTTGTACATTAGAAATTGCTATCCATTATGTTGACTTTTTATAAGTTTTTGAAATTTCCCTCTTTTTAAAGATTTATTTTTATTATGCATACAAAAACTGGATTGTAGGCTAGAGGGTGTCAGAGGATTTACCAGAGACAGAGTGGGGAGCAGAACAGGCAAATCTACTTAAATACACTGCTGAGAGGAGTAGCTGATGAGACAGTATAGGTCTGCTGCGCCATGTGGGCCACCTCCCTGGCCAGGATCTCATGCTGCAGTGGCTGGCAATAGCTTGATAGCGCTGTGTCTTTAACCCCTGAGCCACCACAGAGGTCCTCAACTGTCTGTTTTAATGAAGAAACATTTAGTAACAATTATCTGAAAGTGTATAAATGTTATTATAACATTTCTAACAGACTAAACTGAAGTTAGCAAAAATAATAGACGTGGTTACAGAAGTAATACTGCAGTAATACATAATTTATAAAATAGTATCTTGTCTCGTTGTATTCCCATTCCATCCCATCTTCCCCACCCACTTCCTCAAAATGTGTATATTCTGGGCCTCCCCGGTGGTGCAGCGGTTGAGTGCTGGGCTGTGAAGCTGCCCACAGCCTCTGCAGCGCCTGTTCGATTCCCAGCCGCTGGGCGAGGGTCCCACATGGCGCAGCAGACCTCTCCTGCTGCCCGCTGCTCCCCTCAGCAGTGTACTTCATCAGTCTGCCTGTTCTGTTCCCTGCTCTGGCTCTGGTGAATTCTCTCACCCTCCCGCGCCTGATTGTACCCAGTGCTTGTATAAACAAATAAATCTTTAAAAAAAAATAAAAAGTGTATATTCTTATTTGGTCTTTTGGCAGTTATATCCTTTACAACTGAATTTAACTGCTTATCTCAGCAAATAGCTATAATTTTTTTTTATTAAAATATTTTTTTTATAAATAATAAAAAAAAAAATTTACCGGGGGAGAGCGCGAACGCAGTCCCCCACTACCACAAATTATGCAGTCGAGTTTCCCACATTTGGGGAAATCGCAGGGGTCAGCACACCCGGAGTGCAATGGATAAGCCTCGCCCTGGGAAAACCACCTTCGTGATCATGGTGTCTCCCCTGCCAGGTAAGTATGATAGCTATAAATTAATAGTAGTTGGAATCTGCTAGAAACATAGAGTTGAAAGTTGTAGGAATTGACAATTTATAGTTAGAGGGGAGAGAGAAAAATATAAAGATACAAGTACTTAAAATGCATAGCATTCTGTGAGGAATAGACCATAGTCTTATCTACCTGAAATGTATAAATATAATAATTTAGGATTTTTATAATCAGTTTGGGTGATTAGGAAAGTTTAAATTATGTTCTCAAATTTGTTCACTCATTTATTGAGGGTCTTGCTGTATAGTATAGTAGTTCTGGGGGGAAAGTGGTGAAAAGACAGATTTGGCCCTGTATCACGCAGCATAGAATTTGGAGAGGAAGAAATACAAAGAATTCTAAGAGTATTTACCAAAGAACAACAGCATACTTTGAAGCATGTGTCAAGTGGGACTGATGGATTTTGTCTCAGGTGTCAGAGAAGGCTGCCTGGAACAAGGGTCATTTCATCGGAATCCGGAGAAAGATACTAGCCAGGCTAGGGATAAGGGGAGGGATTGTAGAGAGAACATTTCTGATAGAGGCAGCAGTATGTGCAAAGAGCCATAGACAGGAAAGTATCAAACTATTGCAAAAACCTTTTTTGATTTCCCTGGACCTTATCCTCTAGACTGTAAGATGCATTTAAGGCCTTTCTCATGTAGCCTTTTGTCATAGTCTTCAGTTTTACTTGTAGCCACTCTTGCCTTTTGCAAAATTCTGATCTGTAATGATTTATTAAATACCTTTTACTCTCTCTACTTCCAAGCCTCTGCTTTTTACTTTATTTTGGGATATTTATCATTTTTTAACTGAAAATCTGAATTACCCTTTTGGTCTTAGCGTAAGGTTTATCTTCTTTGACCAGCCATCTTTATTTCCGTTATGGTTGTTCTTTTATAACACTCATATAGTTGTTCTTTTATAACACTTTGAACCATGTCTTCATACAAAGAATTTGACATGTTGTATCCCATTGTTGGCTTGCTGCCTGTATCCTGCCAAACTGTAAAAACTATAAGCTCCTTAAAAAAGAGGATACCATCTCTTCATTTTGTACATCTCCAAGACCAAGCATAAAGTTTGGTATATAATAAGTGCTTGAACTATTTCATGAATTAATGTTGGTCATAAAAATACTTAAATTTTTATTTAAAAATTAATATATCACCCTGGTGGTGCAGCAGTTGAGCGCTGGGCTGCAAAGCCGCCTGCAGCCTCTGCAGTGCCGGTTTGATCCCCGGCCACTGGCGAGGGTCCCATATGGCGCACAGACCTCTCCTGCCACCCGCTGCTCCCCTTAGCAGTGTGTTTCGTCAGTCTGCCTGTTCTGTTCCCCACTCTGGCTCTGGTGAATTCTCTCACCCTCCTGTGCTTTTGACTGTACCCAGTGCTTGTATGAATAAATAAATAAATAAATAAATCTTTTTTTAAAAAAGTAAAATAAAAATTAATGTATCAACAGGGTTCAAAATCCAGAGGTATAAAATATCATATGCTAAAAAGTATCCTTATCCTTGTCTCCCAATCCCTCTCCTCTCAGTGGAAAAATATGGTTTTAGGTATGTACTTCCAAAGTTTATTTTGCATATAGAAGAAAGGATACAGATACATTCTTACATTTTCTGTTTTTTTTCGGCAGGGCCACTTACCATTGTACTGAACTTTACCGTTTTCACTTAACAGCATGTCTTGGAGAATGTTTCCTGTCAATGCTTGAAGATATTTCCCTTATTTTTTCTTTTAAAGCAGTAACTTCTTTTTATGAGTGTACTATATTTAACAATTTTGGACATTCCAGTCATTTGCCTTTACAGGCAGTGTTGTGTTTGTACTTCCCCTTTTTTCTCCTCTGGATTTTGTGTTTGTTTTTCTAAAGATTTATTTATTTATGCATACAAGAACTGGGGTACAGGCCAGAGGTGTGGGAGGTGAAAGGATTCACCAGAGACAGAATGGGGAACAGAACAGGCAGATCGACTGAAGTACACTGCTGAGGGATGCAGTGGGCGAGTCAGGAGAGGTCTGCTGTGCCATGTGGGTAGCTAGCTCCTTGGCCGGCCAGGGATCGAACTTGTGCTGCAGAGGCTGCGGACAGCTTCACAGCGCTGCACTTAACCCCTTGCGCCACCAGGGAGGCCTCCTCTGGCTTTTTTTTTTTTTTTTTTTTTTTTTTTAATTTTTTTTTTTAATTTTTTTTTTTTTTTATAGAGGCATGCTTTATTTATTTGTTTGCTGGTTTGTTTGCTTGTTTTGTTTATACATGCACTGGGTACAGTCAGAAGCACGGGAGGGTGAGAGAATTCACCAGAGCCAGAGCGGGGAGCAGAGCAGGCAGAAGGACCGAAGTACACTGCTGAGGGGAGCAGCGGGCGGCAGGAGAGGTCTGCGCGCCATGTGGGACCCTCCTCTGGTGGCCGGGGAGCAGCCGGGGATCGAACCGGCGCCACAGAGGCCGCGCGCAGTTTCGCAACCCAGCGCTCAACCGCTGCGCCACCGGGGAGGCCCCTCCTCTGGCTTTTGTTAGCTATTGGTTTATCCTTTTCAGTTTTTTCCACCAAAACAGATCCAGGTTCTGGATTTATTATTTATTCTACTGTTATTTATTTATTCTCTTTCCTTACTCGTTATTTTTGGTACTTAATTTCTTCATTTGGGTTTCTTTCACTCATTTTGTTACCTTTTTTGGCATTTAATATGTGAGTTGTCCCCGATCATAATTTTAGCTCTTATCTCTTAATTCTGACATGATAGTTTTGTTTGTTTATGTATTATAGAAATTTTCCAATTTTAGTTTGTGTTTTCTTTGTAACTTAAGGAGTTGCTTAAGAGAGTTTTGAAATTTTCAGGTAGTAGTACTTTTCGTTTTGTGACATGGTTAGTAATTCATATTTTTATGAGTACTGTACTCATTCTTATTTCCATGGTGCAGAGTAAAGTAAAATGTATTTATCAGGCAGGTTTACATTATTAAATAACTTCATTGTTAAATATCTTCAATTTTTTGGACCTTTTTAGCGCTTGCCCAGAGATTATGGGCCAAAAGAGGTGAACGAAAGACTAATACTGTTGATATGTGTTGTTTTTCTTTGTATTTCTATTTTCATTTCAGCTTTCTGAATATTACTGTGTGTTAATAGGTTTAAAAATAAGATTTAATATCTCATTGTGAATTGCACTTTTTATCTTTATAAAGTGTCCTTTGTCTCATTTAATGCTCTTTTGCCTGGCATTCTACTATATCTCGTTTTAAGATTAGGGCTTTACTTCTTATACTTTTTTCTTTTATATTCGGTCTTTGAGAATCACTTTATTTTAATTGAGTCTCCTTTGTATATAATTGAGTTAAATTTTAAGTTGAGATTCATTCAGAAAATGTTTCTTTTAATAAGTAAGTGAGACAATTTATATTTTTGATATGATAGAAATGGTTGGTCTGAATTCTGTTATGTTACCTGTCATTTTGGTTTAAATTTTTAAAAATCTGTCATATGATTTATTTGTATCATTTTATTTAGTGTGTGGATGTATGTCTTTTCTGATTTTGAGGAGGTTTGCATTTTTATTTTAGTAGTTACCTTTATAACTTGTCAGTGATCATTTATTTACACAATTTGTTGTTTCCTAGCATGAGTAATGATAAATAAGTTTATATTTCTCTTTCTTTTTGCCTTCTCTCCTCACCCATCTGATAATAACAAATAATGTTTTCTCCTCTAATATCTTCTTCCTTTTTATTCTTCAGTGAGCTTATACTTGTTTTATTTCATTTGTTAGCTTGAAATGTTTACCTTTCACATTTACATGTAGACAAGGAGCAAACTTAACTTCCTGTCTTATTTTCCAGCTTCAACATCCTTTGTTTTGTTTCTTTGTTGATAACGTATCTTGATAGTATATATAACTATCCTGATTTCCACATCCTAATTTGTCACTCGAGCCTCCTTATTTGTTTTTATCTTGGTTCTACCATTAAAAATATTCCATTCATGGGCCTCCCCCGTGGCACAACAGGTTGAGTGCTGGGTTGCGAAGCTGCCCGTAGCCTCTGCAGCGCCGGTTCGATCCCCGGCTGCTCCCCGGCCACGGGAGGAGGGTCCCACATGGCGCGCAGACCTCTCCTGCCGCCCGCTGCTCCCCTCAGCAGTGTACTTCGGTCCTTCTGCCTGCTCTGCTCCCCGCTCTGGCTCTGGTGAATTCTCTCACCCTCCCGCGCTTCTGACTGTACCCAGTGCTTGTATAAATAAATAAATAAATAAATAAATAAAAATCTTTTTTAAAAAAAAATTCCATTCCCTGTTGGTCTTCTTTCTCTGGTTTCCCCAGTTATCTGTTTGCTGAAATTCATAGTCTAATAGTTTTTTCCCAGGAAGAGTCTTTGGGAAAAAGTATGCCATGAGTTATTGTATGTTTAGAATGTTGTATCTGAACTTTTTACTTGAAGGACAGCACCATTGGTTATTGGTTCCATGGGTACTTTTTCCTCTTCGATAACTTGAGGGATTGCCCCAGAGTCATCTGACATTTGGTATTACTGTCAGGAAATCTGAGGTCAGCCTGCTCTTTTTCTTTTTTCTCCTCTATAATTGATTTGATCATTTGTGTGACTGCTCAAATAGTTTTTTCTCCATGATATTCAGTGATTATTCTGAGTAATTTTCCATTTGCTTTCAAACTTCATATTGAATAATTCAGGGAAGTTTTCCTGATTTTCTTTAATCTTGTAAATATCTTTTATTACTTGTTCAGTTTTCTTGTTTAGGTACTTAAGTTAGTCATACATTGAATGTCTGTTGCTTATTTTCTAGCCATCATGGTATGGCTTTTTTCAGTGTCATCTTTTCCACCCTCTGCCTTTTATTTACCTCCCTGAAAAGTCTTTTCTCCTCTGTGCTCTCTTCCTCATTTTGTGTCTCAGCATTTGGTTAGTATTTTTTAAAATCATGGCAAAATGTTCAGCCAAAAATTTCATTTTTGTCATTATGAAATTTTTCTGGTAAACTTTGGTGGTGGGTTTTGAGAAATTTTTACTTTTCCATTTTAATTTAAACGTATAGTTCTTTTCTACTGACGGTGTGCCAGCTTTCTTTTTACTATATATGATGAATTGAATTTCCGTCGCTCATACTTTTTTTTTTTAAGATTTTATTTTTTATTTATACAAGAAACAGGGTGAGGAGGATGAGAGGATTCACCAGAGATGTGCAGGAGGGTGAGAGGATTCACCAGAGACAGAGTGGGGAACAGAACAGGCAGATTGACCAAAGTACACTGCTGAGGGGAGCAGTGGGCGAGACAGGAGAGGTCTGCCGTGCCATGTGGGTTGCTCCACAGCTGGCGGGGATCGAACCAGCACTGCAGAGGCTGCAGACAGCTTCACAGCACTGTGCTCAACAGCCTGCGCCACCATGGAGGCCCCTCGCTCATACTTTTAACACATTTCTAAGAGTATATATATATATATATATATATATATATTTAATATTTGTTACTTTGGGCATGTTTATTCTGCATTTTTATTGTATTTCTTATGGCTTTTGCTCAAATCTTCAGATACCCAAGCCTTTTGTTGTGTGTAAGGTATACTGGTTTGCCACTTTTAAGATGCACATTTGTAGCATTTTAAACATTCTGTCCTGTTTGGGTTAGCTCTCTGTTAATTCTCACTTGTGGTTTCTGTTATAATTCATTTTGTGCCGAACCTGGAATTTGGCAGCTCTCTTAATAAACCTTACGCAGTATTTGAATTTACATACGATATATCTTAGTTTCTCTGAAAATAAAGTCTGCAAACGTCATCTTATATGACTTCCATAGATTCTAGGGTTGCAGTGGCATGGGAGGGTAGTATGTGTCTGGAGCACCTTCCTAGGTACCTCAGACAGGAAGTGACACATTGTTTTTACTTTCCATTCATCGGTTAAGATAAGAGGTAGAGAAGCATATGGAGTTTTGGGTTAGCACTATTTCATTTACTTCAGAATTACTAAGAGTGTTTTGTTTTCAGTCATTAAGTTTCTCTATTAAATTACCTTACTGAAACAATAAGAAAAATTTTGTAATGGTTTGTTTGGTAGAGGATAATTGCAAAATAATATTTATAAGTAGTAGTGATGGTTATTATTTCCTGTCATCTCTGTATTTTGTACATATTTCAATCAGTTCAGTTGTATCTAATTCATATGAGATTTCTAATACATATACTTTTCTAGTGTTTATAGTATTCTTTGTAGTCTTGTCTAAACATAACATTTAGAGAAACCTTTCTCAGTCTTTAATGTTCATACTGAATGACTTGGAAAGCCAAGACCTCTGTTTACACATCTGTAAAATGATGTATTTAGGAGAGTTTTTGACCAAGCTGTTTACCCATGACTGTATATTTGTATTGATCAGAAAAGCTTATAATTTTGAAGATCTTTTGTTTTTAACTCGTAGGCATTTTTCTGTCCTACCTGCAAGATCTGACTTGTTCCCAAGGAAGTTAGCTTAGTCAGTAGGGAGTCTGGAGTAGAAAGGTAGAATTGTCACTAAGTCTCCTGCCATTCTTTCTGTTTCTCATTCCCTTTCTCTCTGCCCTATATACAGACCTTTCTTCATTCTTTGAATAAAAGAGATGACTGCTGACTTTCAGGGGGAGAGGTAAGAAAGGAACAAAGAAGTCTGGGTCTAGAGTGAACAGGCTCAAATGTTCTCCTGAGTATCCAGTTAAAGATGTATTTGAGGTAGAAAGTTATTTTTGAGCACTTTAGACTTAGGGGCAAACACACTTTGAGAGGTGCAGGAAATATTTGTTATCCATCTTTTAACTTATGCTATCACCTTATCTCACTGTTGGCAACATGCCTACCTGGGCTCTATGGGATGGAGTTGCCTCGCTCTATGGGCAACTTTTTGTTCTCTTCCACCCGCCTCAAAAACGTTAATCCTATTGAATCTCTTTATTTTCTTCTGTGGCCAGAATTCTCTTCTCCATCAATCCTGCCTAATCAGCCTAAGCAACCAAATGTGTGAACAAAACCATAGTGAATTATTTAAGTTATTTGAGTGCCTACAAAACTTTGAGGACCAAAAGTATGTGTGTGTGTGTGTGTGTGTGTGTGTGTGTGTGTGTGTGTGTGTGTATAGTATATATAGTCTGTGGTAGAGAATATAGCTATTTTACCTAGTCTGTAAAGTTTGGTTTAGGAAATGTTAGACTAGATTACTCCCAACTTTCTTTTTTTTTTTTTTACATTGTTGATCATTTTTGTACAATGTTTGGTTTATCCCCTCAGGTGTGTAGATTACTCCCAGGTTTACTTAAAGAAAATGCTAGCTTTATTGTGATATGATTCACATGCCATACAGTTCACCTAAAGTATACAATTCAGTCTTCTAAATATATGCAGCCATTACCACAATCAAATTTTAAAACATTTTGCCCCCCCAAAGAAATTTTATATCCATCAGCAATCAGAAAATTCCTTTTTGCCACCCTCCCCCCATCACCTTCCTTTTTTCTACTTTAAGAAAGACTAATCTGCTTTTAGTCTAGATAGATTTGCCCATTTTGGATATTTCACATTAATGAAATCATGCAGTATGTGTGGCCTTTGTGTCTTCTTTTACATTGCGTAACATTGTAGGATATATCTGTACTTCATTCCTTTTTATGACCACATAATATTCCATTGTATGGATAGATAGATATATATATATACACACTATTTTGTGTATCTGTTTACCAGATTATATCCACTTTATTAGCTTTTATGAATAATACTGCTACAAGTATTTGTGCAGACAGATGTTTTTACTTTTCTTGGATATATACCTAGGAGTAGAGTTGCTGTGTCATATGATAACTCTTATGTTTAACATTTTGAGTTAACTGCCAAACATTTTCACAACATTTTACATTTTCAGCAATACTAGTTTCTCTACATCTTTATTCAGTCTTGTTCATTTCTCTATTATGGTCATCCTAGTGAGTATATCCTACTGTGGTTTCGGTTTGCATTTCCCTAATGGTTTTGAATATTTTTTCATGTACATATTGATAATTAATATATTTTCTCTGGAGAAATGTTCAAGTCTTTTGTCTCCTTTTTCTGTTGTCTTTGTCAAAGAATATATATATTCTTTGTTCTATATAACATTATCAAATATAATTTATAAATAATTTCTCCCATTCTTTCACTTCCTTGGTATCATCACTATCAAGCACAAGTTTTAAAATTTGATTTTTGTATTTCTTAAAGTTCTGATCTGAAGCTGTGTTGTAACTTTCATTTGTGTCTTCCCTTCATTGATAAATAATGGTTATAGAAACCTCAAATCTGGCATCATTTCTTAGGAAGGACTCCACAGAAGTGAAACTTTCTAGAAGTTCTCTTAATTAGATATTTACATATCATTTCATAATTGGTTTATAATACAACTAGTGCTCACACATATAGCTGAAATTTCACATAAAATGTTTTTATCTTAAGGTTTAGGTATCTACCACCTAGATCAAGATACAGCATTCCCAGGATCTCAGAAGGCTCCCTCACCTTGGCAAAATTTTATTGTCAGTGAGAATTAGGGAAAGAACTTAAGAATCTTAGTTCTTTGTTTAAATTATAAACAAACTTGAGATTGAGTTTAGCAACTTTGAAGGTGTACATTAAGCTTAGTTTTTAGTAGATGGATATCTACTATCTCTTAATATAAACAGAATACTCTTCAGAGGTGAAGTGCTTCATCTGTTTCTTTTGCAGCTTTTTTTTAAAATTTATTTAGACATACAAGAACTGGGGTACATGCCAGAAGTGTGGGGGTGGGACGATTCACCAGAGACAGAGTGGGGAACAGAACAGGCAGATCAACTTAAATACACTGCTGAGGGGAGCAGCAGGCAAGTCAGGAGAGGTCTGCTGTGCCATGTGGGTAGCTCCCTGGCTGGGAATTGAACTTGTGCTGCAGTGGTATAGCTTCATAGGTTGCATCCCAACCCCTTGCGCTGCCAGGGAGGCCCTTTAGCAGCTTTTTCTGATCCAACTTTTAGAGTTTGCTGGAGTTTTGTAAGAGACTCCCACCTGTGGCTAAGTTTGGAACCATGAGTTTTTTGAAGTCTATTAGTGTGTTAGACCACTTGATGGCACTGTCGCATTGGGAACTTCAGCATTGTTACAAAAAAATCAGGCCATTTGATTGTTTTCAAAGTATATAAAGAACTCCAGTCTTTTGTTTATTACATTTTATTATTTTTGTTTTTTGAGAGTCATCTTTCGCTTTAGTGTTTTCAATGAAGAAAATCCTTTGTATTCTTTAATTGAATAGTACTGTTTATCTACATCCATTTTTTCTAGGCATAGAGATAAAATTAATAGCTTCCAACATTTAAGATCTTTAGATTTTAGGGGCCTCCCTGGTGGCGCAGCAGGTTAAGCACCGCACTATGAAGCAATTTGCAGCCTCTGCAGCACTAGTTCGATCCCCTGCCAGCCAGGGAGCAACCCACATGGCGCAGCAGACCTCTCCTGACTTGCCTGCTGCTCCCCTCAGCAGTGTATTTCAGTCAGTCTGCCTGTTCTGCTCCCCACTCTCTGTCTCTGTCTGGTGAATCCTCTCACCCCCCCCCCACACCCCTCTGGCCTGTACCCCAGCTGTTGTATGCATAAACAAATAAATCTTAAAAAAAAAAAGATCTTTAGATTTTAAAGAGAATAGGAGAGCTAGATATTTCTTTTAGAAAGCTGATTGATTACTGAGATGAAAACCTCTAAGAATTCCTTCCCTCTCCCCCCATTCAGTTAAAAAGTGTATTTGTGTTTCTGCATTCTTGGAATTACTTGGCGTTAGAGACTGGATGCATACTAACTTGGTGATCATTAACTGCTTAGTTAGATAATACTAGTGAGGAGACCTTGAAAGCATAAGCAAAGTTCTATTATTTAAAAAAATGCATTTTTTAGTTTACCCTTTTGCTTTTATCTTAGAAATTCAGTCTTCAAAGGAGGGCGCTAAGTTTATTTTTTAGTTGATTTTCAGAAGTCAAATGAAGTCAAATCATATTCAGCCACTCTCCTGCCCTCCTGTGACTATGCAGTTACCTCTCTTTTTGCTTATAAAACTATCCTTTACAATGTAAAAAAAAAAAAAAAAAAAAAGCAAAATAACAACAACAAACCCAAAAGGCAAAAAAAAAAAAAATTCCAGCCTAAATTTAACACAGATTTGCTTTTTGTGCTGATTAAAATGTTTTATTTTGTGCTTTAATAACTTGAATGTGATCAATATATCACTCGCTTTTCGGACTTCATTTGTAAGAGGATAGCAGAGATAATAAGGCACACTTATGCAGGACTAACACTGAACAGTTAACAGTTTATTACATTTTACAACATAAAGGATTTTTATTTTCAAAGTAATAAATGGTCACAGAACTTGAGGATTTAAATAAGGCAAGATGACATCTAGTATCCACTACTGATTTAATTGTAAAAGGTTTAATGGAAGAAGAGGAATTTTAGGAACTTGTTAGTTTGAGAAGGATTTGGTAAGTTTATTAGTGGTAGAAGATTCTGAGTAAATGAAATATTTAACTTCCATGTGACCAGATCCAAAAGAAACAAAATCTAGGATTACTATTTACTTGGAAAGACTTAAAAGAGTTAAGCTCGCTTAGGAAATCCTCAAATTACTAGTGATTCCCTATTAAAGCTGCACTTGTTTTGTTTAATGATTTGAGTTTAAACAGAGAGCAGAGATTATTTTAAAATGGATAGTAATATATTCACCTTCTTTTTGGGACTGGAAAAAAGCTTCAAAGTAGATTGGACTAATTGAAAGATGAAAGAAATGAAGTAAAGTATAAGTGAGTTGCTCAGGAACAGAAGGAAAAAGGAAATGACAGTTTGGCTAAATTTTTTTGATGTTAAGTATTATAATCTCAGATTTTATTGAAAATTACAACCAAGCTTAAAATTAGTTTTAAAGATCAAGCGCTAGTTCTTAAAAAACCTAAGTTAAGAAACATTTGGAAAACATAAATTACAACGAAAAAGGACATTAAAAACTTTAAGAAAGGAGCCAGATGACGTTAGAAATATTTAAAAAACACTTGAACATTTAAGTGAGACTGGTAAGTCTTCATGCTTTACTATAGTTGTTAAAGTAAACCATTGATCATGGAAGAAAATGTAAAAAGTTATCAGTTTCATCTTAAGCTGACTAAGCCCTAGACAGCTTATTGTTTGTACAATATCTTTATTTATACTTGAGAATTGAAAGGAAAACTTGCCATTTCATAGGTAAAACCTAATTTACAAATAGAACAAGGAAGTTAAAAGAATTTACTAATCTCATCTTTGAATGTAGATATATAATTTTAAGTAAAACACTACAAAAAAGTATTTGTTGCTAAAGTGAGTATGAAAAGTAATTGAAAAGCCTTAACATTTTTACTAAGATACATATATTAAAATGTAATATAAACTTTAACTAAAGTTTGAAAAGTTAGAAAGTAAATTTGTTGTTAATATGAATCCACCTATTATGCAAGAAAATTAGATGTGGTTTTTTTTTGGCCCTAGTTTTTTTTGCACTAGCAGGTGTTAAATTATCACATGTTTATGAGAGGAACTTACGGGAATACCTCATTTTTGTACTGTTATTAAAGGATGAGGTGATTCACGTGTACATTTTTGGTGTGGCAGGAAGTTAACCTTTCTAATAAAACTTTCAAAATATTTTAAATGACTTTAAAATGAAGTTTAATCTTAAATTGTTAAAGATTTGTTTTTATTTATTTATGCATTAAAGAACTGAAGTGTAGGCCAGAGGAGGGTGCGGCGAGTGAGAAGATTCACCAGAGACAGAGTGGGGAGCAGAACAGGCGGATCTACTGAAACACATTGCTGAGGGGAGCAGCAGTTGAGACAGGAGAGGTCTGCTGTGCCATGTGGGTTAGTTCCCTGGCCTGGGATCAAACTCAGGCCACAGTGACTGTCGATAGCTTGATAGTACAGAGACTTTAACCCCTGTACCAGCAGGGAGCCCTAATGTTAAATTTTTAGATCATTAAATCTTTACATAATGGATTATACTTTTCACCTTTTTTTTTTTTAAGGATATGACACCCTTAAAAAATTAACAGGGACTACTACAAAGCCACCATATTCTTTTTTTTTTAATTTATTTATTTATGCATACAAGAGCTGGGGTACAGGCCAGAGATGCAGGGGGTGAAAGGATCCACCAGAGACAGAGTGGGGAACAGAACAGGCAGACTCAGTGAAATACGCTGCTGAGGGGAGCAGTGGGCAAGACAGGAGAGGTCTGCTTCGCCATGTGGATTTCTCCCTAGCCGGCCGGGGATCGAACTTGTGCTGCAGAGGCTGTGGATTGCTTCATGGTGTGGTGCTTAACCCCTTGTGCCACCAGGGTGGCCCAAAAGCCACCATATTCTTGACTTCTCAATATTTGTTTCCTTATTTTTAAAATGGTAGTTATTAAAATCAAAAAGTATGCTAGATGCTTAGGATAGGACCTGGCATGTTAGTAAGAACTCAGTAAATGGTAATTTTTTAGAAATTATAATGCTGAAAGGAATACAAAGTTTTTGAGACTGCATTAGTTTGGGCAGTTTCCTCTCATTGACACCATCTTTCAAATTTATTGCCATTCTTCCATCACTGTGTCTCTTTTTCTAGCCAAGGATTACTCTGTCCTTAAAGGAGTTTTGCAGATGTAATTCTAAGCCTCTCGTGATATGCAGACTTCCTCTGATGATCAAACGGTTTTATGTTTTATTCTATAATGGTATATTCATGGAAAATTAAGCCCTGTAAGATTATTTGGTGGTGTTCTAAATGACTTCAGACTGTTGTAGTTTTTGAGCTCTTAGCTTTCTTCCTCGCTGTCAGCTCTCATTGGTTACTGCTGGCAGTGCAATTCCTTTTATTAGTTTCTTACTGCTTCTCATCATTATATGATTTGCTGAGTGTTTAATCATTGGATAGTCATATTTCACAAAATAGCATCTGGCAGGAATGAAAATATATTTTAGCTCATGTATTGATTCTGATTAGTAGTGGCTGCCTAGAGTCCTGTGTTAAGCAGGATTCTGTAACTGCATCCAAGTTTGATGGGAAAGTGCTCTGATAATGGAAGGGGGTGAAAGCACAAGTAACCACATATTTGCCTTTTATTGTCTAAGTGTAAATTAATAGGTGCTACATGAGAATCGGAGTGCTTTTATAATGATAAAATATATAAAATATATAAGTTAATGTATGGGTTCTGTGATAGTATTTTGACTTTTTAGATGCCTTTTTGATTATTGGGTACTCTTTAATATCAAGGTTTTCAAATGATTTCCCCATTGATAAGGGAAGGAAATGGCTTAAAAATTTTATTTTACACTAAATTACTTTTAGGTTTGTAAGTGTACAGTTGCATAGTAATTATGTGATTGAAATGCAAGCCGCTTCAAAACTTAATGGTTTCTTTTCTTGATATATCACATTTTGTCAAAATTACATATTCATTGAAATGGCAGGTGTTTAGTAAATGCACTGAATGGAGAATACTAGCTTATTAATAAGCTTTCACAAGGCAAATTGAATTTTCGTATACATCGTTATGATGGAAATAAATAGGCATGTATAGTGCATAATTATTAGTTTTCATAATCATTTAATGTGTGATTATATCTAAGAAAGTTTTACTTTTAAAATGAATTATTTCTGGTATGTCTCTCTTTTTACACATAAAACTTTTGCAGGTTGGATTTGCTACCATTTTATGCAAGATTGGTTGCTACATTGCATCCCTGTATGTCTGATGTAGCAGAGGATCTTTGTTCCATGCTGAGGGGAGATTTCAGATTTCATGTATGTATTTTAAATATTTATTTTATAATATATATGCTAAGAAGTTGAGTAAGGATTCTTTAGTTTTTGTTAATAAGCTAATCTTCGAAATTTGGTAGTGATACAGCAGTTTAGAATGTATGTACTTCTAAATTTTTTAGTGTAATTTCACTGAACAGAACTAGAAATTGTTAAATGGTATTTCAATGTTGGAGGTAAGCTGTTGCTGTACTTTGTTTCTCCATTGTAGTATTGCACTGTTTGCTTTTATGTAAAGGAAAACCCATTCTCCAAGGTCAGCACAGTCAGCAGGCATCATTGCCTATAGGAGGCTTGTTTAGGTGTATGGGGGCCAACTGTGTGGGGCACATGAGGTTCCTTAAATTCTTCCATTAGTAAATGCTGTTATAGCCCACTTTTTATTGATTCTTGTCTTTTGAGAATCATTACCTTGGACGGTGGTGAGTCTTTAATGAGTGCCTTGGTAAATATCAGGGTCCTGTTACCAAACAGCTTCCCTTCCTTGCTAGTCTTAGGAGTCTTAACAGACTCCTTGGTAGTGGTTCTCTTGAAACCATGTTACCCAATCATTTTTGGCCAAATTCAGGTTTGAAAAGAGTAAAATGATCTCTTAGGAGTGACTGGAAGACAGCATTGATAAACTTTGTAGACATGAAATTTGAGTGTTTATGTTAGCCAGTGGAAGAATTGTGCTTACAAAATTTAATTTTGTGGCAAGTTGCTCAGAATGCAAATAAATGTTTGCTCTTATCCATACAAACTTTTTTGCTGTCTCTAGGCACAATTCAATAGTATTAGCTGGGCAATCAGAATGGGCATGATTCCTGAGATCAAGAAACTCACGATATAGTTGGGGAGATAAAACATAAATACAAAAACAAGAACAAAATAAAAATTTAAGCCCTAAATATATTTTAAGAATTTTTTGCCTGCTTATTTTTTTTAAATTTAGATTTACTTATTTATGCATACAAGGACTGGGGTACAGGTCACAGGTGTGAGGGGTGAGAGGATTCACCAGAGACAGAGTGGGGAACAGCACAGGCAGATTTACTGAAACACACTGCCAAGGGGAGCAGCGGGCGAGACAGGAGAGGTCTGCTGCGCCATGTGGGTTGCTGCCTGGCCGGGAATTGAACTCGTGCTACAGTGGCTGTGGATAGCGTCATAGGTTGCATCCTCATAGATTATACCAAGCAAGAACAGTCTTTATGTTTAAAGAAGTTTGGAAACACTGATATCAAGAAATCTAAACAGTTTTGTTTTACTGTACAAATTCTCAAAGCTTTAATAGGGTAATGTTTACTCTGAACCTCCTAGAGTACTACGTTATCACTCAAAGAATACACTTTGATAAATATTGTTAATTCAGGGACATATATATCAGCAGTCATGATATTGTTGATATATTTAATCTTACCCTACAAATAAGAAACTTTTACTAGTGGACAACATGACTGTATTATATGAGTTATATGCAAACATCCTTCAACTAAATCCAAAATGAAACAAGATAGAGATTGCTAGACTAAGCATAATTATTGCTTTTGTTAAAAATTTAAATTGATGAGAATTCTATTCATGTATGCTCCCCCTCTCACCTTTGAAGAAATGGAATGGGAGTTGAAGGAATTGGCATTTATTTGTTACTGCTTCAATGCTTCATTACAACTAGAAGAATATCAGAATTCCAGGATTATATTTTGGGAATTCCAGCACTCAGGGGAGAGAAGAGAGGGCCTTGAGGTCATTGATCACCTCTGTATCATCTCTGCTCCCTCCAGGAGCTATCTTACCCATGTTCAACACTGCAAACTTTGCCAGTGACCTTCTATTAGGCCATAAACAAACTCAACGCTCTCCCATCTTTAAATGAAAATAAGATAAAATAATTATTTTGGAGATTTCATTGTAATGAATATATATTAAAGAACATAGTAATGTATAACAGTAATGTATAACATAGTAATGTATAATATACTAGCTGAGTTTTAGTAATTACGCTTAAGTGAGCCCTTGGTATTTATTATTTTTTAAGCAGCATTTTTTAAAAATATTTATGTATGCATACAAGAGCTGGGATATAGGCCAGAGATGCAGGGGAGTAAGAGGATTCACCAGAGATAGAGCAGGGAACAGAACACAGGCAGACTGACTAAAATACACTGCTGAAGGGAGCAGTGGGCACAACAGGAGAGGTCTGCTTCACCATGTGTGTTTCTCCCTGGCCGGCCGCGATTGCTTTATAGTGTGGTGCCTAACCCCTTGCGCCACCAGGAGGCCCTAAAGCAGCATTTTTGAAAGTGTATTCCTCATATTTATTTAATAGGATGGTAACTAGTAGTTAACACCTTAAAAAGGGGGTTATGTTATCAAGCTGGAGAAACATTGAGTTAAGTTAAACAGATTTCTTTATTTGATAGCCTATTTCAACCTATGAAAATACATTGTTTACCCAAATTATTTGACCATGGAACTGTTTGCAAAGCATATTGTGGCACTCATATTCCATAGAGCATATTTTGCTTTAACTTAAAAATTTGAGCACAAATTTAATCTTATTAAAGGAACAATTTTTTATAATAGATTTAAAATTGTTAATTAAGCGATGTCTCTAATTCTTTATTTTGTAGGTACGAAAAAAGGACCAGATCAATATAGAAACAAAAAACAAAACTGTTCGTTTTATTGGAGAACTAACTAAATTCAAGATGTTCACAAAAAATGATACACTTCATTGTTTAAAGGTCAGTGCTGAATTATTTGAATTATTGTTAAAGTTTTAGTTGTAAATGTTGGGAAAGTGAAATAATTAAGAGATTAATTCAGACAAATACAAGACAAAATCAGTAAGTATCTATATAATTGAATGGCATAATTAACAGCTTGATCTTATTAACACTATACCCAACAGCAACAGAATTTACAATTGCTCTTCAAATGCATATGGATCATTTATCAAAATCAACTATAAAGTCTAGCAAATTAGAGAAAATTGAAATTATTCAGATTATGTTTTCTGACCACAAGCTAGACATCAATTAGTAACTAATTATATGTGTAAAGCTAATACAGCTTAGATGGAATAAATCTACATTTGAAATTGGTCATTGCTAACAATAATTTTTTTTATCAAACTGAATTCCTTGGGGTATTATTAGTATATCACACCATATGGATGTAATGGTTTCAAATACATTTGGAAAATCCTGAGTTAAACAAATTTCTTTACTGCATGATTTATTACAGTTTTATAATGGTTACAAATATTTCAAAGGGTTGAAGTTTTTAAAACTGGAGCATCTCAGGAGGTGGCTTTTCTACAGAGCATATTTAGTGGTACATTGGACAGCATTTTAAGAGGAATTTGAAAATTTTTTCAGTGTTGTAATTGAAAGGATGTAACATGCCACAAGGAACTTAAACATATTAGAATATTTTGTTGCAGTAATGAAGACCTATAGGAGGAATATACATTTCTTTGGAAGGATATGCTTTTCTTTGACATTGAAATTTGATTTCTAGAAGTTTGTTTTAAGAAAATAACCATAAATATGTGTGTGGATTTATTCACAAGGATGTTTGTCACATCATTGTTTATAATAGCAGGAAATCAAACAATTTGGATGGCAAATAAATAAGAATCATTTTAAGTTTTACTGGTCTGTATTTTATAGTTCTATGTACCTTTGAAATCTTAACACAGAAGGATAAATAAAGACATGAAAAATACTTAGGTTAGGCCACAAATCCAAGCTATTAAATGATAGGATAGGCCTGAATCCTTTCTGATTTAGAAAATGTGGGTAGAGAAAGATTGATAGGATAAACACTAAATGATATAGTAATGTGTTTTGTTTATAAACTTGGTACAATGAACCTTTTGTGGTCAGACTTTTAAAAAGTAAATGTCATATAGGGCCTCCCCTGGTGGCGCAGCGGTTGAGCGCTGGGCTGCGAAGCTGCCCGCAGCCTCTGCAGCGCTGGTTCGATCCCCGGCCACTGGGACAGGGTCCCACATGGCGCGCAAACCTCTCCTGCTGCCCGCTGCTCCCCTCGGCAGTGTACTTCAGTCCTTCTACCTGTTCTTTTCCCTGCTCTGGCTCTGGTGAATTCTCTTGCCCTCCCGTGCTTCTGACTGTACCCAGTGCTTGTATAAATAAATAAATAAATCAAAAATAAATAAATAAAATTGAAAAAAAAGTAAATGTCATATAAATCAAACTAAAGCAAAAAAAAAATAGCCTTTTAGAAAACATCAGCTGTATATGTAGTAAATGTTTAAACACATAGCATATAATAGTAAATATAGAAGAACTTAGATTCTCCCACCTGTGTATCTATTTATAAGGAAAGACATTAAATATATTTAAGTTTTAATATGAAATTTTTGTGATTGATCACAAAAGATGTTTGGCAACAAAACTTGTAAAACTAAAATAAATTAGCTTTTATTTATTTTTTTTTTAAAAGATTTATTTATTTATTTATTTATTTATTTATTTATTTATTTATTTATGCAAGCACTAGGTTCAGTCAGAAGCACGGGAGGGTGAGAGAATTCACCAGAGCCAGAGCGGGGAGCAGAGCAGGCAGAAGGACCGAAGTACACTGCTGAGGGAAGCAGCGGGCAGCAGGAGAGGTCTGCGCACCATGTGGGACCCTCCTCCGGTGGCCGGGGAGCAGCCAGGGATCGAACCGGTGCTGCAGAGGCTCCGGGCAGCTTCGCAACCCAGCGCTCAACCGCTGCGCCACCGGGGAGGCCCTAGCTTTTATTTTTTAACTGACATTTTTAAAGTTGTCATAAACATTAAATGATATTTTCTTTATCTAATGAAGTATTGTCTTTAATTTTTCATTACTATTATAATTACAGATGCTTCTGTCAGACTTTTCCCATCACCATATTGAAATGGCATGCACTCTACTGGAAACATGTGGAAGATTTCTTTTCAGATCTCCAGAATCGCACCTGAGGACCAGTGTACTTTTGGTAAGAGGATCCTGACAAGAGCTGGAGATTCTTGATTTACTTCAAGGGTTAAAAGTATTGACAGGGCCTCTCTGGTGGCGCAAGGGGTTAAGCACCACTCTGTGAAGCAATCTGCAGCCTTTGCAGCACAAGTTTGATTCCCCGGCCGGCCAGGGAGCAACCCATATGGTGCAGCAGACCTCTCCTGTCTTGCCCACTGCTCCCCTCAGCAGTGTATTTTAGTCCGTCTGCCTGTTCTGCTCCCCACTCTGTCTCTGGTGAATCCTCTCACCCTCCGTATATCTGGCCTGTACCCCAGTTCTTGTATGCATAAATAAATAAATCTTTAAAAAAAAAAAAAAGGATTGACCCATGCCTATTGCCTTGCTCTGCCATAAAAGTGAAAATTTAAATATTTCTACCTAAACTAGACTATCCCATATATATGAACTGCCATTCCTGGATTGCTGTACAAATGTTCTTACATGACTGCCAGTGAATTCACAATATTGTAAATGGGGATTAAGTTTAACCCCAAATAATTTTGGCAATTGAGCAGATACTTTTTTTTTTTAAGATTTTTTAGTGCATGTAAGAGCTAAGGTGTAGGCCAGAGGTGGGATGGGCTGTGAGAGGATTCACCAGCAACAGAGTGGGGAGCAGAACAGGCGGATCAACTGAAATACACTGCTGAGGGGAACAGCGGGTGACTCAGGAGAGGTCTGCTGCGCCATGTGGGTAACTCCCTCGCCAGGGATTGAACTCATGCTGCAGAGGCCCCAAGAGCATATACTTTTTTTTTTTTTAAATA
Organism: Talpa europaea; assembly: GCF_964194135.1. Lineage (NCBI taxonomy): Eukaryota > Metazoa > Chordata > Mammalia > Eulipotyphla > Talpidae > Talpa > Talpa europaea. The sequence continues at coordinate 30,340,587 of NC_140082.1, forward strand.
ATAAATTTTATTTTTATATTCCCCATACAACTGCAACCCCCCCATTCTGACCCCAATCCCTCCCCTTCCCGCCCCCCCACCCCCCAAAAAGTGTCTCTGGTTCATAGTTTTTTGTTGATTTTGATTTTCACTTTCTTATAGTTATTCATTTTCCTGGTCCCTTATTTAAGTTTTCTAGATTCCTGCTATGAATGAGACCATCCGGTATTTTTCTTTTTCTTTCTGGCTTATTTCACTGAGCATGATCCCTTCCAGCACCATCCATGTTGCTGCAAATTGCATGTGTTTATCTTTTTTGAATGCTGAGTAATATTCCATGGTGTATATGTACCACATCTTCTTGATCCAGTCATCTATTTTTGGGCATTTGGGTTGTTTCCAAAGCTTAGCTATTGTAAATAGTGCTGCTATAAACAGGGGTGCAGGTGTTCTTTGGAATTGATGTTTCTGTGTCCTTTGGGTAAATACCTAGGAGTGGAATTGCTGGATCATATGGAAGCTCTATGTTTAGTAGATCCAGAAATCTCCACACAGCTCTCCATAGTGGTTGGACCAGTTTGCACTCCCACCAACAGTGCAGAAGAGTTCCTTTTTCTCCACACCCTCGCCAACATTTGTTGTTGCTAGTTTTTTTAATATGTGCCATTCTCACTGGTGTAAGATGGTATCTCATGGTAGTTTTGATTTGCATTTCCCTGATTACAAGTGATGTTGAACATTTTTTCATATGCCTGTTGGCCATTTGCATTTCCTCTTCAGAGAAGTTTCTTTTTAGAAAAAAGAAGAGCATATACTTTTAATACTATTAGATGTTTTACAGATGTTTTAGTACAGATGTTTTTAGGACATCTCAAGCCATTATTAATGTGCTATAAAGCTAAAAATATAAAATTAGACCCTCCCTGGTGGTGCAGGGGTTGAAGTCTTAGTGCTGTCAATCTATCTCCAGCCACTGGGCATGGGTTCAATACCTGTCCAGGGAGCTAGCCCACATGGCTCAACAGATCTCTCCTGTCTTGCCCACTGCTCCCCTGAGCAGTGTTTTTCAGTAGATCTGCTTGTTCTCCTCCCCACTCTGTTTCTGATAAATCCTCTCACTCCCCTCACTTCTGGCTGTTCCCCAGTTCTTGAATGCATAAATAAATAAAAATAAATCCTTAAAAAAAAAAACAAACAAAAATAACCCCTACAAATTCTATTTTAAAAAAATATTTAACATCAAATATTTCTTTAGCTAATTAACATGCTGCATGGCTCTCAGACTGATTAAAGTTAATTGATGCTTGTGGATAATATCCTTGCATCCACTTGTAGCCTTCAGTACCAGAGTGTGTGGTGGGGGAGAGAGTGCTGGTGGTAATGATAAAGAGAGAGCTCTGGTTTAAAAATGGTAGCACATAGACTATTGTTGCATCAGTGTTACTGATAGAAAAGCCTACATATATAAATGCTGAGAAGGCTCAGCTTTTAATGTTACTTTTTTATTTATAATATTGAATAATCTGTATTGATTTTTTTGTTCGGTGAACAGTTACTATTTGAAGTGGTATGGTTGAACATTGGTTTGCTGAAAACCAAATTTCTTTCTGCTTGATTGGTTTTCATGGTGCAGCACTCTTTCTACCTTTTATAGCAATACCTTTTGTCATTGGTGCTCTTGATTAATGAGTAGGAACCTTGTTTATTTTTCATTTGACAGTTTTGGGCTCCTCCTAAGGGTTGACACTAAACTCATTTCTGCAGAGATGTTTTAGCTGGTAGGAGGGAAAAAAGTGAAATGGTTGAATCCTCAAAGTGGTCCACTTGTAGTGAGATGAGCTGTAAACACATAGTTCCAACACCATGTTGTAAGTACTTAGATGGAGATATGCAAATAGGGTTAAGGGCTTGTGGAGGGTTATTTAAGCCAGACCAAATGAGTCAAGAAAGATCTTCCCTAACAACTTCGTAGTATTTACTGCTACAAACTTGATGTCACATGCTTGGAATAATAGAAAGGTGAAAAACATAATCCCTACCCTTGTTAAGTTTACAGTCTGATAAGTCAGACAGTGGAGTAAGTTGACAGTTGAAATAAATGGTAGCTACAATACAGGTAAGCACAGAATATTATGAAGTGTAGGTAGAAGAGGAAGCACTTGCTATGTTAGGAAAGTTTTCCTGGAAAAAATTAATGTTTATTTTAGAGACTAAGCTTGAGTCTCAAAGGCAGAGTAGAGACACTACGTCAAGCAAACTGCAAATTAGACAAGGGAGATCGGCACAAACTATATTTATAGAGTCCTGACTGCTGTGCTAAGGAACTGAGGACTTTCTCCTGATGGTAGTGAGTAATTATTGAAGCATTTTAAGTAAGTAGCATAAATATGTTCAGATTTAAGTTTTAGGAAAGATCATTGTGGAGGAGATAATAATGAGGTGGCTGAGGACAGAGCTAGACAGAGCAGTCAAAAGGCTATTGTCAAAACCTGAGGGGATAACAATGAAGAAATTTTTAAGTGTTTTATTGACTGAGACCTCAGACCAAGGAGCCATGGACTAATTTGTTCTAAAGAAACATTAGTGGTATAATAGGGTCTTATATCTCTTAAAAATACCTAATAATTGTTTTTTCCTTTTTAAACCCTTTATCTGAAATCTTATTACTGACATTATAATTTTACTTAAAACTTCTATTAGAAGTTCTAGATCTAGAATGAAAGTGGTTTGATAAATTCACACTTTTAATTGTAGGAACAAATGATGCGAAAGAAACAAGCAATGCATCTCGATGCAAGATACGTCACAATGGTGGAGAATGCCTACTACTACTGCAACCCACCTCCAGCTGAGAAAACTGTGAAAAAGAAACGTCCTCCTCTCCAGGAATATGTCCGGAAGCTTTTGTACAAGGATCTCTCCAAGGTGACCACTGAAAAGGTAAATCTTAATGAAATCATCTAGTATAGTCAATTTGAGGTTTGTGGTTGTGCTGAGCTTATATATAACCAAATTTTTCATTTTAATGATTTTAGTATTAAGGGTAGCATTCTTTCTTTCTAATGAATGCACTAAATGGTTGTATATGTTAGTTTTTATAGATTTTTTTTGTTTATAAATTGCTTCAGTACAACATGAAGTATAAAAGAAATATAAATAGTTTGCATTATTCACATTTTATAAGAAGAGAAGTTGAAGGGGAGATACAAAGTCCCAGCAATGAAGTTTAGGAGAGGGGTAGGATTAGACCCCAAGTTCCATTATAATTGATTCTGTACAAGGCATCCTAAGAGGAATTCATATGATAATACATAATATTTCAGATATGTTTTGAATGACATCTTAATTTTAATTAAAATGGTAACTTTTCTGAATTTAATTTTGTTTCTGCACACACGCGCATGTGCACGTGTAGAAATGGAACTTATCTCTAGTATTCTATAATGAATGTGCCCTCAAAAATTTGCTTTAGGGATTCTTAACCTTTAGTGGGCTTGGGAGGCAGGAGACATGTTCTTTCTGTAATTTTGTATCCCTTGAGCTGTCTGTTTTTCTGGAGAGAGGTTCTGTAGTTTTCTTCAGATTCTCAGCAGAGTTCAATTTCCAGAAAGCCACTGACCTGTTGCCTTAATTATTGTTGCTACCTTATTAGAAATTTCACTTTTAACTTACATATTTTGAATAAGACATTTCTTGGTTGACTGTTCAAGTTGAAACACAGTGTAGACTTTTTTTTTTTGGTAAATTGTAGGTTTACATGTTTGGTTTTTATTTTTTTAAGATTTATTTATTTATTTATACAAGCACTGGGTACAGTCAGAAGCGCGGGAGGGTGAGAGAATTCGCCAGAGCCAGAGCGGGGAGCAGAACAGGCAGACTGACGAAGTACACTGCGAAGGGGAGCAGTGGAGCCGCAGGAGAGGTCTGTGCACCATGTGGGACCCTCGCAGGCGGCTGGGGATCGAAACGGCACTGCAGAGGCTGTGACGCAGCCCAGTGCTCAATCGCTGTGCCACCGGGGAGGCCCTAGACTATTTTTTTAAGAAAAATAATAGTATAAAACAAATTAACTTCTTAATGAAATAACCTGTGGGGAGGATAGGACTGTGGAATTGTACATGTATTCTACGTGGCCAAGGTGGAAGGTAATGAGGAATGATAGTGCAGTTTTGAAAACTGAAACCAACTTTCAGAGTTTCAGAGATAAGATAGTAAGTTTGCACATGTCATTATTGATAGGTTCCTAGAACCTTCCACTTTAAACCAGATAGTGTACACTGAAGTCAGTATTACTATAGACTAATTGATGTAAACAAGAGTAGTTTCTATAGCATATCTCTAGTCACAAAAATATCACCAAACTCCTAAATAAAGACCATCAACCCTTCTAATATTCAGCAGTCATTTGTACTCATTTATTCATTTTCCAATTCACTTAATTCCAGTTCATATCATAGGTAGCCAGAGAATTTCCTGGCCTCTCAGGACACAAGGTAGGAACCGAGCCCAGACAGGACACCATTCTTTCAGAGATCACACATACTTTGTGTGTGTGTATTTACATAAATGATACATAAAAGAGAACAGATTATTTTTTGGTGAACCTTGGATATTTCTATTAGTGTATATTGTTAGCTTCATGGAAGACTAAATTGAAGCCTTAGGAACTGTGGGGCATTATGGAAAGATTTAGGAAAAGTGAATAAATTTTGCTTAAGATTAGGAAAATCTCATTTTTCCTACTAAAGTGAAGAGTTTAATGGAAGTATTTTCCATTTTGAAAGTTCTCTGACTACACTATCATATTAAAATATAACTAATATATTGCCTAACTTAAGACTACCATGTGCTTAGTTTAGTGATTTAAACAAAATTCTCTTCATTTAGGTCTTGAGACAAATGCGAAAATTGCCCTGGCAGGACCAAGAAGTGAAAGACTATGTTATTTGTTGTATGATAAACATCTGGAATGTGAAATATAATAGTATTCATTGTGTAGCCAACCTCTTAGCAGGACTAGTGCTCTATCAAGAGGATGTTGGAATTCATGTTGTGGATGGAGTTTTAGAAGATATCCGTTTAGGAATGGAGGTAATAAAGTTTTTCTTTAAAGTTGTCCAGTTGGAGTTTGTGGATAATTTAAACAACCTTTTAATCAATAATTTGAAAACTAATCATTCCTAAGATGTTGTTTACTATTACTCCTTTGGAATTACTAGTTTCTTAAAACTTGTCATGTCAGATTTTCTAACCCTCCTTCAGGCTAGTTCTGGAATATTTTTTCCTTTTTTCTCAAATCTAGTTAAGCTTATTTTGGATGTGTATAGCAATTTTTTCTTTCTGAATTATTATTGGGGCTTGAGTTTTAAGAATCTGTAAATTAATTTATGAGAAGAATTGATAACCAATTGATGAGAATGATTTTAAGCAGTTCCCCCTTTCTGCAGATTTATTGTTTCCTTAACTCCTGGATTGCAAAGAAAATAAGCTGTGGGGCCTGGTAGGGAAAGTTGTGTTTAAGCTGTTTTTAAAGATAGTCCTTTCCTAGAGATAGAAAAAGATTATCAGTGATTATCTTATTAAAAAAGGAGGAAATATTCCATTATTTTTTCTCTGCTCAACTGAGAGGAGGGGGGATTTTACCTCTTTTCCAACACTTTAGCTGTTCTTTAATGGAAATCTGTTTTTTTCCCCCTTTAGGTTAATCAACCTAAATTTAATCAGAGACGTATCAGCAGTGCCAAGTTCTTAGGAGAACTTTATAATTACCGAATGGTGGAATCTGCTGTTATTTTTAGAACTCTTTATTCTTTTACTTCATTTGGTGTTAACGCTGATGGCTCTCCAAGTTCACTGGACCCTCCTGAGCACCTTTTCAGAATTAGACTTGTGTGCACTATATTGGATACCTGTGGCCAGTACTTTGACAGAGGTTCCAGTAAACGAAAACTTGATTGCTTCCTTGTGTATTTTCAGGTATATAAACTGAAATAAGCAGTTTGGTGTCATTTAATTCATTGTTTGTGTTAGGCAAAATATTAAAGTAGAAACATTGTAGCATTCACATGTTAAAGATGTGTTAATAGTTAGAATAATTCTTCCTGTAAGGATGCGTTAGAGATTTAAATACATGTAGTGAGTTCTATCATGTAAATATTCTAATTGCATGGTGATTTTTATACTCCATAGGGATTGATCATTAATTTGGGAAATTGTTTTGGTAGTTTTTAATTTTGGTACAGTAATGAATGGTTTAAATGTGATTTATATATACTTGACAACATTCTTCTCTTTTATGTTCTCATTTTACATACAAAATCTTGTTTCTAAAATACTGTTTTTTGAAGGAAAAAACCTATCACTTTTGGGGAAATACTATTTTTAACAGAGAATGCAATATTTTTTCATTCGTTGGTAAGTTTTTGGGTTGTGGTTTCCTGATTTTAATTTCAGTGAAGTATATAAACATAACATAGTACAACTACGGTATAAATAAAATTCAGATACCAATAGAGACAGTACCACAACTTATATAAAGCTGGTGTTCCAAAAGTAACATGTGGGTTTGGAACCTTATCACCATTTTCCATAATATGCAATGTTGTATGTACCTGTTAGGGTGGGTAACTCACTACTGAATTCTCCAGATGTCACTGTGACAAAGTCCCAGTAGTCTCACTGATTCTATGTCATCATATTTTTAGTGTTGCTTTTCTTTACTCATAGATGAATAAAATAAATTTAAAACTACTATTTGAGATATAAGAAATACATTCACTCAGCAGTTGTTATTAAGTGGGAGTAAATATTCTTGGTGGAAAGCAGTTTAACAAGGAATCCTTATTTGCATTCACTCTGACATTCTAGGCTGAGAGTAAAGAGCCACTCAGGAGTATCCAAGAGTAGAAAGAGACAGTTTGATTAACAGGCCAAATGTAGGAATATATATATGGATTGGGAGTAAGAAGTGAGTGGAGGCCTCGTGATGAGGTCAGTGTGCTTTGTTAAGTATAGGAAGGCCAGATAGAAAGGATCACCTGAAACAATGCTTCTAAACTTTAATGTACATACATTTCACTGGGGGATATTGTTCAGTTGATCTACTGAGGGGATTCCTAAGATCTGCCTTTCTAACAGGCTCTCAGTTGCGATCCACACAAGATCCTTGTTGTAGAGGAGAAGAAAAATAAAGCACCCAGAAGAATATGTTTCTTGTTATACATAATTTAAATTAAATACTTGTTTAATTGTTACATACAATTAAATTTTTAAGCTGTGCTTTTCAGTAATGTAAACTTTTAAAGAGTAACTTCAAAAGAAAAAGGCTAGGAAATCCGTTAACTTTGCCATATACACAGTAGATGTTCAATAAATGCTTGTTGTAAAGATTTTTATGTATTTCAAAAATCTTATCTTTGATACTTTGATCAGAAAAATCAAAAGCAGGTAGCATAGAGAAAATTACAATGAATATTTATTAAAAATATGACCAAATCTGGTTGTTTTGTAAAATTGAATATTTATTTTTTTTTAATTTTTTTTTAAAGAGGCACGTATTTTATTTATTTATTTGTTTGTTTGTTTGTTTGTTTGTTTGTTTATACATGCACTGGGTACAGTCAGAAACGCGGGAGGGTGAGAGAATTCACCAGAGCCAGAGCGGGGAGCAGAGCAGGCAGAAGGACCGAAGTACACTGCTGAGGGGAGCAGCGGGTGGCAGGAGAGGTCTGCACGCCATGTGGGACCCTCCTCTGGTGGCTGGGGAGCAGCCGGGGATCGAACCTGCGCCGCAGAGGCCGCGGGCAGCTTCGCAACCCAGCGCTCAACCGCTGTGCCACCAGGGAGGCCCAAAATTGAATATTTAAACCCCATTGGGGGCTTGGGAGTTTGGTTCCTGCCTTGTTTTAGAACCTGAAAATTTATTGGTATTTATTAATTTTTCCTTGCCTTTTAAAAAATGATTTATAGTATTCACAATTAAAAAATGATAAGAACAAAGTCACCAAATAGCTAAGAAATTGTATAGTTGGAAGGCAATAATTGAAATAAGATCAATGTTGTTGACCAATTATAAAAATGATAGGTGTTTTATATAACCTTTTTAGCTTAATTATTATAACTAGGTAACATCACAATACAGATTATTATTTAAAAAATATTTTGTTATTAAATTTCTTATCGCTGAATTTATTTTTCATTTGTTATCAGCGTTATGTTTGGTGGAAGAAAAGTTTGGAGGTTTGGACAAAAGACCATCCATTTCCTATTGACATAGATTACATGATCAGTGATACACTAGAACTGCTAAGACCAAAGATCAAACTCTGTAATTCTCTGGAAGAATCCATCAGGCAGGTACAAGACTTGGAACGAGAATTCTTAATAAAACTAGGTAAGCAATTAATTACAGAGAGATAATAAAGATGATATTTGGGAGATTGTTTCTGGAACTTGATTTATAATGTTATCAGTTGCTTTTGTATACTTTCTGTTTTTGGTGTTGAGTGCTACATAATAGCGTTAGGTAAGATCTGGGTGGCATATTTCTTGATTTCATTAAATAATCCCAAATTAGAGGAAAACAGTCCACATTAGACTTGAAGTAAATGATAGTGATGAAAAAAAAATTGTCTCCTCCTCTATTATAGAATTTTTGGTTGCTAGCATAAAAATATGCTTTTGATTAAAGCTTCTCTTATTATGTTTCATGTCTTTTTAGTAAGCATTATTCCTAAGGCAGTTTATGCTAAAAACTAGAGTACTTGTTAGAAGTTTGAACTATAATCAAGGATTTCAGACGTTATTCTCTAGAAGAGTTGTCTCTATTTCTAAGGACTATTGGAAAAAGTGCTGCTAGAAGATATTATTTACATTTCTAATATCCTTTTGAGATTGTGGTAGGAGAGGAGTTAGCTCTTTAACAACTGTAGGAAAGGAGCTGTAGCTTTGTCAACGAAAATAGATGGAACAAGGTGTAGCTTTACCTATCTGGTTTGCTTGTTGACAATTCTTCACGTCTTCAATGACTTCACATTGAAGTCATTTCAAAGTGACATTTTCAGGCTACTAAGCTAGTGCTATGTATCCTGCTAGCAGTTGCTATCTACCTTATGTCTCTTATTAGGATCCTGACCTTTGTCAGTTAAACTGTTTCTATCAATTGACTACATTGTGTGTCTGAGGGGGGGAAAATCACTTTTTCATGGTGAAAACATTTTGTGTTTTTTTTCTTCTTAAAACTTTTTTTATATTACATCTAGCATATTCATAGGATTTTTTCCTGCATATTAAAGTTTCTTTTGTGCAATTTTTAACTTTTCCTATTTTCCCTACTATCACACAAAGACATATGTGATTCTTTTTGTTCTTTGAACTTTGTTTCAAATTATCTACTCTCCTTTTCTGATTTCTAATTGTGTAGAATGATCATTTCAAGAACAGGGTTTATTTATCTACTTATTTATTTTATATGTTTTGAAATAATTAAGCTTTAGCTTTCTTTCCCAAAAACCTGTATGAATGGTACTCTTTATATATTGGACATAAAGTAATAGTTTGATATCCAGCTTAGTAGCAGCAAAGAGAGAAGAGGTTTAAATTAAAAGACTTCAGACTCATTTTGAGAAGTCTGCCCTTGTTTAGAATACGGAAAGGAAAAAGTAGTTTACTGTTTGCAAAAGAAACTTTAAAGATATTCTCAAGTTGTCCCATTTTAGTGCTATTTTAGAGTCTAAATATCAGGAAGAAGGTATATGCAAAAGTATTTATTAAATCTGTTTCTTGTTGCTAAACTATAAGACAGTATAGTATCTTGCCTTTGGTTATTTTTTGTTTTTAAGTGCTTGCAAATTCATTATTTCATTTTCATTTGAGAGCAGCCCATTGCTAATATAGTTAATGGGAAAACTTAGAAATCTTCCCCTATATTTCAAAAATCAATTTTAGTGTTATTAAAAGTAATAAATATTTCTGGCATAAATTTTGACAGATAGCTCTCCAGAATCACTGATGTCCCATATACAAGGAGTCCTGTGTTAACATTTTGATATATGTTCCATTGTTTTACAATTTCTTTCACATTCGTAGCTTTGTAATTGGATTTTTCCCTACTTACTAGACTATGAAATTTCTGACTAAACATTTTTCTAAATTCTTTTCTTAAACTGGCTACATTCCTTTGAAAGCCATGTGAATAAATTACATTGTAAAGCAAAAACATTTCATAAACTATAAATAAAATCAGAATAGAATAAAAGGCCAGAAGTAGTCCCAATTAAAGAAAAAATTAGCATATGATGATTAAAGAGTTAAATTTTTTTTTAAAAAAGTTAAGAATAGATCTGGTTATCAAATATTTGGAGAGGTGTTAATTTTCCCAGATTTTAAAATGATACAAGAAAGTATAGGCATGCAGAGACAGGTTTAGGGTTTAAAAGTCTTACATAGTGGAAAATAACTAAACCTAAAGTTTAACTGATTTCCATGCTAGGTTTTTATCACTTATATAAAGAGAACAGGCAGGCTGATAGTAAAATAAAACAGGACATAATTGAGTAAGGAAGGGGAGGAAAGAGTTGGTGTTTTCACTGAGAGCTTGTTTGCCAGAATGATAGAGGAAGGAAGGTAATGTTACTCGTTTTAACAAATGAATTAAATAAAACCCAAATCAAAACTCTAGGCCAGCCAGTCAAGTCAGATTTCAAAGACTGTGCTCTTTCTAATTTACTATGTGAGGTAAATGCTCAACATGTCTAGTAAGCAGAGAAATAAGTTGAAATAATCTGAAAAGAAGAATTGTAATTATTACCATCTGCTTGAGGAGAGAAACTGAAACTAAACTGCTCATTTCTAGAGAGAACAGTATTTGATTTTGTTTTCTTAGTGCATTTAATTCTGGCACACACATTTTAATATTTTACTCTCTGGGTTTTGCATTTTGTTGTCCACATGTTCTTTATGCATACATTTTAATCCATATTGTTTATTTTAGAATGATGGTGTCCTTGAAGTTAGCAGCTGGGTAGTCTGTATTATACAGTTTTGCAAATGCAAACTATAATGCTTATAAATTATTTTTGAAACTAACTTGCATTGCAAATGAAAATGTCTTAGAAATAGTATTTTCCTTACAAATTAGAAAATGACTATGAAAGCAAGGCTACTTATTCTGAAAATTCTTTCTATGATCCATATTTTAAGAGCCTATAACAAAGTTATAATGATACCTTATGCCATATGAGTTTATCTCCAACGTGATATTTTTATTGAGAATGCTTAGATTTATGTAGTCCTGACTTAATTTTTTACCTTTGATAGCTTAGCAGTCTAATACTTTCTTTAATTTCTCTACAATAAAATTTATTCTTATAATCTATATCTGTGAAAACTTAAAACTCATAAGTAGAAACAATTTTAAATCAATGGGATCTTAATCTGAGACACCAGCTTTTCCCCCTCAGTATTACTTCCCTTTTAAAATTAATCTTTCTGAGGCTTCATCCATCTTCTCTCAATTTTTTTTTTAAATTTCTAGATTTGAATGTACTTTAAACTCTGTATGTCCATATTTTTGTCAGCTACTTGCTTAGATGTAGGACACTTTCACTTTTATTTGTTGGGTTATTCAAACTCTGGATTATAGTATTTCTCTTAAAATGAAAGGGTTAATCACCTCATCCTCGAAGTTTGTTTCTACTCTAACCTCCTAAGACTGCAAATAAGCAAGTATTTTCTAAACACCTACTGTGTATTTATTGATAAATGGCTTCTGATACGTTTTGAATATATAGAACAGGTTTTTTTGTCCTCGATATAACATTTGTGAAATCATTAGAAAAAGCATTTGCAGTGTATTGTTAATGTAAATATTATGACAGATTTTCTAAGTGCTTTAGGAACTGTAATAGGAAAAGCAACTGGTTAAAAAAAAGTACTCAATTTATACTAAAAATTAGACTAGGCTTACTTGAAGAAAGTGTGGAATTTGAAAGTTCATATTGAAGAATATTCTGTATCAAGAGAAGTAGTCAGTGAATAAGATCCCAAAGTGGTTTGCTTTATGACAGAGAAGGCTTGAGGGAGAGCAGTGGAAAAGAGTTGAATCAGATAGGCTTCTTATATGCTTCTTCTTATGTGCTTCTTGAAGGAAGAGCGTGTGATTGGAATTCAAATGATAACAAGGTAGAATTGAGTAGGCAATGAGATGTGGCTGAACATAACAATGTAGAAGCAAGCTCAAGCCAGGGAATTCCTTTCATAGTAGGATGTACACCACAGAGATGTACTCTGGTGACACGAGTGCTAGGTGTGTCACCAGAGAGCTTTGCCGCCTTCTCTCAGTCTTTATTTGCATATATTCAAATTGATAGTCAAATGTGATTTCTCCATTGAAACAGCAATTTATATCTGAGTTTTTAGAAATTCTTAAAATATCATTTGATTAAAAAAAAGTGTGACCAGGCTGTGTCTAACATGACCAGTCTCCATTCTGTGGAGCTAGTACCTTGTATGACTCTACTCTTTTGTTTGTTCATCTTAGACTGAGATATAGTTTAAAGCTTTGGTGGTTAAGAAATATATCAGCTCCTTTTTGAAATGAAGGTGTAGCTATTCGTTTTTTAAATGTTCCTCAAGATATTTTTCAATAATAATTTCAATATTTTTCTGAGAAAATGGCTGTTGAATTCTTACTTGAAACACGCTTTTATACGAGTGCTGTATTATTGAAAACCTGCCTTTAACTTTATTTTTCCTTTTTCTTCTCATTTTAAGGCCTAGTAAATGACAAAGATTCAAAAGACTCTATGACAGAAGGAGAAAATCTTGAAGAGGATGAAGAAGAAGAAGAAGGAGGAGCTGAAACAGAAGAACAATCTGGAAATGAAAGTGAAGTAAATGAACCAGAAGAAGAGGTGATAACTTTTATTTATAGCAAATAGGTACATTTGTACAAGAGTATTTTAATTATATGAGCCAAGATTCCCTTTAAAATATGAAATAAGATCTCCCCCTTAGTTTTATTATAGTAAATGTAACTAGTGGTCTGTGTCTCTTGGAGTAATTGAGGGAATTTTTGTTAAATAAGAAAATATCTGCTATGAAGAACTTAGTAAATATTTAGTAAGATAATATTACTAGTAAGAATTTTTAGTAAGAAAATATCATAGGATTTTTTTAGGTTCACAGTAAAATTGAGGGAATAGTAGAGAGATTCCCTTTATGCCCAGCCCCTACACGTATATGCCTAACCCCCCACTGTTATCAGCATCCTCACCAGAATGGTACATTTGTTATAGCTGATGAACCTATATTGACACATCATTACCATCCACAGTCCATAGTTTACATTCTACTATGGGTTGTACATTCTGTGGGTTTGGATGAATGTATAATCACGTGTGCCCATTATTATGATTAGTGTTTTCATTTAATAAGCAACTTGAAGAAAAAAATATAGAGTTCCTATGTATCTTACCTTTTGGATATGGACTTTTTAACCTATAGGTTATAAAAACAAAATTACTGACTAGATATTAATGAATTTTGTTTTAGTTTTCCCCCAGATCTAATGAGATACAAAATTTGAGATCTACTGTAATAATTGACATGCCTTTTGTTTTTATGACTCTCTGGCCAATCTATATGAAATTGTTGTTCAGCCCTTTTTTGATTTACCAAAATGTTATTTTTATATGGTTCACCTTAATAGTTTTCATTCTTGCCCTTCTTCTCCTAAATCCACTTAAGTCTTAAAAGTTACATCTAAAAATAATATCTGGCATTTGCTTCATAATCTGGTAATAGTCTGGGGACTAAGTTAGGAATATAGAAATCTACCACAAGCTAGTAATTGTTCATTTGTGTGATGGGTAAGTAAAGATTCATTATGTTTTCTCTTACAAACATCTATGTTCAAATTAGAAGTTAAAAAAAATAAAAATGGGGCCTTCCCGGTGGCTCAGCGGTTGAGCGCTGGGCTGCGAAGCTGCCCACAACCTCTGCAGTGCCGTTTCGATCCCCGGCCACCGGCTAGGGTCCCACATGGCACGCAGACCTCTCCTGCCACGCCCGCTCTCCCCTCAGCTGTGTACTTTGTTGGTCTGCCTGTTCTACTCCCTGCTCTGGCTCTGGTGAATTCTCTCACCCTCCCGTGCTTCTGACTGTACCCAATGCTTGTATAAATAAATAAACAAACAAACAAACAAACAAATAAATAAAGAATAGGAATTGGAATGTTTCTATAATTGATTTCACTATAAACAATATATATTGCTTTGTTTTGAAAATGAGGTTGTAGAAACATTCAACAATACAGTTCAAATTGGCTTATTATTTTATAGCAACAAAAGGAAATGAGAGATTATTTCTACTTCATATTTTTACTTATTTATTCTTAAATATTTATTTATTTATGCATGAAAGAGCTGGGGTACAGCCAGAGATGTGGGGGGTGAGAGGATTCACCAGAGAAAGAATGGGGAACAGAACAGGCAGAATGACTGAAATACACTGCTGAGAGGAGCAGTGGGCGAGACAGGAGAGGTCTGCTTTGCCATGTGGGTAGCTCCCTGGCCAGCCGGGGAATCGAGCTCATGCTGCAGAGGCTGTGGATTGCTTCATAGTGCGGTGCTTAACCCCTTCCGCCACCAGGGAGGCCCACCACTTCATATTTTTAGAGTAAACTTTTGGCTGTCCTTGGATTTTGCTACTGCGCTAATGAGTAAATGGGATCTAAAATATGAAATATCCTTGATAAATGTGATGTTAAAGAATAACTCATTTTCCTATAAATTTCTCATTTGAAGAGTTACATTGTTTCCATCTAAATGCATTCTCCTTTTCAAAAGTGGACTTTATAATTTTGAAAGTTGTATCATTTTTCACCAATTACTTTTCCAGTTTCAAAGTGAGTATTTTACATGATGTATGCATTTGTGAAATAGAGAAACAAAATGTTTGGTTGGAGTATTCATGAGTCTGTGTCTGAATAGACACAGGATGTCTAAACTACACGGGGTGTAGTTTACTTTAAGGAAATAAAGCTGGAATAGTTTGCTTCTCCCACCTAAGACCACTCTTTCTCATTATTGCTCTCTGAACATGAGCAGTGAAGAGAAAATTTATTAAAGAGGAGAAATGTGTATGTAATAAAAGTGATAAAAGCAGTGTTGGGTATTCTACAAGTATTTGCTTCAGCCAGAATTGAAAAGGGCTGGAGTTATACTCTTCAGAATAAATAAATCTTTATTTTGGCCTTTTGAAATTATTCTCAACACATCAATTTCAACTATGAAAATTAAAGATAGCTTTAAAGATTATATAAATTTTCTGCCCAAACTCCCAGCTTTCTGCAGCATTTATGTTTATCAACAGAAAGACATGATTTATTATTGTGATAGCAATAATATTCACTGGGCATTTTTATACATGGACACTGTCTTACACCCTCTGTTTAATATATTGTTTCTCATACCACCTAGTGAGATAGATGAGCAAATAAGACGTAGCAAGGTTAAATAATTTTCCCAAGGTCTCATAGTGGTAAGCGGCAAAGCCAATATTTAATCTCAAATAGATTCACTTTTGCTACATTACTGCTCCCACTTTCCTTAGCCAGATTAGATTTGGTGGTCCATGGCCCACTGCCCACTTCCTAACTCCACAGTTTACTATGTCTGTATAGTGAAATTAGGACAAGTGAAATTTTTGTTTATCATTTTAATTTTAAAAATTAGTGCATTTTATGTTGGCTTGAATAGTATTTTTTTTAAGATTTATTTATTTATGCATACAAGAACTGGGGTACAGGCCAGATGTGTGGGGGGGTGAGAGGATTCACCAGAGACAAAGTGGGGAACAGAACAGGCAGATTAACTGAAATACACTGCTGAGGGGAGCAGTGGGCGAGACAGGAAAGGTCTGTTGCACCATGTGGGTATCTTCCTGACCAGGGCTCAAACTCCTGCTGCAGTTGCTGTGGGTAGCTTCATAGGTTGCGTCTTAACCCCTTGCGCCACAAGGGGGAAAAGGTGAGGGAGAAAGTTGATGTATTTTATTTTAGCTTTAGTTTATTTTTTTTTTTCAGAGAAGTATCTATTATGTATTAAGAAATCACTTTTTTCCCCCAAGGACAAGTTTAAGAGCATTTCTGTGGTAAACTTAGTTTTGAATTATAGAATTAATTCCAAAAAAGTTAATGCATTTGCAAAAAAATGTTGATGTTTGTACTTTTCCAAAATAGTGTTTTTTAGAAACTCTGAAAATCTCCAACTGTCTGTATTATAAGTAATAGTTTGCTACATATATTACAAATTAACAAATTCAAATCATTTGGTTTTTCTTGAGAATTATTTCTCTGTCATCTTGGCAGAATAAGAAATAGCTGGGTTTAGTATAGTTTTTAAAAACTTTTATGGAACTATATGAGAGTGAACTGTGCTGTTAGAGGTGGAAGGATAAACAAATGTAGTACTGCCACGTGCATGTGTGCATGCGTGTGTTTGGTACCCCTCAGAAAGTTCATTGGGGTGCTTCCTGAACTTTTTGTAAAGGAATTTCTGCTCAAAGAATAGAAAGTAGGAGGAAGGACAGGAGTGGATGAAGAGAAATAGTGCTTAAACATCTAGTTCATCCGCTTAGTAGCTGTGCATCTTGGGCAAGTAACTTTTCTGAGCCTTATTTTTCTATGTATAAAAATGGGGATAGTAAAACTTACCCATCTTTCGTTAGAATTGGACAGAACAGTAAGTTGAAGAATATGAAAGTGCCTTCAAAACTGCAGTGCTTATGAAATATAGTATTGTTGCTTTCAGCTGGTAACCCTATTAATTTTTAACTGTTGGTTTCTGTTGCATTGTTGTGTGGGTATTAAATGTTATCAAAAATTCAATTTTTCAAGTTAGTTTCAAAGGAGAAAAATAGAGAAGGGTCAGGAAACTCATTCCTTCTGGAATTCAAGGAAGAGTTTCTACAAAGGATCTTTGTATTATGAAATCAGTGGAAGATAGTGAGATGGGTTTTCAGCAGCTGGGATGAGTGACTGTTGCCAGCTGACTGTGCCTTTCCATTGTAGGCAGACTGCATAAAAAGCTGAAACTTTAGAGTAATAATTATTACAAATAGACTCAAAATCTTAAGACATGTAAATTATAGCAGCCCTTTTCAAATGTTTTAATCTACTAATGTTAAACAA
The DNA here is from genome assembly GCF_964194135.1 of Talpa europaea. NCBI lineage: Eukaryota > Metazoa > Chordata > Mammalia > Eulipotyphla > Talpidae > Talpa > Talpa europaea. The sequence continues at coordinate 30,357,757 of NC_140082.1, forward strand.
TTTCAGGAGGGTTCTGATAACGATGATGATGAAGGGGAAGAAGAGGAGGAAGAGAATACAGATTACCTTACAGATTCTAATAAGGAGAATGAAACTGATGAAGAGAATACTGTACGTATGGCTGAAAATATGCTTTTTTAAATTGTGCAGCATTTTCTTAGAAGTTTTGCTTCTTATTATTGAAAAATAGTCCTTTGGAAGTGCATTTTTATTTTTTTTCCCCTAAATGCTTTGTTAACAAGTTCTTTTAGCAAATGTTACTCTTCCTTTGCATCATGTTGAACAAGTTGTAAATACAAAAAGACACTGTTATATAAAATGTTAGTTGAAATTTCTAGTCTGATTTCTTATTTTTGTTTTGATAAGGAGGTAATGATTAAAGGAGGTGGACTTAAGCATGTACCTTGTGTAGAAGATGAGGATTTCATTCAAGCTCTGGATAAGATGATGCTAGAAAATCTTCAGGTACGAAATGTTAACTTTCTAAAAGCATCTATCTCGGGCCTCCCCGGGGGCACAGCAGTTGAGCTCTGGGTTATGAAGCTGCCCGCAGCCTCTGCAGCGCCGGTTCTGTCCCTGGCCGCCGGGCGTGTAGAACCCTCTTGCCGCCTGCTGTTCCCCTCAGCAGTGTACTTCGTCTGTCTGCCTGCTCTGTTCCCCGCTCTGGCTCTGGTGAAATCTCTCACCCTCCTGCGCTTCTGTCTACCCAGTGCTTGTATGTATGTATGAATAAATAAATAAATAAATAAATCTATCTTTAAAAATAAATAAAAGCATCTATCTCAAAATAATGTGGTTAAGGGGCCTCCCTGGTGGCGCAGCGGTTGATCGCTGGGTTGCGAAGCTGCCCATAGCCTCTGCAGCGCCGGTTTGATCCCCGGCCGCTGGGCGAGGGTCCCACATGGCGCGCAGACCTCTCCTGCCGCCCGCTGCTCCCCTCAGCGCAGTGTATTTCGGTCCTTCTGCTCCCTGCTCTGGCTCTGGTGAATTCCCTCACCCTCCCACGCTTCTGACTGTACCCAGTACTTGTATTAATAAATAAATAAATCTTTTAAAAAATAATAATAATGTGGTTAATATGAGGTTTTTTACCATCTAAATATCTGCCTCTGTAGTAGCTTTTTCCTGACTGATCTTGCAGCTGCCAGGGTAATTTCATTGTACCAGCCTTAGATCATTCTTTCTAAGTCGTATCTCTTCTTGTTTGTTTAGGAATAGTTTGTTTAGGAATCACAATTTTCAGAAGATAAATATTTGGGGAAATTTGATTCCGTAAATTTTTAAGTTTGACTTACTATTTGAATAACTTTTGTGTAAATATTTAAAGGAATATTGGTTATTGGATGTTGGAAAACTAATGTATTTATGACAATATACTAGGTTTTATAAAAAGCTCCATTTGGCATTTTTAAAAATGCTTCAGTAATTAGCGTGATTATGATTTTCCCATAGTTAAATTCCCTTAAACTTTACTCCGGTCTTAAATATACCTGTTGTTACACTGTTTGGTAACTTGAGAGGAGTGTTTTTGTTGAATTGGTGGGATGCAAACCCTGTGGTGGTGGGTACAGTGGGGAATGGGAAGAGGGGAGGTGAAAATACTGGATACAGATAAAGCTAACTCTTGGGCTTTTACTACACAAGGAAGAGAAATGGGGAGGTCTGCCACACCATGTGGGTTAGCTCCCTAGCCAGGGGTCAAACTCATGTCACGGTGGCTGGAGATAGCTTGATAGCGCCGAGACTTTAACCCCTGTACCACCAAGGAGGCCCTTTGCCACCTATTTCAAAAGACTTTAAATTGTAGTAAAAGCTGTTTGAAAACCTTCATGGCCTTTCTGCATTATCTGCTTAGCTTTGAAGAATCACATTTAGCTTTTTCCTAATTCATGCTCCATTCATCAGAAAATTATTTCTAGGTCTTTTTAAAGATTTATTTAATTATTTATACAAGCACTGGGTATAGTCAGAAGCGCAGGAGGGTGAGAGAATTCACCAGAGCCAGAGCGGGGAACAGAACAGGCAGCGTGACGAAACACACTGCTGAGGGGAGCAGCAAGCTCGGCAGGAGAGGTCTGTCGCACCCTGTGGGACCCTTGCCGGTGGCTGGGCATCGAACTGGCGCTGCAGAGGCTGCGGGCAGCTTCACAGCCCAGCACTCAACCGCTGCGCCACCAGGGGAGGCCCCTCTAGGTCTTTAAATGCACCATACTGTTTTATGTCCTTGCTTTTACACCTGTTCTTCCCCTGCTTAATTTCCCTCCATATCCCCAAAACAAATAAGCTAATATGAACATAAATAGATTCTATTCATTCTTAAATAGTAAATGAGCACTTGTAAAGCACTCTAGAAAATACCAGGGACTACTATCAGTCTTTGGTGGTAAGGATGTGGATTCTCAGATAAATCAGATAATTATGATACATGAACACTATGAAGAAAGGTGTGTGCTGTGAGTATGGATGAAAGGGTGTGGTGTGTTTGAGGAACGGGGAAATTTAGTAGAACCTGCAACACTGTGTTTGGGCTTGGAAGAGGCTGGGGTGATAAACAGGAGCCAAATGACATAGTTCTTCTAAGCAATTTGTAAGGCATTGGGGGCAGGGGAGGACTCCTTGGTTTCATCTTTGTTTCAGGAATATTACTCTAGCTTTAATAATTGTGTTTTCAGGGGCCTCCCCGGTGGCGCAGTGGTTGAGCGCTGGGTTGCAAAGCTGTCCGCCGCCTCTGCGGCGCCGGTTCGATCCCCGGCTGCTCCCTGGCCACTGGAGGAGTGTCCCACATGGCGCGCAGATCTCTCCTGCCGCCCGCTGCTCCCCTCAGCAGTGTACTTTGGTCCTTCTGCCTGTTCTGCTCCCCACTCTGGCTCTGGTGAATTCTCTCACCCTCCCGCGCTTCTGACTGTGCCCAGTGCATGTATAAACAAAACAAACAAACAAATTAATTAATTAAAAAAAAAACATGCCTCTATAAAAAAAAAAATTGTGTTTTCAAAAATATAGCATTGAATGAATAGTTTTGCAAATTATATTTATTTATTTTTAAAGTACCAGCTTTTTATTTTATTTATTTTTAAAGATTTATTTATGCATACAAGAACTGGGGTACAGGCCAGAGGTATGGGGGGTGAGGGGGTTCACCAGAGACAGAGTGGGAAGCAGAACAGGCAGGCTGACTGAAATACACTGCTGAGGGGAGCAGTGGGGAGTCAGGAGAGGTCTGCTTTGCCATGTGGGTAGCTCCCTGGCCGGGGATCGAACTTGTGCTGCAGTGGCTGCGAATAGTTTCGTAGGTTGCATCTTAACTCCTTGTGCCACCAGGGAGGATCATGCAATTTATATTTACATTTATCTTTATGTTCCTTGGAGTATTTATATTGTCATTTCTGTCTTTAAGCAACGAAGTGGCGAATCTGTTAAAGTGCACCAACTTGATGTTGCTATTCCCTTACATCTCAAAAGCCAACTGAGGAAAGGGCCTCCACTTGGTGGTGGGGAGGGAGAAGCAGAGTCTGCAGATACAATGCCATTTGTCATGTTAACAAGAAAAGGCAATAAACAGCAGGTAAGAACTATTCACTGTATATTCACATTTAGTTCTAATCATCAAGTAAAAATTTTGTTTGATAGGTTCTAAATTACCTTTGCCTACAAGTGGAAAATTGTTGGAAACATTTAAAATGTTCATTGGTAAAATAATTTTACTTGTTACATGCATGCATAGAAGATACCTGACTTTCACCGAACAGATATTTTTTAATGAGGAGGACATTTGAATTTTTAATTCATTTATTTGTTAGCATATATAAATACCTTGACTTTCAGTAGGAAGGGTTCATAAATAAGCTTGAGGTTGGAAATGAAAGAATAACAGATACATCTCAAGAAAATGTATGGTTGCTTACATTTCTCTCAAAAATCATTGATTTGTGATTCCTTTACCTTTCTGCATTCTCCTTCAATTACTTTCCCCTTCTTTTCCTTATGTCATAGGTAGCCCTTCAAAATCATTTTCCTGACCACTGAGCCTTTACTCTAGGGATTCATACATTTATTCATCATGTATTTGTTGAGCATCTGCCATGTGCCAAATACAGTTCCAGATGCTGAGCCTTCAATGATGAACAAAATAAAGTCCCTGCACTCATGCACTCACATCCTGCTGAGGGAAAAAAGATAAACATAAGATATTTGAAGATAGTAGAAAGTACTATGAATAAAGCCCAACTCTTAGATGCAACTATAGTATATGTCCCATGTTACTGATCCTACAAAAAAAATTTCACTTTAGCATTCTGAAATCAAATTCCTCTTAGAGTTGATGGGATCTTGTGATCATTGGCAGCAATTATTTCTGATTTATGTAAAGTTAACGGTGCATCTTCCAATAAATGAAATGCTAGGTTCTATGAAACTGAGTTGCTACCACAGCTTATTTTAAACACCTCCAGTGGCTGGCTCCCACAGCATTCAAATAGCTATTTAACAGTGATTTATTGTTTACTGGCTATGAACTAGACACCATTCTACATATATGCAGAACATATAGCAGTCAGCCAACCTTCCTTTACTCAGGAGCTTTCATTCTTATGTTGGGAGACAGATAATAAAGAAATACATAATGACAGTCTGGGGGAAATGTTATAAAGAAAAAAAGCAAGATGAAACACTAGGGTAAGAAGGAGGTGTTAAGGAGTCTGCCACTTTAGATGAGATGATCAAGAAATGCCTTTCTAATGAGGTGTTGTCTATAATGCAAGGAATATTCTCTTCCCTCGCCACCAAAGAGATGATGCTTAAATTAATTTTTATCTCTGCTTTGGTGAGGTAATTTCTTATTTACAGAAAGGATCAAAGTTACACAGTATACTATTATTTTGATGTAGGGCAATTAAATCTTGAGATCTCAAAACTATATGCCAATTAGAATGGAAGACTGGAAAAGGCGTTCCATCTTGACTCATGTTATATATAGTTAACGTTGACTTAGTTTCAGAGCACTGCTGTATCTTTTCCAGACAATGTCCTTCTAACTCCCTTGAGTCACCAGGCCTTTCCTCCAGCCATGGCTCTAGAGTTATCCTGCGTTCATGAAAGTCAGTCTCTTCTACCTTCAGATCAAGCTTGAGCCCAGGCATTTCCCCACTCCTTCATCTTCTATTCCGTTCCTAGAAAAATAAGGACTGTTGTTGATCAAGGTCCTACCCTTGGGGTGTTGGACTGAAATCTTTACCAGAACTGCTGTCCTCCAAACACCTGGAACTCCAATCCCAGCGTATTTGCTTTGTTTTTTCTAGGGACCACTTCATTTTCTTTTTCCTTAAAAGCTCTCAGCTCCTTTCTTTCTTCCCTCACATCACCAGATTTTCTAGGCACAAAAAAAGATTGCTGGTTTGTTTTTGTTTTCTTTTGTTTTTAGTGAACAGCAGTATATAACAACTTCAAGGAGATATGCATTTGTTCCTTTTCCCATACAGCTTCTAAACATTGGGATTCTATTAGCACACTTTTTGAGCCTTCACTTTTCTTATCTAAGGGGGTGTTTAGGAAAATTTTCTGTGAAGATCAGATTATAGAACAGTTAAGTAATCGTACTCTTTATTCTTTCTTCCCTTTTGTGAAGCACATAAGAAAATTCATTATGCTTTTGCCAGCTCATATACCCCATGATGTATACAGAATGTGTAGACATTAAAAATAAAGTAAAAATTAAGAAACTTTATCATTTGAGAAATAAATTCACTTCAGCAGTCCTAGATCCTGAATTATAAGGACCAGAACATGGTCCTTATTTTAAGAGAGTCAATTTTATTTTTGGTCTGAAAAAGAAAGTTTATTTTCTTCTGATTTTTATTTCTATATTTGGCTTTTGGGTGTAGGCCCTTCTGGGCTCAACGGTTTTTCTAGAAATGTGAAATGTGTTGCCTTTTAGTAATCTTTAGTATTTTAACTTAAGTGAAAGATCTCTTTGTGCACCAAATTTATGCTCAAAATAACCTTCTTCTGTAGTCATTAGGAAAATAAAAATTTGTACCAGTGAACTGAGAGGTGAAAATGAAGAAGGAAAATGCTGCTGATGCTTATTTCTTTCTAGATTTAAATATTTATCAATTAAGGTAATGAATTGAAATAAAATGTTTTGACCATTAAAACAAGAGTTTTAATGTAATAAAACCCCTTCGTAATTTCAGAAAATTAATTTTGACCTGAACTATTTTATTAACTTGTTTTTTTACATTTTCCTAAATTTTGAAGAACCAGGGCTTATTATTGGAAATGATGGCCCTTTTGTTTAACTTATTACAGTTGTTTTTGTTAGTGGAAATAAACAGTTGGGTAAAGCCCTGACTGATACAGATGTATTCCTGGTACAAATCACTACACAAATTCAAGGACAGGTAGACAGAAACAGTTAACAATTTCAGTTTCTGCCTGTTGGTTGACAACCTCACTTTACTAAGCAGGTAATTTTTAAACATTGATTTATGCAAACATTTTTATTTTCAGAATGCATAGGAAATAACAAAGGATACTGTTACTCTGAACTTTAATAAATTATTTAAGTGCATTACTAAGTGATAATTTGTAGAGCATGTACTGTGTGCCAGACACTATCCTGTGCACTTTATATATTTTTCTCATTAATTCTCACAGCAGTCCTGAGAGAGAGAGTGTTTTACAGATGAAAAAAGGAGCGTTCTTAAATGATTTGCTTGGTTAAAGTAATAAATGATAGGACTGAGGCATGAATCCAGTTTGCCTGACTACAAAAATCCATATTTTTAACTTCTTTGCAGCACTGTCTGACAAGCATGTATTTCATGAAAGGACTGATTATAATGTGGAAATGTAAAAATTTGGGGAAAGGGCAAAAAAAGATATTACAGAATTCATAATTATAGAAGAAGGAAAAATTAACCACCATCATATACATTAGGATTTAGAAAGAAAAAGCCCACAACCTGCAATTTCTAAAGGTGATGTGGTTCAAAAGGATGAGGAATTGCTCTTTTAAAAGTCTGTTAAAAGCCATAAAACAAAGAAGGATGAGCCCACTGCCTTGTGGAGAGATTATGGGACAAACGATTCCCTTTCCTTTTTATCAAGAAGAAAGATTTTAACATTGAAAGGGTAAATTAAAGATTGGGTAAAATTACATAGTTTCAAAAGGCATAATTTATCTACTTTAAATAACTTGCAGTCTTCAGGCATACAAATTATATCTTTGAGGACTGAAAGAACTTATATGCATGATTGTACAGCAGTTATCATTAAACTTAGAGAAGTCTTACCGAATGGGAGCAGTAGTTAAAAGATTCACAGTGGGCAAGTATTTCCTTTTTCAAGAGCACACAAAGTCATCCTGAAAACTGTAATCTAGTAAACTTGGTGTCAATTTTTAGTGCAGTTCTAGGTTTTGTTTTTATACAGGTGATTTTAGTCGTTAGGAAAGTGAAAATGTTATTATGCACATTAGAATGGTTAAAGTGAAAACCATATCAAGCATTGGCAAGTATGTGACAGAGCTGAAAGTCTCATATGCTGCTAATAGAAAACAAAATGGTGCAACTTCTTTGGAGAAGTTTTGACAGTTCCTTAACCAGTCAACACACCAGATATTCTCAGCATCTTCCAGTCCTTCATTTAAGAAAATTATAAACGTGGGCCTCCCCGGTGGCGCAGTGGTTGAGCGCTGGGTTGCAAGCTGCCCGCAGCCTCTGCGGTGCTGGTTTGATCCCCGGCTGCTCCCCGGCCACCGGAGGAGGGTCCCACATGGCGCGCAGACCTCTCCTGCCGCCCGCTGCTCCCCTCAGCAGTGTACTTCGGTCCTTCTGCCTGCTCTGCTCCCCGCTCTGGCTCTGGTGAATTCTCCCACCCTCCCGTGCTTCTGACTGTACCCAGTGCTTAAATAAATAAATAAATAAATAAATAAATAAATAAATAAATAAATAAATCTTTAAAAAAGATAATTACAAACATATTCACATAAATATTTGTATATGAACAGTACAACTGTATTTCAATAACCAAAAACTAGAAACAGCTCAAATGCTATCAGTAAGTGAACGGGTAAACAGAACTGCAATGTAGTCATACAAGGACTACTACTGTACTATAAAAAGAAATGAACTGTTGATACATAGGGCAACACAGGCACATCTCAAAATCATTCTAAGCAAGAACAAAAGAAAAGTTTTTGTACTGGACATAATAAGGTGCATGTTACATGATTTGATTTATATAAAATTTTAGAACATGAAAACCAGTAGTGACAAGAAGTAGGTAAGCGGTTGCCTGGAGTTTGAGGTAGAGGAGGAGATGGGCTTACCATGGAACTAAGCTTTTTATTTATTTATTTTCGAGGTAGAGGAGGAGATGGGCTTACCATGGAACTAAGCTTTTTATTTATTTTGTATTTATTTATTTATTTATTTTCACTTTTTAGAAGTGATAGATAGCTCATTATGTTGAATGTGGTGAGAATTTCTTAAATGTCATGGTATTTCAAAATTCATCAAAATGTACATTTTAAGTGTGTTTAGTTTATTGTGTTTAAAGTATAACCCATTAAGGCTGTTTTGTTTTTTAAAGATGGTTTTGAGCTCATAAAATAGAAAGTGATCATTGGAAGTAGACCGTACTGGACCAGTAAGAGCAGGTCAAGTCAAACTCAGTTCATTAGGGAGAAGGAGCAGGAGGTCTCCTCCCTTGTACTTGCTACTAGTACCTAAATGCTAACTTAGATATATTTTTATTTCAATGTGTGAAATATTTAATTATCTGCATATAAAGTATAGTTGGGTTGTAGATAGCTTCACACTCACACTTAATGTTTTTCACAATAGTATATCTAGCCCGGTGCATCTAGTGTTTGGAGTACTACATTTCAAGAGAAACATTCATACGAAAGTGCATCATAAAAGAGGGTATCAAGAGGGCACATCTGAGATAACACAAAGACAGATTGTCCAGACTCAAAGGAATCAGAGCTTATACAGTGTTAAGCCTTGCTATTAATTTGAAAAATAGAAACATAGATCAAGCAAAGAGAGGTCTAGGATCGCGAGCACACTCTCCACGTCCATCCTTTTTGTACCAGACATGCCTATGGCCCAGAGTAGTAGAAGGGGTCCTACATGCGGTGTGCAGTTTATACACACAGAGAATTTAGTCACGAGACATCTCCATTTTGTAATAATTTACATTGCTTAGTTAATTTCCAGGGAACCCATAACCCATAAATTTTATAGATTTGTCTAGGTTTGTTTACCTTGTGCAATCCTAAGCTGAGGACATTCTGCTAAAAACAAAAACATTCCATAGATAAGAACTCTGTCTCATAACAGAGAAATAGATCTCTTAGGTCACTTGCTTAGCTCTTCCTCCTTTCCAGTGTTGTAGCTATTTTTAAAAAATGAAGGGCCATTAGTAGGGAGGTGGACTAGATTTTTTTTAAAATTGTTCAGGAGGGCAAAACTAGTTCCAGGTGATAGAAATGAAAAGAATGCAGATTACAGCTTGCTATAGAACAGCCTTTTTAGTAGTTGACATACATGATAGGGTGTAGAGGGTGGAAAATAATCCTGTTGCTAGATGTGTGCTTCCACACAGGGTGCAGAAAGAAGAAGCTTCTACTTATACACTTGCCCATTCAGTCCTAATGGACGTGTCTCTATCAGAGCAATGCCACTGTCATTTATGTTCTTAGAATGTACTCTTTTTATGACATAGCAAAGGAATGACATTTTCCTAAGCTGGTTTAATCCTATAAACCATTTCATTTAAAGTATTTTTTTCTCTCAGTTTTCTCAAGCCATTTGCGATTCCTTTGTTGTTGGTTTTTTCCCCCCTCAGTTCAAGATCCTTAATGTGCCCATGTCTTCCCAACTTGCTGCAAATCATTGGAACCAGCAACAGGCAGAACAGGAAGAGAGAATGAGAATGAAAAAGCTCACACTAGATATCAATGAACGGCAAGAACAAGAAGATTATCAAGGTATAAAGTCACTTATGGCATAGGAGAGGAAAATCATGCCTTTGTAGCTTTCTAAATATAGAAAAAGTTATTTTACCCTCTTGTGTCATATTTGCATGTATTTAGCCAAGAAATTGATTATTTCTTCGATCTCATTCTCTTTTTCTCTTTGTATTTGTAAAGTAATAAGAATAATTTTTACTATTTCCTGCTAACTCTATATTTCAGTTAAACTCCATACTGTTAGAACTATATTTGTAAATGAAATAATAATCAATTTTTAATTGCCTCATGATGCTAGTCTACTAGCAAATTAATTCAACAAGCATTTATTACCCCATTTTCATCTGTTTCGGAATCTCTCTGTTAGGGATTCCATGCTCCTTCAGATCTGAAGGTGTACTCAGATTTTCAGGATTCCAATTTCATGCAGACATACCCAGCTCTCTTGGATTAGCTGAAATCTTTTGTATAAGTCCACAGACGCCTCGTAGCCCACTTTCTGACATTCCTGCGGCATGCAGATTTTAGAGCCATAACATAGTTGTTGATACAGCATTGTACGACAAACTGCTTTTTGTGCAAGAGATCATTGTGAAAATAAATGATTTTCTGTCTTTAAATTCCTCTTCTCATCCAGTTGATACCCAACATTTTTAATCATGAGTGATGTTATTTGTTATTAAATAACTATATATTAAATAGCTAACACTGTATAAGTACTTACTATGGGCTAGATACTTTTTTCTCCCCTGAAGCTTAACAATTCTGGAAGATAATTGTTATTTCCATTTTACATTTTGGGAAACTGAACTGAAAGCCCCATTACTAACACATGACAGAGCTGGGAGTTGACAACTAATATTGTTGGCCTTTAAACACTGTTCTCATAGCTAATGTACCATACTGCTGCTTTTACTGTTTTGGTGCTTCACAAGACACTTTTACGTAGTAACCAAATCAACAGTAAGGGGAACATTGGATATTAAATGATATTAAAAAGCATTTCTCATTTCCTGATGTTCTTTTTCAGCACTTCCTTGATCATTTTAGTCTGTGTAACCCGCTACCTAACAGAACTAATAAACCTGTTCTTCCTGGGACCTTATGTTCAGTATAGGGGGAGGACACTTACCAGAGTTCACCTTTTCTGTTTTGCTCCCGATTGCAGAGATGTTGCAGTCTCTCGCTCAACGCCCAGCTCCAGCAAACACCAATCGGGAGAGAAGGCCTCGTTACCAACATCCAAAGGGAGCGCCTAATGCGGATCTAATCTTTAAGACTGGTGGGAGGTAGGGCCATCTCTCTTTTTTCCCCTCTTAGCTGTATTCATGTGAATAAATTAGGTAGTTAGATTATATTTAATGATAAAGGCCCAAAATATTAGCAAAATGGAAAAGTCTTTGAGTTGTAGATACTTGAAAAAAGAAAACCTATTTATAATATAAAGTCTAAAAAAAATCTTGTTTTAGCCACACAGATCTTGACTTTATTCTCTCTGAGTTGACTTCTTTATATTTAATTTTCTCTTCTGCATTTATAGAGAGTGCTACTTATAGATATGTTTGTGAGAAATTCTAAGTTCTTTTAGATCCGTGTTAAGTAATCTTACTATGTTGACAGAAACTCAAAACCTGTTTGTTAGACATCCAGACTTGCAGTTTGAATTTGTTTTGAGATAATTGTTTACTTTTTAAATTTTAAAATGCCCTCCTGAGATCTGTGTCAGTTGTGCTTAAACTCAGTTAAAAATATAAAATAATTAAAAATCTGTAAGAAATTTGAAAATGAAGATGTTTCCTAATAAGACTACATTAATCTTCTTTTAAAGGAATAAAATTATTTAAAGTTCTTCTGGGACCTTATATAAAGACCCATACCATCTACTCGATTTTCTTTCTTGTGGTTGGGTTATTATCAAAAGTGACAGTGGATTTGTTGCTCTTTCTGATCTCACTCAGGTGTCAGTGTTTGGATGTACAATAGCCCCAAGATATCGCCTTGTTGTAGGGGGCAGGTGAGGACCTGTAGAATGGAGTGTACTGGGAACAGCAGGATGAGTTTGTTATCGAGGGAAATAGTGTTGGGGTAAATGTAGCTAGTGGAACCTATGTCTTTACTCACTAAATATACTGGTGTGTTCCTGATAACGTTTTTCTTTGAACTGTGTGCTCAATTAACTAATCAGGTTGCAGTTTAGAAAATTACTTTGTTGTGATAGTCTGGAGATCCATTTTCTAACTTCTGTTGAGTATAACTTTTTTGGAAATCAAAGTTAAAAATTTTATATAGACCCATTTAATCAGGTAAAATAAGATAATAGATTATTTCTAATTCTCTAAACTTTATAAAGTTTTCTAATAAAACCTTTTATTGCTGCTGAATGTAAAACCTGGGTAGATTAACAGGCCGTAACAATTTTAGTTTCCTCCTTTTATATTTTCTTAGCATAACTTTAAATACATATAATAGTAGTCTTGATAGTATCTGTTACCTCTTGTCTCATTGTTAGAGAATAGAACTATTAGGAAATGTTTATCTTAATGTTTGCCGTCAACTTCACCTATCCATGCAACCTAACATCTCTGAACAGCATTATTTCTATTAATCCCTTCTCCATTCAAATATTGCCAAATATAGCATCTCTTCCTAATTTTTAAATGTTAGGTGACTTGATTGAATCAGTAAGTGATACGCACTAATACTTGAAGTAGGATTTGCTTCCCTTGGTATACATTCATCTAGCACTTACCATGGGTTCAGTCCAGTTCAGAAGTAGCAGGGGGAAAAAAAAGTAGCAGAAGAAAGTGTCTTTACCCTTAAGCTTGTAGAGCAGAGGAAAAAAATCAAGTACAGGTACTTGAAAGAACTAGTCTGCCATAGTTATTATTTTCTTTAAAAAATCATTGATTGACTCTACAGAGTACCAAGCATTTTTTAAGTAGTAGAGAATAAAAATATGGGAAAACAGATGTGTAAACTTACATATACTAAAATAGATGTGAGTATGAACACAGGAGTTTCTTTGTTTGTTACCACTCAGTCTTTTTCAACATTTTTTTTTTGTTAACTTGCTGTTTCCCTTCCCAGTCAGTGAAATTTAGAAATATTGGATACCCCCCAGTCAGTGAAATTTGGAAAAATTGGATAGGTTTGCTTGCTTGCTTTTTCCCATTGTAGCCTGCTGCCTTCCTGTACCATTTCACCAGAACTGCCTTTACCCCAGCCCCCTGCTGCCTCCTCATGCTTCCCTTAGTCACTTTTAATTGTGTCAGCAGCACTTAACATGTGGACCTTCCTTTTCTCTTAATGTACTTATTTCCCTTGACTTCTGTGATTCTCTTGTTTTCTACTCTTTCTTTTCCCCCCTGCCACCTGAATTTTTAAATATACTTTCCTCTGTTTGGTAACACTCTGTCTCTGTTCTCTCCATGTGACTCAGTTACCATCCATATCTCCGGCCCAGGTTTTACATTCTGGTTTCTGACCCGATATCTAGCTTCTCTAAGTCGCCTAGATGTCTCACAGAAATATTCACTTCGATGGGTCTTGGGCCTCCAAGCCTCACTCTTCTTTCTCTAGGTCAGTGATTAGAAACTAGAAAGGGTAGTGTTATTTTTGACTGTCATCTTCCCTTCAATTTACATGTGAAGTTAATTAAATATTCTCTGATTCTACTACTCACTCTTGCCCATTTTATTCCCTCGCCCACAGCAAAGATTCTAGATCAATCTCTTATCACTCTTCATTTGGATTAATGCCAGCAGCATCCTGAGTTACTTCTCAGTCTCCAGTTTCAGGCCTTTCCAATTCATGTTCTCTGCTACACCTTCAGTGTTCTTTCTAAAATGCAAACTTGCTTTCTGTTTATATGAGCCCTTCTGCTTAAAATCTTCCAGTGGCTCCTCATGGCATGTAGGGTAAAGTCCAAACTCCTCAATAGGTCAGCATATGCCTGCATGATAGGGGTGTCGATTTAAGCTTACTGACCTCATCTCTCATTCTTTCCCTGCTTCCAACCAAGCTGGCCTTTTACTTCTCTTAATCAGATTCTTTTTTGCTTCCCTCTTTTGGGACCCCTCAAGGACCTTTCCCCCTAATAATTCCTGCTTTTCTGTCAGGTCTTACCTCAATATTCTAAAGCCTGACCAAGGGTACGGCATAACGTGTGCCCTGATCTGCTGTATTCCACAGACCCTGTCCTGCTTAGCCCCTGCCCAGTTTCCCTCCATCCCCCATGAGGCTGAAAACTGAGGGCAGGGTTAACACTGTGTCTCTTTTCTCTTCCAAAACTCATAGCACGTAGATGCTCAGTAAATATTTGTTAAATAGACAAAAGGAACTTTTTAAAACTGTGTTAAGTCATTTAATAAACTTTCATCCTGTGTTCTGCTTCCTTGCGTTTTCCTCTTGTTCCCTCCTTTTATGAGAATCCCAGCTCTGGTGAGCTGTTTCAGCCTGTTTTAAATCTCTTCTTAAAATTGCAGCTTGGGGGAAAAATCGATTATTCTTAAAGATGGTCTGCTGTAAAGTATTTTGATACTTTCAGAGCCAGCGTTCTTAAAACGCAGGTGTGGGTGAGTGCTGGAGAGGACAAACAAGCATGTAAACGTGGGGTTTTGCGCTTTCGGGGGACCAAATTTTCTTTGCCATTTTCTAAACTTACATTTTAGGTGAAGAAGCACAGTATTTTGATGAACCAGCTAATGGGATAGAGCCTCCTGATGGTTTACTTCTCTTTATTTTCTCCTGTTTCTAATGCTTGGCCAAACTAAGCTAAAGATGTGTATCTAGAGGCAGTGGTTCATCAAATATCTTAGAATATGCTGAGTGGTGAATTCTTATACACAAGAGGGAAAACAAAATTCTATGAGTGGAGTCAGAAACTTTTCCAATTTGAATCTAACTTCAAGAATCTAGTGTTCTTCTCCCCCCAGCCTCCCCATTATTAATATCATTGACATTATGTGTCAGATAAAGGAAAATTTGAAAACTGTGAAAGCAGTTTAAAGCTTTTCTTACTTGTGGATGTTGGTGATCCATAATTGCATTATTACAATGTAATAATTACATGCATTAATTACAGTGTTTTTTTTTTTTTTATTTTCTAATGAGAGATCCTTGAAATAATTTCAGCCCTTCTGACTAGGGAGTGATGCTCTAACAAATTCTAGGCATTTGCTTGTAATGAGTCAGAAGAGCAGCAGCACTCTAATTCTTCAGGTTTTTTGTAATGCAGGACCTGGTGGCTTTCTACTCTTTCAGTGTTAACTATGAAACAGAACATCTTTGGCAAATGTTAGTAGCATATATGGTTTATATGCTACAAATTCATATGGATTATAACAGTGCTTCTCAGAGTTTACAGTATGTATTTTAATCATCTAACTCCTATTAAGCTGCTTGTTCTGATTCATTTTTAACAAGCTCCCAGGTAATATCAAAGTTGCTGGTGCATGGACCACACTCTTAGACTTTTTTTTAACCCATCTTAGGAGAATGGAGTTTTTATTAGATATTGGCATATATCCTCCTTGTAAGGTTAAATGAGTGGTATTTTTATTATGACATAGAGCCCTTTCTAGAGCAGCATTTAACCCAAAGTGTATACTGTCTCTTTGAAGCTCTTAGATTTTCAAATCTCTCAGAATGATTACTTGCCTATAAACCAGCCAAGTGACACCCTACACTTTCATCACTGCTATGTGTCTTTTTTATTCAAGACTGTGAACTTACTCTCCCTGTCATTCATTGCATTTATTGAAGTATTCTGTTTTATGTGACTACTTGTCTTGACTTCAGGAGGAATGCTTTACCTTCTCTTTCTCTCAGGAAATACTTGTGTTACTGACCTTTTTTTCCCCATTTAGCTTGCTGCTTATATTTTGTTTGAAAGCTTCTTCCTATTTAAATTTACCTTGTGAGAACTTGTATTAGTTTGCTAGAGCTGCTGTAACGAAGTCCTACAGACTGGGTGACTTAAAACAGTGGAACAGTATTGCTCTAGAACGGTGGAACAATACTGTTCCACTGTTCTGGAAGTTGGAAATCCAAGGGTTGATGGCTTCTGAGAGCTATAAAGGAAAATCTCTTCCATGCTTTGCTCCTAGTTTCTGATAGTTTGCCAGCAATCTTGGGTATCTTTTTGCTTCCAGGGCACTACTAATCTGTCTTCATCTTCATGTAGCATTCTGTGTGTGTGTGTGTGTGTGTGTGTGTGTGTGTATGTTTTCACAGTGTGTGTTTTATACAGTCAGACTGGAGTAAGGTCTTGCTACTACAGTATGATCTCTTCTGAGCTAATTACATCTGCATTGACCCTGTTTCCAAATAAGGTAACATTCTTGAGCTTCTGAGACACCCTACAACACAGTGATTCTGGGAGTATACAAGTCAACCATAGTACAAACCATTAATTTGCAGCATCTTAGAAATTAGTAACTGGAAAGTTACCAGGACGGGACCACCCCTTCCATCACCATCAGAATTGCTATTTTTAGGCCCCCCCTTGGTGGCGCAGCAGTTGAGCGCTGGGATGCGAGGCTGCTCGCAGCCTCTGCAGTGCCGGTTCGTTCCCCGGCTGCCAGTGAGGGTCCCACCAAAAAAAAAAAAAAAATTGCTATTTTTAGTGTCTATGCTTTTTTTTATTAATTTGTTGGTTTGTTTGTTTTGTTTATACATGCACTGGGTACAGTAAGAAGCACGGGAGGGTGAGAGAATTCACCAGAGCCAGAGCAGGGGGCAGAGCAGGCAGAAGGACCGAAGTACACTGCTGAGGGGAGCAGTGGGCGGCAGGAGAGGTCTGCGCGCCATGTGGGACCCTCCTCTGGTGGCCGGAGAGCAGCCGGGGATTGAACCGGCGCCGCAGAGGCCGCGGGCAGCTTCGCAACCCAGCGCTCAACCACTGCGCCACCGGGGAGGCCCTAGTGTCTATGCTTTTATTGTGTCTTAGTCCATCAGAGTTCACGTACTCCTCTAAAAGCACTAATTTGTCTGGAGACAGCCATAAACAGCGGTCTGTGGTGTTTAGGTGGCCCTTCTTGCTGGAGCTTTGTCCTTAGCACTAGTTCTTTAACATTACCCTGTTTGTGCCTTTAGGAGACGTTGATCCAGCAGCACGTGTCATTTCATTAGGTCCTGTATCTGATGTTGTGGATAGTGGAGTCCTCCAGCAATTGAATGAGAGCAGTGGACACATCTCAGCATGTCGGTCTAGAGAGTTGCGAATCTAAACCTGGGACAGGCTGGGGCCATGAGGCGGAAACAGCAGCCTCTGCCAACACCGGAACAAGCCAACGCTTCCAGATAAGGCATAACGGCCTTTTGTAATGGAAATCACGTGAGGGTTAATCTTCTCTTGAGAATGGCAGTCAAGAAATGAGATGGTTGACTTGACCACTGAGCAGTTACACCAAGAAGAGCGTCAATGAGATGATTGAGCCGGAGAAGAAATGGTTGTATTGGTAATGGTATGGGGGAAATGAACTTGAGTTTTAAACTTGATTTGAGTTACAGTGTCTCTGAATTGAACATCCCATGTTGGAAGAAGATACATTTGGGGGCTCCAGGACTACAGTAGAAAAGTATAGAGCAAGCAGTAAAACCTTCTAGTAAAACCTTACATGCAGGACAACAAAATGATGAAAGATATCCAAATACCAGATAATCCACCAGGAAGGCTTTTGTTAGGAATTTGTTTCAAGCGAAACAAGGGATGAGGGAGAAAAATCAGTTTTATCCATCAGAGTCAGTACTATAAAATTGCCTATTAGGGTAAAAGGAAAATGTGAAGACTATTAGTATACAAAGAGCATGAAGTCAGATGCTTAGGGAAGTCTGATACCAGCCTAAGAACAGGGAGAGTTGAGCCCATTGTAAGTATCATTGAAAACAAACAGCGTGCCAGTCAGCATGTCACAGACGATGGACGAAGGACAACAGAAGTGGATCAGAAGATTTTGTTGACCTTCATGGGTTTACAGCCTCTGTCTCTAAACAAAGTATGGAAACAGTAGAGCTTTGATTTTGCTTTTGCTTTGTTTTTGTTTTGTTTTGTTTTGTTTTGACCCCCACTAAATAGAAATGAGGGTTCTTAGTCTGTTTCTGGCAGTTTGTTAATTTATTAGGATAGTTGCCTTTCCTTTGCTTTCCAATAGGCATAGTAAATTTAGTTAAAGAGCACATCTGTATGCTACAACTTAATTACATCTTTTTTCTAGCTGTTTTGCATTTTTTCTTTTACCATGTTTCAGTTTCTGCATGTAGACTTAAATAAAAAACAAAACTTGTAAAGTTGTAACATTTCACATGGAAATGCTGCCCGATCTTCACCAGCTTCAGAAATCTGACCTTTGCCGATGCTGCAATAAAGTGTTGTAATTTAGATGTGGCATGGTTGTGTTTTATTTGGTTTGGATTTTGAAAACCTTTTAAATGGGTAAATCAGTATCATCCCAGGTCATCTCCAACCTTTATAAAGTAGCCTCAGGGACAGTTTCTTTAGCATTTCAATGAGTTAGCATGGGCCGGTATAAAAAGAGTGTGGAGCCCAATAGAATAAACATTTTTAATGTAGGCTTGAATTTGGTTGAGATGGACCAGGTGGGCACAGCACAGTCTGGCAGGAGGCAGTGGTTATGGCTAGCGTGAGCAGCAGGGCTGATGGAAGCCTATCAGGCCAGCAGCTCAGAAAGCAAACACAAGAATCATTTTCAGCTTCCTTCCAGTGGTTAATTCTAGCGCTAACTAACAGACTCTAAAAGAAATGACTGTAACCACTCTTACTAAAAATTTCTAAAATTCAGCTCAGAGTCAGTAGAATTTGAAAAGAAATAAGACGTCAGGAAAAAAGTTTCCAAACTGCCCTTAATTCTGTTAACCCAATTGCCAGCTCTCATCGCCCTCTTCATTGATGACCTGTATCCTACCATTTGCTCTCCTGGGTTGGGTCAGAATAGTTTATGAGTTTTGACACTTTTATGTTATTTCTAAGTAAGCATAATTCTGTGGCTCATGTGCATGTATATGTGAAAGGCGGCTGTGCTGTGGTGACTCTTCATTCCCCTTTTACCTTTCATCTAGAAAGAGGAATGTCACTAGCAGGTGTAACGTGTTTTGAGAACCGCAAAGTAGACCAGATACGATGTTTGCAGCGTTGGTGCTTGACTCAAGGACATCACCACCACACAGACTTGCAGACACCCCTCCCAGGTGGAGCTTCGCTTTCCTTCTCTCCGTCACCCGTGCTCCCCGACGTCTGCAAATACTGCAAACTTTAAATAGTAAGACTTTTTTTGAGAGACCACATTCATATAACTTATTGTATGTTATTACAGTGTAATATAATAATTCTATTTTATTATTGTTAACTCTGCCTAATGTATAAGTTAAACTTTCTCATAAGTACATTTGCATAAGAAGAAAGCATATTGTATGTGGATTCGGTACTATCCGTGGTTTCAGGCATCTATGGAGGCTCTTGGAAAGTATTCCCTGTGGATAAGGGGAGACTTTAAAGGGTCTGTACTACCCACCCAAGCAGCTTACTCTTATATTTTTAAAAATAAGGGAAAGCCTTCTAAATTTGGAAAATATATGCTGCTGGTGACTCTGTAAGTCTTCTTGACTTTTCCCTTGGTGTTTAACCAAAAGCAAGCAGATGTTAATAAGTCTAGCTGTCAGACTTCTTCCTTTGATCCTCTGAGGGACTGATAAGCTAAAAAGAATACGGGAGCCCTGCCCAAGTGAGTCCCTGCACTGCCTCACGAGAGCTGCCCTGGCCGTGGCCCTTGCCTCTTCCTCCTGCAGTCATTACACATTGGACTCTTGGGAAAGCCTATTGCCAGAGAGAATGGATAGCAAAATAAAAGTCCTGAAAAGAGCTGAATAAGGAGCAAGAGTAGAAAAGAATAAAACCACATGAGCAAGACCCAGAAACAAAAACAGCAGAGCCTGCTGCAATCCCCGGAAAGGCCCGTAGAGTATGACCCTGGAATGTTTGGAATGTTACTATAAACAGGAGGCGCTCAGCTTGCAGATGAGCAATGGTCTTGAGAGGTGTGGTGACCAGTCACCGGTGATGCTAAGGTTTTTGTCTTGCAAGCATCACTGACACGAGATTGGGTTTTAGAAACAACTAAATGCTGTCAGAACTCTGGTGTACTGCTTTCTGCACTTCAGCTTTGTACTTCCTGGCTGGCTTAGTCAGACCAGGTGGCCATCACAGAATTCTACAGACAACGTGCTCAAGCAGCAGGCATTTATATTTCACAGTTTTGGAGTCTGGGAGTTCAGGCTGTACATTCCAGTATTGTCTGTTCCCTCAGAGACTGGCTTGTGCCATCCACCTTGCTGTGTTCTCACGGCCTTTGCTCTGCATATCCCTGCCATCCCTTCTTCCTATGGTTCTGTTGGACTAGGGCCCACCCTCCTCATTCTACTATGATTACCTGCTTAATGGTTTCATCTCCAATGTAGTCACAGTGGAGTTTAAAGCTACAACATACAAACTGAGGGCCAGAGGGGGCTGGGAGGGCACAGATAAGCCCATAGCAATAACTGTTGGCTGCCAACAGCTCCAAAGTTTTCTATTTTGCAGCTATAGAGACTACTTGATAAGACTCTGCCACCAAGTTAACACACACAGAACTGCTGTTAGATAGTGCACATAACATTCGGGTGCTCTCACCACCTAGCTTCTCTGTGCTGCATACAATGTTGATTGCAGAGCTGACCAAGTGTGCAGTGTGAACATAAACTTCAGCCCAGATCACACTCAACTTCCAACCACAAGCTATGTCATTCACAGGAAAATGTACCTGAGTGGCAGTGGGAATGTACCTTTCAGGTGAATCTGGCCTGGACCCAATAGCTGTTTTCTTGTCAAGTTGAGAAACAATGTCCCCATCATCCCAGAGATCACTGGCCATTTAAATTCAGGTGTAAATCTTATATTTTCTTATAAAATCTTAAATTTTCCCTGTTCTCCTGTATGTCTCTTCCTTCCCCAGTAACAAAGGGTTGATAGTTTACGTGAAAATTAAGGAGTAAAACACCGTGATCCTGTCACATCAAAAGCTGTTACAGCAGCTTCTGAGTCCCACAGTGTCCCTAGACAAGACTGTTGGTTCAAACCACTCTGAGTTTTTCCTGCAGTACAGTGTGGATTAGAGTCAGAACTGACAAGATCTCCTTTGATAGACATGGTGTGCAGTGTGAACATAAACTTCAGCCCAGATCACACTCAACTTCCAACCACAAGCTATGTCATTCACAGGAAAATGTACCTGAGTGGCAGTGGGAATGTACCTTTCAGGTGAATCTGGCCTGGACCCAATAGCTGTTTTCTTGTCAAGTTGAGAAACAATGTCCCCATCATCCCAGAGATCACTGGCCATTTAAATTCAGGTGTAAATCTTATATTTTCTTATAAAATCTTAAATTTTCCCTGTTCTCCTGTATGTCTCTTCCTTCCCCAGTAACAAAGGGTTGATAGTTTACGTGAAAATTAAGGAGTAAAACACCGTGATCCTGTCACATCAAAAGCTGTTACAGCAGCTTCTGAGTCCCACAGTGTCCCTAGACAAGACTGTTGGTTCAAACCACTCTGAGTTTTTCCTGCAGTACAGTGTGGATTAGAGTCAGAACTGACAAGATCTCCTTTGATAGACATGGGGATCCTGGGAACCCCACAGGAATATACTCCAAAGACATCTTGAGATTGAAGGTGAGATTTTTGCTGGGCTTTCCTGAAAGGACATTGGAAAGAAGGGAGCAAAACAGAAAGCAGTTGTGAAGTGAGAAAGCAGAGTTGTTCCTTAATAGCCTCGCCTACACACTGGTGTCCTGGCATGAGCACATGTGAGGGTTGGTTTCCAAACCCATGAATCCAGGTTAACTCTGACGTGTGTATACAGGGGCCATTGATTAGACCTTGAGGATATGAGGAATTATGAGGGATGGCCACTTCCTTCGGTAATTTATACCCCTGGCAACCACACGTGGAATGTACAGTCTTCCTAGTCAGCACAGACTCATGCTCCTTTCCCTGATCCCAGCATGAAGACAGTCCTGGCTATGGAGCTGGCCAGAGTCGATTGGCATGCTGGTCTTTCTCTCACTGTTTCTTGACCTAAGCCTTGTTGAACTCATTTGTACATTGAATTAAATTAGGATTTTCCAGGGCAGTTGTGAAAACTAAAGATAAAACATTCATTTCAACACCTACTGTACCAGGCTGGGATGACAGTGATATACAAGGCAAAGTCCTACTTCTGTGAAGCTTACATTCTAGGAGGGGAAGCATGTAATAATAACCTCGAAAAATATCAAGCAGAGATAAGCTATAATGGAAATTGACACACCACCCATGAGTCTTTGCTGAAGGCCTTGTTCTGGGAGCGCTCTTGGTCGTGACCTTCAGCTCCTGGGATGGGCTCAGCTGCATACTTTGCTGGGGGTGGCCTGGGGAGGTCCACAGGCAAAGACTGATAAGTGCAGGAGGATGAAGCCCTGGACATCTTTGGCCCAAGTCAGGACAACTCTGAAGGACTCTTTCAACTGCAGAGCCCTTGGGAACTGTCCTTGGGTCTGTATCACAGCCAACTTGCCTATCTTTCTACCCTCTCTTGCAGTTGTTGATCCCAAGAGTGCCCCCTGATATACTAAGCTCCCACTCAGGGTCCACTCTCCTGGGACCAGCCTGCAGCTCCATGCTTTGCTGAGTTAAGGGCTGTGATGGGCAGGCTCCTGAAGTGGGGCCTGTAGACAGGAAGTCCTCCCTGCAGAAAGGGCTCAGCCGAGACCCAAGTGACCAGGCCTACCTATATGAAGGCAGGGGAGCACATTCTAGATGGGGGTGGGGGGGGGCAGGGAGGCAAGGCTGAGCACAACCTATCTAAGGAACTAAGAGAAAATCCAGTGGGAAATGGAGGAAAAAAGAGCTTTGAAGAGCAAAAGCTCGGAGAGAACTTTATAAGCCAGAATGAGAAGTTTGGGTTTTCTTCTATGTTGTGATACCATTGATTTGATATGATTTTAAGGGCTTACTCTGGCTGTGGGATGGAAAGCAGATTGTAGGGGCTAAGGTAGAACTGGTGAGACCTGTGGGGGTTATGGCAAGAGCCTGGATGAGAAATGGGGTAATGGTGAAAGTGAAACAGGTTAAAGATTCATTTTCCCAAGTTGAGCTAAGAGACATGGTAGATTAGAACAGAGGTACAGGAGGAGGGGGTGGATGAAGGAACTGTTGGGTCCTGTCTCAGTGTTGGGTGGATGGGGTTTTGGGAGTGTCATTTATACATTTATGAAAAGAGATGGTCCCACTTCCTCCCTTGATTGATTTTGCAAAGCCTAGCACCACAACTAATGTTTGTACCAATTGCCGGTGAAAATGGCCACTACCAAATCACCTGGATTCCAGAGACGTCCTAGTCTGTAGATGGGCAGGTAAAGAAAGGCCTTGACAGGAGATCCTGTTGCCCTGGGAAAGGGAAAGGAAGCACCAGAGGGGAGAGAGGGCTGCTCTTCTCCAGAACTGCTATTCGTGGGAAAAGCTTTTAGTGCTCAGGCCCTGCCTGTCCTCTTGGGACCCTTGGGCCTGGCCCTGGACTTGAGGAAGGAGGGAAGGGAACACTCCCTGTAGGGGCCCTAGTGAAGAGGGCTGACTGTAAACTGATCTCTTCCTCTCTGTTCTGCCTGACCTGGATTTTCCTTTCATTTTAATTTGACTTTTGTTTGTTTGCATTGTTTCTGAGGCACTCAGGAGACACAACAGAGGTAGCCCAGCCTGAGAGTGGCTACGATCATTGTATACCCTGTCAGGCAGCAGCAGCTATTGTCCCTCCCAGAGGTCCAGACTTCACTTAGGAACACTCCAGGTTCCCAGGGGCTCAGCACCAGGCAAACCCCGCCCATTTGGGGCCTTTGCCCAACTTTCCCTGCACCTCACTGCTCCACTGCAGTGGGACCATTGGCCAACACAACCTCCATGGCAGAAAGTCATGTTTCCTCCTTCAGAGACCATCTGGGGGAGAGGTGGAAAGTGGGAGATCCTTGGCTGGCAGAAGAGTGCTTAGCTCCATAATGCATATCCTGTGACTTCAGTGTCTTCATCTCTGCCATCGTTAACAGTGTCTCCATGCAGGCTGCCAGTGCTCTCAGTTCCACTGGCTACAATCTGTGAACAAATACAGGGTCAAAGGTATGAAAGCCAGGCAATCCCTTGTATTACTAGGGTAGGAAATCTACAATAAGTGCAAAAGTCTCTAATTCCATTTTACTTTTTAGAAACATTTTATCTGGAAATAATTACACTCTCATCAGAAGTTGCAAAAATAGTGGAGTCCTGCAGATTCTTCATCCAGCTTCTGCCAGTGATGACATGTTCTCTAATGATGGTGCAACATCAAAACCAGGACATCACATGGGTATAATACCGGTAACTAGACAAAGCTTCCACTGTTTACACATATACATTCGTGTATGTGAATGTGTGTGTGTTTCTATACAAGGTGATCCCACATACAGATTCATGTGACTTCTCCACAATCAAGACCGAATGGCTCCATCATCCCAAAGGAACTCTGATTGCTAACCCACCCCCTGGTGATTAGTCAGAGGTTTCCAAAGAAACAGAACCAATGGATACATAGACACATGGAGATAGGTAGGCAGGCAGGCAGGTAGATGGACAGAGACAGATGATAGATATTGATAAACAGACATAAAGGAGGTTCAATACAGGATTGTCTTGCAATTATGAAGGCCAATAAGTCCCATAATCTTTCTCTGCAAGAGGAGAAACAGAAAAGCCAGTGGTGGCAATTCTGTCCAAGTCTGAAGGCTGAAAGACTAGGAGCGCCAGTATCCAGGGCAGGAGAAGATGGATGTCCCTGTTCAAGCCTTGAGAACTGATTTATCCTTCCTCTGCCTTTTGTTTCACTCAGGCCTCAAGGGTAGACTGAGGCCCACCCACACCAGGGAGGGCAAACTTTTTCTTCATTTTACTTAACTCAGTTTCTTTAGGAAACCTCACACACACACCCAAGGATAGTGTTTTTTATCAGCTGAGCATCTCTGAGTCTAGTCAAATAGATACATAAAATTAATTATCACACCTGAAAATTACTAATCTGGTTTCATCCCCACCATTTTGATATTTTAAGAATGCAGTGTAAATGGAATCTATTGTTTTGCTCTATGATGCCCTTGAAATCCATCCAGTTGGTGCATGTTGTTCCTTTTTGCAGCTGAGTAGTATCCCCATTGTATAGATATACCACAGTGTATTTAACCACTCACCCATTGATGGACCTTTGAGTTGTTTTCTAGTTGGGCCAATTCTGAGTAGAACTGCTACTATGAATATTTGTGTGCAGTTGTGAGTGTGTGTGTGTGTGTGTGACAACATACACATAAAATTTATCATCTTAACCATTTTAAGTATATAATTTATCCTGTGTACAGATTTTTGTGTGAATATAAGTTGTCATTTCTGTGGGACAAAAACCGTAGAGTGCAATTTCTGGATCATCTGTTGTCGTACTATTATCTGGAGTGATTACACCATTTTACTTTTCCACCAGCCTTGAAGTAGATCTCTAGTTTCTCCACATTGTCACCAGCAGTTAGTCTTATCACTCTTCTTTTTTAACCATTCTGATAAGTGTGTAGTAGTATTTCCTTGTGGCTTCAATTTGCATACCTTCTCGGCTAATGATGTCGAACATCTTTTCATGTGTTTAGGTGCCATCCATCTCTTTGGTGAAATGTCTCTTCATGTCTTTTGCCTTCCAAATTTGATGAGCAACAGGGCCTGCCTTTGTGTTTTTAGTGCATTTGTGGCTTTCAGTTTAGAGAATATAAAACATCTAACATGGAATAGAGGAAGTTCAGTAAAGACAGAGTAGGAGTGATGATAAAAATAGTTAACACATTTCAATTATGGAGAATTTTTAAAAATTCTTCATAGATTCTAGATCCAAGCCAGATAGATGGTGTTGAAATATTTTTCCCACTCTGTAGCTTGTCTTTCATTCTCTTAACAGTCTTCTGCAGGTAACAAAAGTCCATCTTTAATTTTGAAGTCCATCTTTTTGTCCCCCACAAATGATCTCTTTGGTGTCATGTCTAAAAATACTATTCACCTAATACAAATATTTTCTCCCATTCTTCTTTCCTAAAAGTTTTATAGTTTTACCTTTCACCTTGAAGTTGGCATATTTTGAGTTAATTTTGGTATAAGATATAAGGGTTAGGTGAAGGATTTTGTGGTCTGTGGATGTCTAATTGCACCAGTGTCATTTGTTGAAGAAGTGATCATTCCTCCATTGGATTGTTTTTGCTCATCTGTCAAAAGGTGGAACGTATTGAGGTTATTGCTGGGTTTCCCATTCTGTTGTATTAATCATTGCGTCTTTCCCTCTATCAACTCCACACCATCTGGGCAACTATAGCTCTCTAGTAAGTCTTGATGGAGGGTCGAGTGATTGCTCCCACTATATTCTTCTTTGTCAAGATTGTGTTAGCTGTTCTTTTGTCTTCCTCATTAGAATAAGCTTGTCTATGTCTACAGAATATCTTGCTGGGATTTTGATAGGCATAATTATTTGTGATGCCATTGTGATTGAAATTATTGCTTTCATTGTAATACTTATAAAGGCAACTGATTTTTTTTTACATTGGTTTTGTATCCTATGATATTGCTTCACCCTTTAATTAGTTTTGTAGTTATTTTGTGAATTCCTGAGGGTTTTCTTCATGCAGGATCTTGTCATCTGCAAACACAGCTCCCCTTCTTGTTTTCCAGTCTGGATATCTCTTATTTCCTTTTTTTTTTTTTTTTTTTTTTAGCCTGACTGTACTCACTGGATCCTCAACTACAATAATAAATAGAAATGGTGGGAACAGATATCTTCAGCTTGTTTCTGATTTTAAGAGAGCATTCTGTTTTTCATAATGCAATATAATACTGATAAAATCACATACTGACCAAGTAACAAGATTTGGGGGGAGGGTATCAGGTGAGGGCTTCCCAAGGAGGGAATTGGAAGGAGGATGAGCTCATTGAGGTTTGGAAACCTGTCAGCTGATCCTGAGAGAGCCCAACACTGGTACTGACGGCTGAGAGGACAGCCCCAGGGTGCTACTGCAGGCACCCCTGACCAGAGAAGGAGCCAGCCAGCCAGTTTTCAAAGGGCCCTGAGCCACACAGGCTATGCTCATCCCCTCTCATTCAGGATATTCCAGGGAAGGAAGCTAGGAGCAAGCATGTGGAAGCATGTTAAATTCTTTTTTTTTTTTTAAGATCTATTTATGAATACAAGCACTGGGATATAGGCCATAGGTGTGGGGGGTGGGATGGTGAGAGGATTCACCAGAGTCAAAGTGGGGAGCAGAACAGGCAGATCTACTGAAATACACTGCTGAGGGGAGCAGCGGGCAAGACAGGAGAGGTCTGCTGTGTCATGTGGGTTGCTCCCTGGCTGGGGATCAAACTCATGCTGCAGTGGCTACTGATAAGTTGATACTCTGTCTTTAATTCCTGTGCCACCAGGGAGGCCCCAGCATGTAGAATTCGTGTCCCAGGATGCCTGGGGCAGCTGCCACTAATGGTGACCCTGTGAATGTTCTGTATTAAGACCCTGACCTTCATTTGTGCCTTCCTACGATTTCATACATTTGTCCAACGCTGGCTAAGTGCAAGGTATTTTTGAGACATGGCATAGGATGGAATACACTAAAAAGGTCTTATTCACCAGATGTTTGTGATTTACAACAGAAGGATGAGTCTCAAAACTTATAGCCGAGGGGCCTCTCTGGTGGTGCAGCGGTTGAGCACTGGTTTGCAAAGCTGCCCGCAGCCTCTGCAGCGCCAATTTGATCCCTGGCCACCGGGGAAGGGTCCCACATGGTGTGCAGACCTCTCCTGCCACCTGCTGCTCCCTCAGCAGTGTACTTCGGTCCTTCTGCCTATTCTGCTCCCTGCTCTGGCTCTGGTGAATTCTCTCACCCTCCCGCGCTTCTGACTGTACCCAGTGCTTGTATAAATAAATAAATCTTTAAAAAAAAAAAAAAACATATCTGAGGAACAATGTGAGCTCTGGGACAAGAGAGGCATAGACCCAGGAGTTACAGTTGTTCTGAAAAGGGAACTAGCACATCGTGTGTGAGGGCAGGTGAGGTGGGGGTTACATTTAGGGAGGCATAGGCAAGCCGAGCCCTAACAAGTGTGCAGAATTTTTACAGAGACTGGCAGGAGCTTTTCTGGACACCATTGCACAGACCTTCTCCACCTGCTATGTGAGGGCTACTCACCTGAGGCTTGTTTAAATGTGGCGTCTGATTCAGTGTGTCTGGGAAGAACTTAAGACTTCTAACAGAGATGGAGCTGAGGCTGCAGGTCAGAGGGTGACTCTGAGCAGCAAGGGCCTAGAGGATATCAGATATGACTTGGCTGGAGAACAGTAGAGGAGGAGAGAAGAACTGAAAAAAGAGGGAGGAGCCAGGTTCCAGGCTGAGGAGATTGAACTATATTTGGAAGGCAACACAAAATACAACCTCTAATGGCATTTGGGTCATGAAGTGGGCCAAGCTGGGCTTTAGGGAGATTAGCCTGGAAATCACTCAATTGAGAGACGGAGCAGGGGTAACTGGAGGCAGAGTGATTTGCTATCCATTCATCCATCCATCCGTCCATCCGTCCGTCCATCCATCCATCCATCCATCCATCCATCCATCCATCCATCTGTCCTTCCCTCCATCCGTCATCTATTCACCACCCATTAACATTTGTTACTACATGCTGTAGTCCAGACCCTGGGGAAGGATGAAGAAGACCCACCCTTCAGGAATTCCAGAGCCTAATGGGAATGATGCACATATACGATGTGTGCAGGCTGTACAGAAGCAGAGGAGGAGGGGTGGGCAAGAGCTTTCAGTGAGCGGTGGGAATTCCTTAGATGAATAAGAGCCCAGTTAGAGAGACACTGCCAGGGTGCTCACAGTACCTGTGGCAGCTGCAGGAGTTTGGGGCTTATGGACTGTGTCATTTGGGCCAGACAGAAGTTGAGAGGTACATTCTAGGTCTTTGATGCAAAGACCTTTCCTGTCTCGCCTGCTGCTCCCCTCAGCAGTGTATTTCAGTGGATCCGCCTGTTCTGCTCCCCACTCTGTCTCTGGTGAATCCTCTCACCCCGCACCTCTGGCCTGTACCCCAGTTCTTGAATGCATAAATAAATCTTTTTTTTAAAAAATGTTCCCAGAAGAGGGGACAGTGCTGAACAGTGCTACACAAAGAACCACCCCTGCACGCATGTCTCATACACACAACACACACACAACACACTTTACCTGCCTCCCTTCCGTTCCCTATCTTTCTTCCCTCTCCCCATGTCCTGCCCTGATGAGGCCTTTCTCAGTGGCTTGTCAGATAGCTGCCTCCTGCTTTGTTCTCATGAGGCCTTTCCTCCATGTGCTCACCAGGGAGAGGGGAGTTGTAGTGTCTCTTCCTCTTACAAAGTCCCCAGCCCTATTGGAGCAGGGCCCCACCCTTGTGACCCTATTTGCCTTTAATTATCTCTTCTAGGCCCTACCTCCAAAAGCAGTCACATTGGGAGTAGGACATCAACACATGAATTTGGGGGGGACACAATTCACTCCACACAGGACCTAAGAAACCATCTAATCAAGCGCCCTCATTTTACCAATGAAGAAGTTTAGCGAGGTTAGCAGAAGCTCAGCGGTTAGAGGAAGCTCAGAGGAGTTTAGTTGTTTACTAGGGTCACAAAGGTGGCTAGAGGCACACTAGAACCAGAAGTAGGTGTAGTGCGGCAGCCTCTGCCGCTGAACACCAGTGAACTTACTGGAAAGAGGGAGGCTTTCACTCAGACACATCAGAATGAGTAAGACCCCCTTCCCCTGTGCGCTGGACTGGACAGTCAATGACGGGTAAGATCGGGGGCAGACTAAAGAAGGCACTGGCCAGCCTCATGTCTGTGTAGCAGCTCTCAGTCACGTGGAGGAAAGCACACCTTTCTAGCTGTTGTGGCTGTGTGTGGTGAGGCCTGCCATAAGTGGGCCTTCAGTTACTACGCTCTGTTTATATGCGAGACGAGCTTAGGGGAGAGGGCTCACCTCAAAACCTGAGGGATTTAGTTCAGACCTCAGGAAGACTTCCTGTTTGAAAAAGTTGTGAGTCACTGTAAAGGATGGCCAGTGGCAATTTCGGGGTTTCTTCCTCTGAAAGTGGCAGAGAGTTTGGCAAAGGCGCAGGGAAACAGACTTCACAACTGTTTAGAGATCCTTGTAGACTTTAGTTTCTGTGATGATGATTAGGAATCTACTCAGCTGAAAGCTCCTGCATCCAGAAAGTTCACCAGGAGGAAATTGTCACCAAAAAAAATCTTTCTGTGCATACCTTTCGCCCAATAGCCTGACCTTGGGATTTGAGGGCAGGAGCTGGGCATGTGCAGGGCTGTTTACCTTGGTTAGGCAATGCAGATAAGTTGCCCTGTTTGTATTTGCAGACCGGAGCCAGCATTTGGGTGGGCAAGGTCAGGCCAGAGCAGGTGGGAGGAACTGTGGGAATCGGACACTGGGTCAAGGTCCACTGCAGAGTCTGAGGGTGCAGAGGTGGGAGGCCCAACCTAGCGAAGGGGCCCCCGCCACACTTAGGGTTTTCATCCTTCACTCTGTGTTCTCCTGCACACACCTTTCTCTCTGTTCTTCCTCTCTCCCTTCCTCTCCTCCTACTCTCCCCACAACACACCCTGACAACAAAGTTATGTACTCACTGGTCCATGTTCAAAAGACGTGTTTTTTTTTGTTTTGTTTTTAGGAAATGATGTTTTTAGTGAAAAATAATTTTGGACAATCCCTTTCAGGCCCACAAGTGCCATTTTTAGGAAAACTGGAAACTCTGAGGCCCACCTGGTGAGGTTATCAGAGCAATAGCCATTCTGTACCCTGTCACCTGCTTTGTGTGGATGGACAGGTCTCTCGAGACGCCACACAGAGACTGAAGCATAAATCAGTCTGCTCTGAGCGTAGCCTCTCTGTCGCCCGTGTTCACTGTGGCCTGGCTCAGTAGAGTAGAGCCAGGGCCCCTTTCCGAAAACTAGGAAAGCAGGAAACAGCAGAAGTCTGCGTTGCTGCCTGCTGCTGAGGCCTCCACCTGCCCCAACCCTGTGAGCACAACTGACTCAAATAGCATCACTCTTTCTCAAGAGTTTCCAAAAGGTTTTTTACAGAACATAAATCTCTTCTCTCGGAACCTGCTTATCCAGTCAGGACAAAGCCCCATTCTCCCCCACCCCCCAAGTCTGTGGTGGCCTTTGTCTTTCTCCCATGGGTCAGTGGAGGATCCTGGGCTGGCAAGTGTTTGCTCCTGTTTGTTTTGGGCTGTGCCCACCCTTAGGGTGTGGGGGGAGGTGAGTGAAGGAAGGGGTGTGTGGCAAGTCCAGGGAGCACAGGACCCACGTTCTGGTCAGTCCCAATTTCAAATATTTGGCCCCACTGTCCCCAGCCAGCTCGGGTGGGGACTGTTGGTTTGGGGAATATGGACAGTAGGTACATAGCCCTCATCCCATGGCCTTTGTTTTACCAAGGAAGTTGGTAAAAAGGACAGAATGGTTTGGCTTCCTGCTGAAGTGGCAGAATCAGTTTCTATCCTTTGGGCTCACCTCGTTAGCCTGGGTCAGTGAGGATTCTCTAGGCCCCTGGACACATGAGAGTGCCAGAGTGACTGCTCATCCCCCAGGTCCCACCCTGTGTGTGACTTACAGCCAGTGCTGGGAGAGGCAGAGCGTGGCCTCTTGCAATGAGCTCTGTGTGCCCTTGACCAGCTTCCTACCCAGCTAGACTGGATACTCAGCAGGTACCTCTCACCCAGCAGTTTGAACCCAGATGTGTGGATGCAGCCTTACCAGTCTGCCGTGTCTCCTAGGGCATCCTCACTCCACCTGACAGGACCCTGGGTGGGACTGGGGACAGCAGATGCCAGAGGACTGATTTTCAGCTCATTCTCACTTGATCACTTGCTGGCTCTGTGACCTTAGACCTTGGCCTCACTAACCGTCACCTTCCTCATCCTTCAGTGGAGATAATCATAGGGCCCACTTCAGAAGTTCATCATGAGAAAGAATTAAGGTCATCCACAGAAAGCCTTCGGGCAATACCTGGCCCAGAAATCCTTAATCCCTGTGCGCTCCTAGCGATTATCTTGAGCGTTGGTCTCAGGACTCCTGAGGTAGAATTATCACCAGGTCAGAGAGCCCTGTTGCACTCCTTCATAATTAAAGCAGCAAGGCTATGTTTGGCTGTGAAGACGTCTAGAGGGTCTTGTTTAGTGAGTCTTGGGTACTTGACTTTGGCACAATCTTACCTTAGAAGGAGTTTTCTTAGCCCTAACCAATAAACTCGGTTTGAGTATATGGACTCCATGTCTTGCCCCCTTAACAAGGTGAGGTTTAGGGGCATTAATGAGACCCCCATCACCTCCCAATAGGCCCAAAGAAACCCCAAATTGGAAGGGCCCCTGGGGTCCTAGTGACAGCTGGACAGGCTGCTTTCATCTCAAATAAGCCAGCTTGATCCCCATCCCAAGTCCCCTGAGAAATGTCTCTGTGTAGTGCAGTGGCTATGAGTGAGACAGTTCAGAGAAAAGACAGTTCAGACAACCCACCCTTTGCAACCCAGCAGGCCCAGGAATTGGGCTCTGGGGGTAAAGCGGGGAGCAGTGCTTTGGATTCACAAGGCCAGAGCCATGATGTCATTTCTGGCCTATAAGTCACCTTTTGGCTAGACCTGTCCACACCTACCAGGGCCGCCTCCTCCTCAAGGGCAGACATCAGGCAGCTGAGGAACTGAGACTAAATGAGGAGTGACAGGTGCCTTGAGATAGAGGGATCTTATCGCCCAGGTTGAATGATAGTGGTGTGAACTCCTAGCCTGGCCCCAATGGGATCTTGGTTTCTTTTTTTTTTTTATAGAGGCATGCTTTATTTATTTGTTTGCTGGTTTGTTTGTTTGTTTTGTTTATACATGCACTGGGTACAGTCAGAAGCACGGGAGGGTGAGAGAATTCACCAGAGCCAGAGCGGGGAGCAGAGCAGGCAGAAGGACCGAAGTACACTGCTGAGGGGAGCAGCGGGCGGCAGGAGAGGTCTGCACGCCATGTGGGACCCTCCTCTGGTGGCCGGGGAGCAGCCGGGGATCGAACCGGCGCCACAGAGGCCGTGCGCAGTTTCGCAACCCAGCGCTCAACCGCTGCGCCACCGGGGAGGCCCGGGATCTTGGTTTCTGTGGGTCCTCTACAAAGCCCTCTGGGAGCTAGAGGCCTCAGAATGGAATGTTCTCAGATCAACAGGTGTGTAACAATTGCTACAAATACTTGCTCAGTGATGTCAGAGGATCAGGGCTGGCCCTGGGCCAGACTAGAAGAGGTGGAGCTGGCTTTGCTCATCTCAGGTTCCCTCTCATCCATTCTGCTGCCCTTTCACATCCTGGCCCTCTTTCTTTTTCCTCTCTCTTGGTCTTAAAACCTTTTCTCAGGAAAAGGGAGTGTGTTTAGACTATAGTGTCATTGACTGATAGCACATCAAAGTTCTGCCAACCTCCTTCCTCTCTTTTTCACAAACTTTTAATGGTCATAATCTTGGACTTCTGAAACTGAGAACATGAGTCCCTGGGCATACTCAGTGTTGGGCTAGGGGCAAGCAAAGCCAGAGGATAAACAAAGTCACCTTCCTGGACATCAATTTAATTAGAAGATGAGAAAACAATTATTTATTGAAGAGAACACAGTATAGGGTAGAAAATTTGCCTGAATTTTAAAGACAAAACAAAAAGTCTTCTCTCCAAATAATATTACATCTGTTTCCTCAAGAGTCAGAGGAATGTCGGCTCACACTCTAGTCATGGCCAGAGGAGCCCTGGTAACCACAGGCAACCTCCTCAAGTCACTTATAACCTGGACCGACACATCACGGCTTGGTAGTGACTACTGGTCTGCAAGCCTATGCTTTTCTGCACATTTATATTATACTTTTGAAATTAAGGTTAGAATTTCTGTAAGCACAAACCTAGGGCACCCATTCTGAACCTAACATAGAACTTACAGGGCATTTGCACAATGTTCTGCATTTCTGAGCATATGTTTACCTAAAGGCTTAGAAGTTTAAATAAGTGCAAACATGGTGGAGTCAGTGTGAAACTCCAAGTCACAGGGATAAACAGTTGTTGAAAGCTTAGTGGAGAGCCCAGGCTACCAGGACAGGAAAGGGCTGCAAAGACCACAAAGATGGGCTGAGATATTAACGTGGAAGGAGAATGCTTGCTAGCCGGCAGACACCCCAAGGCAGGTGGGGCAGAGGAGCCAGACAGCTGGACAGGAAGCATCAAGAAACTGTAATCCAGGGCCTCCCTAGTGGCCCAAGGGGTTAAGACGTAGGACTGTGAAGCTATCTGCAGCACAAGTTCCATCCCTCATGTTGTGGGAGCTACCCACATGGCGCAGCTGATTTCTCC
Source organism: Talpa europaea (assembly GCF_964194135.1). Taxonomy (NCBI): domain Eukaryota; kingdom Metazoa; phylum Chordata; class Mammalia; order Eulipotyphla; family Talpidae; genus Talpa; species Talpa europaea. The sequence goes on from NC_140082.1 coordinate 30,392,258, forward strand.
TGTCTCGCCTGCTGCTCCCCTCAGCAGTGTATTTCAGGACATCTGCTTGTTCTGCTCCCTACTCTGTTTCTGGTGAATCCTCTCACCACCACCCCACCCCCCCCGCATCTCTGGCCTGTACCAGAGATTATGTGAAATAATTCCGAATCCTGGCTCTTGTATGCATAAATAAATAAAACTTAAAAAAAAAGAAGCTGTAATCCAGGTTCGAGGGAGCAAGGGCCAGCTGCACTGAGCTCTGCATTGAGCGGGCCAGGACCCTACCCTCCACCCCAGGGCATCCACTGGCCTTGCATCTGTAAAAGTCCATACATTCAGCCTCCAAGCTGTCCTGCCCTCCCAGGCCATGTTGTTAAATATGTGAATCCAAGCTGCCAAGTCTTGGCCCTTGCCAAAGGGGTCAAAGCCAGTGTCAGGGGCCACGGGACTCCTCCTTCAGGTAGGGAGGCTCTGTGGGTTTCTGCCCCTGCCTCTGGGGCACACGGAGGCAAGAGTGGTTTGTACATTTCCCTCCCTATCAGGGGGCTTGGCTCAGGCCAGGCTGCCTTAGGTACTGGTGGGCAAGCCCGAGAAGTCACCTGGGCCAAGGAAGACTTGGTTCTGCTCTGGAGGGGCTCCTTTCTCTCGTGACCCCTCTGGCCAGAGAGAGGCAGGCAAAGTCTCAGAATGCAGAAGGAGGGGCTGGCAGATTTGTCTCCCAGGACAGAGCAGGAGGGGACAGTGAGCAGAAAGGTCATAAATGGGAAAATAGGGAGCCTGTGGAATGTTAGGACAGATTGCTGAGAGGCCACGGGGCCAGCACTGGTCTAGTCTGCTAGTCTGGCTCAGACCCAATGTGTACTTCTTTTTTTTTTTTCCCCTAAAGATTGATTTATTGATTGATTGATTGATTTATACAAGCACTGGGTACAGTCAGAAGCGAGAATTCACCAGAGAATTCACCAGAGCCAGAGTGGGAAGTAGAACAGGCAGAAGGACCGAAGACACTGCTGAGGGGAGCAGCGGGCGGCAGGAGAGGTCTGCGCGCCATGTGGGACCCTCCTCTGGTGGCCGGGGAGCAGCTGGGGATCAAACCGGCGCTGCAGAGGCCGTGGGCAGCCTCGCAACCCAGTGCTCAACCACTGCACCACCGGGGAGGCCCCCAGTGTGTACTTCTGAGCAAAGAAAATGGGGTCCAGTTTTGACCTATGGTTGGAGAAAAAGTCTAGGCAGCTAGAACGTCATACTCACATGGCAGAATTGCTAGCAGTGTGCCAGCCTCTCCCTTCACGTAGTACAGCGTTGCTAGGTTTTAGCCTGCTTTTTCGGCTGACTGTTTATGTGGTTGTTCAGCTCCAGCCAGCTTGCTGTGGTGAGGAGACACTGGTCTCCTAGGGCCTGACCTCTCTAGGCACAGATGAGACCATCTTTTCTGAGTCTGGGGGTTATAGATGGCATCTAGGAGGAGGGAACAGTGTGCCAATAAAGTAAGTCAATATATTAAGGACAATGAGAAACAGCTTACTCTCCATCTATGGAGGACTACAAATATGACAAGGAGAAAACTAGAATGCACCCTTCGATGTTGGGTGAGCCACCCAGCCCACACCCTCCTCACCTCCTTACCCTGCCTGGGCCTGGTGCTCCACCCCTGGGGATGGTGGGGCCCTCCACCTGGGCCCTACCTCCTGGCTTTTGGATGACATTGTGTGGGAAGGGAGAGAGAGGAAGCCTATGTGAGCCTTTGCTAGACAGAATAGTCAGTCACCATGGTTTCTGAGACTTAGAAATTAGAGGCGACCGGTGGCAATGCCTCACAGGGACTGAGGCATTCTGTATTGGGACATCTGAACCCAATCTGCACCTCTTAAACAGAACTGCCATTTAAGCATTCAAGAGAGAAATGGGTTCCTTTTTCCTCATGCTTCCATTTTAGCTTCAGGCAACACGCGTGACCTTGGATAGGCTACATTTTAATGATCTCATGAGCTTTACGTTTGGTCAGAAAATTTTCCACATCTCCCACCTGGTTATTCACGTTTTCTGGAGGAAGTCTGGGTGCCAACAGCTTCCAGTCTGAGTCACCCACACTCCCTGGCAGCCCTCTCCCAGGGCCTGCTCGTCAGTGGGATGTGAGGGATACAGGGCTATCTTTAGGTTTTCCTCAGACCCCTTTCAGTCCCCACATCTGAGACAGATTTTCTGTTTCCCAGAGAGATATACAAGGTGCCAGCAGACAGAAAAATCTCCAGGTTGATCTCACTCCTATGTGGAATATAGAGAAACATAACAAAGGAACTGGCAAAACTAAACCAAAACAAAGTTTAGAAATGACAGCAGAATTGGGGCTGCTGGGGTGGGGGTGGGGGTAACGTGGGGAGAGGCCCATGGTGCATGGTAAAGGGATACAGATGCTGTGGGGTGGGGTGGGCGTGGTGAAGGCCATCTGAGGAGGTGAAAACCTATTCCTCTGAGTCATGGACAGTGATGCAGACCAATGTCACCTCAAAAAGAAATGAAGGAAGAAGGGACAGGAGGGAGGGAGGAGGAAAGACTCCAGGAAAGATGACCAGGGATCAACCACCCCGATGTCATGAGGCAGGGCCCCACTTACAAGACCAATGGAACTTAAAATCGCACAAATCCCGTGCAACTGGCAGTCACAGTCTAGTTGTCTTTGCCTTAAAGAAGGGCTCCCAAATTTTCTAGACTGTGGGCCCTGCATCTGGGCCTGTCCTGGGACTAAAACCACGTGCAACATGACTCCCACTCCCTGGTGTCCAGAGGGGGAAGGACCCTGGGACCCCTGCATGAGTGTGGTTCCCCAGGCCCAGTTCAAGTCCAGCTCTGACGCTTATCTGCTGTGGTTGTGGGGAGTTAACCAGCATGGCTGGGCCTCCGTTTCCTCCAATAGTACCTACGTCACCTCATTAACTAATGGGTGTGTGTGTGAGAGAAGGAGAGAGAGAGAGAGAGAGAGAGAGAGAGAGAGAGAGAGAGAGAGAGAGAGAGAGAGAGGGAGGGAGGGAGAAACAGAGGAAGAGAAAGAAAGAGAAGCAGGAGATAACACTAGTATAGCATTTAGAGGTATTATCTATCCATATTGCTTTCTTTTTTTTTTTTTAAGATTTATTTATGCATTCAAGAACTGGGGTACAGGCCAGAGGTGTGGGAGTGAGAGGATTCACCAGAGACAGAGCGGGGAACAGAACAGGTAGACTGACTGAAATACACTGCTGAGGGGAGCAGCCGGCGAGACAGGAGAGGTCTGCTGTGCCATGTAGGTATCTCCCTGGCTGGCTGGGGATCGAACTCGTGCTGCAGTGACTGTGGACAGCCTCATAGGTTGCGTCTCAATCCTCTGTGCCACCAGGGAGGCCCATATTGCTTTCTTGGTACAACACTGCGATGAAGGTCACATGGCCTGCAGCCTTGGGAGTCCTTGATCATCCCCTCATTTTTCAAGGTTATTTTCTTTTAACTTCATTACCTTGCTTAGGAAGGTTTTTAAAAACTTGTGAAATTTCCAAGCATTTTCATGTGGAGATGGCCCATCTCGATTACTCGTCAGTGTGCAGCTTGGCCTGCCCCTGCCACACACCGGCTGTCACCGGAGCCTACAGCTGTGCACTGTGCTGCCTCCTGGCTCTCTCCTTCACGGAAGGGGCCAACTGGCCCTTGTCCACACAGGAAAGAAAATGAGAGGATGGGAGGGTTGGGAGAGAAGAGGTTTGGGGGCATTCAGGAGGTTGCTGGCAAGGAAAGTGAGGTCAGCAGGAACCAGCTTGTGGAAAAACCCCACAAATTCCAGCTCGCAGGGGACTTTCACCCTGGAGGCAGCTCTGCTTTGGCCTAGAAATTCCAAGCCAACCAGGGCAGATGGACCATGGGGCGAGTTTTGGCCCCTCTTGCCACCTGTTCTGCCCACCTCCTCCCTCGTCAGAAAGCTGGGTGTTCAAACACTTGAATTTCATGTGCATCTCTTCTTCTTGAGCCAGCTCTGTGAGCTCAGCGGTGACTAGCAGACACCCAGCACTTCTTCTGGAGGAACCCCCAACCTGAGCCCCAACTAGGCCCTGGCTGGCCTTGGAGTTCAGCTCCTCCTATAAAGAAACCCTCTACAGGTGCCAGGCTACAGAGCTTTTCCTATTTATTTCAACTTTGCAGAACGTGCCCTAATGCTTTTGCCACCATTCCTACTACCCCTCCTTTGCATCCTCTTCCACCCCCCCACCCCCAAACCTGGCTTCTGTGCCTACAAACCAGCTTTCCTCCCCCTACTTCCACTTCAAACTTGGGTCTTGGGCACCCAGAAGGGTTGCCACTCTTCACTAGTATTGGGGAGTCATATAATTCTCCGAAATGGAGAATTTTTGAAAATAAAAGGGGATCACGGGTGAACAAGCACAGGGTGGAATGGCCCCCTGGTCGCCCTGTCTCACATCCGTCAGTTTGCACTTTCCTGGCTCAGTTAATACTGATCTGCATGATCCTTCTTCCTTTCCTTCTGGAACAATTGGAACACTCACTTTCACTCAGCTCCTTCCTCGCTGATCTGCTCCTGGTTACTTGAACTGCCTTGTCCTGGCTGAACAGACTGATGGTTAACTTTTCAGGAACTTAACAGACCAGCTGTTGTCATCTTAAAATTAAATGATACTAATTTACAATTAAATAAGGTGATAAATCGATCACCTCCTAATTACATTCTCTTTTCTATGTTCTTAATATTATTTATGTCTACAATATCTACTTGGTGGACGTTCCAGAGCTTGTTCATACTGCTTCCCAACTCTGTCTTCAGCAATGTCCAGTTGGTGGCTGGAAATAGGCCACAGTGGGAGTGGTTACACCAGTGGTATTGGCAAGTGCTATATTACAGAGCATCATCCATTATCCTGTTGATTGACTTACATTTCAGAAAGTGATATAAGAAAGAAATGCTAATTGGATAGTTAATGCAAATTAAACTTAAAAGACTCTTGTATCTGGAGCAACAACATTGTGAATAACACAAAAAGTGGAGGGAATATTTTTCAGCCTTTGAAAACTATTATCTGATTCAGCAAAGAAGTTGTTCATGTCGTAGACAAATGAGTGAAGTTCTGATATACAGACTGCTGAAGTTGAAAGAGGTTTTGGTTTAAGGAATGTAATTGGTATGAAAGAGGTTTTGGTTTAAGAACTATAATTGGTATGAAAGTGAGCAGATTACATATCAGATTTAAGGACAGTACATTGGCTGGGAAAAGAGTTAGCGGTGGGATGCAACCCATTTGTCGATCATGGTTGAATACAAAGATTTGGCAAAAATGAAGGAACGCATGCTGAGAATCAGTTGGCAGCGTGCACTTCACAGTGTAGAGTATTGTGTATTTTAGTATTAGCTATAAGTTGTGTGCTACACGTGCTTTAGGTGGGTAAAATTTATAATAAACATGTGTGCGTATGTAGATGAATATGGTTTTTTCAGAGTCGGTTGTTCAGCACCTACCAGCAGCCACTGCCCACCCTTTCCCCGGGCTGGGCCAGGTGCCTTTTTTACTGCTTCCACAATAACCTGTGCTGAATGGTATATTCTACATCCTTCTGTCTCATTACTGAGCATCTTGAGGACAGGGAAGTCTTTGAAACTCTAAACACTTAACGCATCGCCTGGCACATATTAGGTGCTCCTCCCTATGTAATGAACTCATTCCAGTTTTAACAGTTAAGCAGAGGAAGCGACACTAAGCACACTCCTTTTGTTTCTTCCTCCTGGGGATGGCCTGCATTCTGGGCCCTCCTGTAGTAGGGTGTGGCTCTGGGATGGGTTCAGCTGGGTTTCGAGAGACTGGTGACAAGTAGGTGGTAGGAGTGATGTCAGCCTGGTTCAGACCAGACCTGTCAGAGGCTCCCTTCCTTTCCTGGAGGTCAAGTGTTCCTGGGAGTGTAACAACACAATAGAGGAAGGACAATGACGCCCAAAGTGACTTTGAATAAAAAAATACTCTTATTTTGTCAAGCCACTAAGGTCATGGGGCTTTTCTGTTACTGGCACAGCTCTCCTGAGTAATTCTGAGGGGGGGAGTGACTCAGGCCAGGCTGTGTGGCTGCTCGTGGCAGGGCCAGGCCAGGGGCCCATCTTCATTTTCACTCCATACTGCCTCCCCAAGGTATCTCTTCCCTCTCAAAAGCTTCCAGAAATAAACTGTAAATCCAAGGTGGGTTTTGTTCAAGGCCCCCATTCAGAGGTTTAGGGCCCTCTCCTGTACAGGTATCCTGAGGGTCCAGGCTGACAGGTATACCACCATCTGTGTCCTTAGAGGATCAGCAGATAAGGCTGGTGTCTGGGATTCCATCCCTCAGGAACTGATGTTAGCATAGCTGAGGGAGTCAGCCACTGGTACCCCTACCTGACCCTGTACTTACCCACTCCTTCTGACCTTCTCTGGACGAATCTGGTATTTGGATGTTGGGAGAACCAGCTTTGGAACTGGTGTTCTCAGGATAGAACTTGGGCCCTGTTTAGAGAAAACCTATCAGCTTTCCTCCTGCTTTTCTCCTCTACTCCCATCCCCCCCCACACACACACTCACTGCACTGCTGACACCAGATATGGAAGGGGGTTCCCCCACTGAGCAGTTTTGGGTCCCCAGAGGGGACCATTCAATTGAATTGACCTATCAATTCAACTCCATTCTGACCCTGTGTACCTGAAGACAGGTGAAAGGCTCAGCTCCATGAGACTGCCCCCACTTTTGATGCCAATTGCAAGCAATACCCACAGCTAAAAATCAGAGGTTCCCATGACTAACTCCCCATTGGATTTATTTGCTAGAACAACTCACAGACCTCAGGGAAACATACTTACGTTTGCCACTTTATTAAAGGCGAAGATAAAGGATAGAGGCAAACAGCCAGGTGAGAGATACTCAGGGCAAGGCCAGGAAGTGTCCCGAGCACAGGAGTGCTGTCCTCATGGAGTTGGCATGTGTCACTCTTCCAATCCTGGGATGTGTTCATGTTGGAAGCTCCCCAGACTGCCTACTGGGATTTTTATGAAGGCTTCCTCATGTAGATATTGTCAATTATTAACTCCATTTCCAGCTCCTCTCCCCTCTCTGAAGCAGTGTATGTGTGAGTGTGTGTTTATGTGTGAGTGTGAGTGTGTTTATGTGTGTGTGTGTTTATGTGTGTGTGTGCACGTGTGCTGAGAAAGTGCAGAGGGTGGGGGCTGAAAATTCCAAGCTTGTAACCAGCCCCCATCCAGGAGCCATGCAGGAGCCCACCCAGACTCACCTCATTAGATCAAAAGATGTTCCTAGTGCTCTTTACCACTTATACATGTACAAGTTTCAGGACCCCTATGTCAGGCAAGGGTTTAGGAACTCTGTAGCAGAAACTGAGGCCAGAGACCAAGATATATATATTTTCTCTTATCTCACAGTTCTAGGAACAGATAGCATTCCCCATCCTCAGTTGGAGAAGCCTTAGTTCATTCCTACTAACATTAATTGGGAATCATGTGTCAGACATTAGTCTATTTGGTATAGTGTAGTATGTGTAGTATAATACGCTTAGTGTGAAATATATAGTATTGATATAGCATAAAACTTGTAGTGTAATGTTTCATACATTAAACTAGTATAGTAGAGTATAATATGTATAATAGTTGATACAGTATCATATAGCAAGGTAAATGTAATGTTGTACAGCATAATGCAGTATATATAGTTTAATATGTGTAGCATAGTATTAATACAGTGTATTATAGTGTGCATATAGTTTAGTATGTATAGTATTAGTATAGTTAGTATGTACAGCATTAGTATATGTTTAGTATTAGTGTAATATAGGATAATATAATATGTATAATATAGTATAGATAGTATGGTATGTACAGTAAAATATGTAAAATGTAGCATATTAAAATAAGAAGAATATGTAAAGTATAATATAGTATGTGTAATAATATTGACAGTGTAATATGTATAATACAGTATAATTATAGCATAAGTATAGTATGTATCATATATGCAGAGTATAGCATAGTATGTGTATAATAATTAGTATAATTTACCATAGTTTAGTACAGTATAGTCTGCATAATATTAGTATAGCACAGTAAAATATAATATCGTGTAGCATAGTGTAGTGTGTACAGTGTATGTATAACATTAGTGTAGCATAGTGTAGTATGTCCAGTATACCACAGCATAGTATGAATAGTAACAGCAGTACTCTTTTGCTCTTAATCCTTTCCTGGAAAGCTTGGTGACTTTCCCTTTCTTTGATGGCAAATGAGAATGCTGGAACCAGGTGGTTAGATTCCCAGAGTCCTGAGCTCTGGTGGTGGGTAGGTGAGGGGTGAGTTGACAGGTTCCTGACTCCTTCCCACCTGTTGGTGCCACCGCCTTCACTGTCCTTGGCCCACCCACTCTCTCCTGTCAGGAGTCTAGTCCATGGCTCTGCTTGACTCCCTGAAGCTCCCTTCTTGGCTTCCATGTTTCATTCTGGCTTTACCCCCAGGGTGTGAGCTCCTCAGATTAGGGTCTTCAGACCTGGGGATGTTGAAGGACAACTGGACTGGGAAGCTGGTGTGGGCAGGGACTGAGGTTTTATGCCAGCGACTGCTGTGCCAGTGATGGAGACCTCCTCTCCGGTGCCGTCCACTCCCAAATGCTTCCTCACCCCTAGGTCTTTGCACAGGCTGTGCCTCCAGAGCTCACCTTAAGCGTCCATGAACTCCCATGAAAGCTTCAAGTCAGCTTGGCTGCCTTCTCTGAGGGGAAGCCTTCCTGCCCCTCTCTTCCCCTAGCCTCTGCATCTCCCCTTCCACAATGCTGGCAGGCCCCTTGCAATTACCTTGCTTACTTGTCTGTCTTTTCTCTGGATGGCAGGCTCGAGGAGGGTAGGACTGTGTGTCCCTGGTCACTGCTATATCCTCAGTCCCTGGGACAGCACAGCATACGTGATCTTATACTCATAGGATGAATCAATGAGTAGCTGACCACAGTCAACATCTGACCTCCTGACCCACTCAGGGGAGACCTGGAAGCCAGGGAGAGGGGATGCAGGTGGTGTGGCCTGACCCCTTGTCCAGTTGAGGCTTCCCACCAGTCCCTTCCCCTGAGCCACCAGTGCCAGCACCAAGGAATGGCCCACGTCTACTGCTACTCTTTCTCCCTCCCTCCTCTTTCTTCATCCCTTACTCCTCCTCTCTCCCTGCATCTCCCCCCCCCCCCCCCACAAGAATTGTCTGCTTTCTAAATCATGAAAGTAATTCACAATTACTGGGTGAGTTGGGACTGCTCTTTTTTTTTCTTTTAATTTTATTTATACAAGAACTGGGGTGTAGGCCAGAGGGGCGGGAGGGTGAGAGGACTCACCAGAGACAGAGTGGGGAGCAGAACAGGCAGACTGACTGAAGTACACTGCTGAGGGGAGCAGCGGGCAAGGCAGGAGAGGTCTGCTGTGCCATGTGGGTTTCTCCCCTGCCAGCTGGGATCGAACCTGCGCTGCAGAGGCTGCGGACAGCTTCACAGTGTGGTGCTCAACTGCGTGCATCACCGGGGAGGCCCAGGGCTGCTCTTGACGTTGGTGTTCACACACCTATTTATTGAGTACCCACTATGTGCAAGTGCCGCATGAGCCACCGAGGACACAAAATAGGGGCCACGGAGTCTCTCCCTTCCAGAATATCACAGTCCAGCCCCAATTTTGCCTAGTAGGTTACTCTCCCAGCCCCACACCTTAAAACCAGGTCTTTCTCTGCCAGCCTAGGACATCAGAATCGCATGGAGGGCTTCTTAAAATCAGGCTCCCAAGTCTCATCTCCAGAGTTTCCCTCTCAGTATATCTGAGGTATTAATTTGCATTTACAAAAATTTCCTGATGTTTCTTCTGCTGGCCGGGGGCTACACTCTGAGTGCCATGCTCTCAGAGATGAAAGTGCTCTTAACAGTTTTCAGAAGTTCTACACATCCTCAATCCCATCAAGTCTTTTAAAATCTCTCCCCTGAGCACCTTCAGTGCACACGTGGGTGAGAGCTGAAATCAGACCCCAAGCTCATGCCTTCCTGCAGAACACTGCCATCTCTTCGTGGTTCCAGGCACCATCTGGCTGGCCCCACTGCCACTGCAGTGCTGAGAAAGTTGGGTGGGTTCAGCCAGGGAGAGCATGGGTGGCTTCAGCAAAGGGAGGGAGAAGGGTGGGTCTGCTATTTCATTCTGGAAGGAGACTGGCTTTAAGAATATGTGCTGAGAAAAAGGACTTAGCGCTACTGGACCCTCTGTGAGGAGCATGAGGTGGGGGAGGTATTGCTGCAAAGGAAGGAAGGCCAGCCTGGGGGTCTCCTGACCCAGGTTTAACTGGGGCTCGGAGCATCCCACCTGCTTTGCCAAGGGTGCTCCCCTCTTTGAGGTTCTGCCCAGAGACTGGCCGGGAGTGGGGCAGGCAGGATGGAAAGTCTGAGCTGCCAGCCCAGAACTCAAATAAGCGCTTCCTCCTTGGCAGCCCCAGGAGGCCAAGGGGCTCAACCAGACAATCCCCCAGTGTTCCTTGGAACCTTTTAGGCTGGGCTGGGCACTTCCTCATCTGGGAGGAGGCCTGGAAAGAGGTGGGAGAGCCCAGCTCTGAGAGGAAAAGACAGGAGACAGGGAAAAGTGTCAACTTAATGGAGGGGGTGTCCTCAGATGTTGCGTATCTAAGCAGGAAGCCAGACCTACCCAGCCCTGGGGAAGGAAAATAAAGTCTGGCGATGTATTTTTAGAAAGTGGCATAACTCTATTTCTCAGTAGGCAGTAGAATTTAAATCTAAAACTTGCTTCTTTGCTGAAGAAACCACTGGACTGCATGTAGGAATAGGCCTATGGTGAGTGATAGTATGTGTACAAGGTGAGTGCCTGCTCACCTTCCATGAGGCTGGCTTGCTCAGGTTCATTCCAGAAGGTTCTATAGGAATTCCGGCTCAGTCTTCATGGTGACTGAGGATAGGGATGGTTACGATGGAGATGATGGTAAGGATCGCACATGGTATGACGACGATGATGATGGTGGTGATGATTATGTTGATAGTGATGATGGTGTGTCAAGCATAGACCTGTTGTGTGATCTTACTCAGTCCTTACAACAACCCTATGAGGTGAATATGAGTCACCCCATTTTTTTTTCAAATGAAGAAAGTGTGATGAGAGAGGTTAATTCACAGAGCAAATAATCAAAGCTCTGGGATTCAAACTGCGCTGAGTACAGGAAAAAGCATGTTCTCTCTGAACCCATCATGAAATCTCACATGTGGAAAGGGTGGCAATGACCACTGGGTACATTATATTCCTGCCCCTTGCCTTTGGAAGAGCACTTGCGCAGTCTCTACTTCCACATTCTCCTTGGAGATGGGAGCTCACACTCCTGTGAACAGCTCTTTCCATTTTTGGTCACCTCCAGATGCTGTAAAATTCCCTCTATTGAGCTGAAATTTCTCTTCGTGTAATCTCAGTGGACACACAGAATTATCTATTATGAGGCTCTGAGAACCTCTCAAGTTTTTTATTTGCAGGTTCTACAATAGGCTCGGTCCTATTCAGCTCTTTCTGTTCCTTCTAAGCACTGTGGGTGTCAGTGTCCATGTGGAATTGGGCAGAGTTCACTTCGAGCAAAATTATACCTCTGAAGGTAGACTTGATTCTTACAAGTAGCAAATGATCACTTAGCATCAAAATTATGTGAGCTGAATGATTGAACTGAGAAAAAATTTGGTTTAAAAGATATAATTGAGTTATTTAAAAAGCTGGTCCAAAATGGCAGGGTCATTAGTTATTTCTAGAAGAAATTAACAAAAAAAAATTATTACAACAATTTTAAAATTTTTATTAAATTATCATCATTTTAATCCTTGCCAGTATTTTGAAACTATAAGATCTCTCCCTGTAGATACGATCACCTTAGGACTCCCCCACCAACACTGGCAGTCCTCTAACATAGACATTGTGTACTCCCAACACGCTCCCCATTTTTCTGCCCACCTCCAACCCAAAAAGCTGCAGATCAATGGTTGGCTTTCAAAGGTTGGATTTATTTTATTTTATTTATTACTCTTTTAATTTTTTAATTTTTACATCATTGTTCACTTTTGAACAATATTTGCTTCCCCTCAACCCCCCAAGTGTAGTCCCCAGAGAATTTCCTTCACCAATGCACCCGTGCATCCAAGGTTGGTTTTAAAGTTTGTCTTTGTTTGATTTTTTGGTCCAATTCTTTTTTCCCTATTTCACCTACAAGTGGACATCATTTGGTATTTTCACCTTCTGGCTTATTTCTCTTGGCATAATTCTTTCCCACTCCATCCATGTTACTGCAAATAGCATGAGTTTATCCTTTTTGATCGCTGGGTAGTATTCCACTGTTGAACACTAGCAGCATTATTAGAAAAAGTGTAGTATCCTAAGGCAAGGAGATGCTCAGTTCTCTGAAAGTGAGCACATCCTAGGGAATATAAACAAAAATTTCAACAATGCCTTTTGCAGAGATGTAATATTTAGGATACAACCGAGAAGGACCCCCAGTTTTCATTTCAAGAGTGTCAGGACTGAAATGTAGCTGGGAATTTAAACTGGTAACCTCATGCCTCGCCCAGCACCCACAGAGGCATCCCTGCATGAACCAGATGGCCTCTGGAAGGTGAGGCCGAGCCCTGTGTGGGCAGCAGCTCTGCGTGGCCTTGCCTTGCTCTGAGCACTCCTGCTTGGTGGAGCCAGGCCCTGGACTTTCCACTGAAACTAGGCTCTCTTTTCCAGTAACAACCACAACTTCAAAGACCTGCCAAGGAGCAGGTTGGGCAATTTCCTCTGCGAACTCATTTAGCTGTGCTGTGAGTGGGAGTCCTGCTCTCAGGGTGTTGGAAAGCACAACTGGCAATTCCAGGTTCCAGAGCAAGTCCTGAGGGAGGGAAGAGGAAGAGATGGAGCCAAAGGGCCTGCTTTGCACTGGCTTCCCTGGGGCAGAGGTCACACACAGTGAATTCAGGATCCCCAGCTGGCAGGAGGACGCTTCTCAGGCTGGGGACACAACCTATTCCCTTTCCTTTTTCAAGTTTTGTGCAGCCCACTGGAGTGCTCATTCACCCCAGCCTGACAATCATCACTCCTCCTTCCTTTATATCCCTAAAGACAAACCCCCAATCTATTAGCTGAAATGTAACCACAAATCAGGGATAAGTCATAGGGAGTGGGTGGGGCATGAGGGCAATATAAGGAGTGATGATGAGGACAATCTCTTGAAAAACAAGATGGAAGTCTTGATGACCCAGAGGAGGCTTAGCCACCTCACTCAGGAGAAGGCCTCAGCGCTGGCACAGTTTGAGCAACTTCAGAGATGCTTTGGGAAGCAGAGAGTTTGCAGACCGTGCAACCACGGCCTAGATCTGGTGACTCCTAAGAGAGTCTTGTTGTTTTTTTTTTTTAAAGATTTATTTATTTATGCATACAAGACCTGGGGTACAAGCCAGAGGTGTGTGTGTGGGGTGGGGGTGGGTAGGTGAGAGGATTCACCAAAGACAGAGCAGGGAACAGAACAGGCAGATCAACCGAAGTACACTGCTGAGGGGAGCAGTGGGCAAGACAGGAGAGGTCTGATGCCCCATGTGGGTTGATCCCTGGCCAGCGATCAAACTTGTGCTGCAGAGGCTGCGGACATCTTCACAGGCTGTGTCTTAACCCCTGGCACCACCAGGGAGGCCCCTAAGAGAGTGTTGTGAAGAGGGAATAAGCCTGCGTTTTTCTCATGCTAAGTTGTTTTTATACCCCAGAGATAGTCATGAGGAATAGTGATAATACTTAGCACCCCTCAGTGTCTGCAGACGGCAAGGATGCAAAATTTGCTGATGACTGAACATTGTCATATTTAACACCACTTGGCTCACCTTCTAAGCTTCACACATTAAGAAAACAAGTCTTAAGCAACTGCTTTACATTAGAAACATTTTAACTCAGCTTATTTGGCCTGTAAGATTAGACTGAAAAATAATGAGCTTTATGAATTTTCCCAAACATATGGACTGTAAATTTGGGAGAGCTCGGTGGACCCAGCCCCAGGAAGAGAGGGTGTCTCAGGTGCTTTGGCAGACCATGCATGAGAAAGGTCCCCCTACTCTGAAATTGCCTGTACAAGGCAGAGATTATTTCTCCCAAATCAAAAAAGCCTAAGCACCAAACAAATGCTCAAGCATAGGATCAATTCTATCCAATTTCATGGACAGGAAACTGCCTTACGATAGAACTCACTGCAACACGAAGAACCTTGTAGCACTGCCATCCCAGTAACCTGCCAGGGATGTGAGCTCCATGCGGAATTATGTCATTTTGTAAAGGCCACAGAAAGCTGAATGCACCTTTAGAGACAAGGGCAAGCCTCTTGCTGCAAGTCCCAACACTCACAGGGAGTACACTACACAAAAAGAAGCAAGGCAAGCACGCAGAGTCAGGAATGCCAAGCACTGAGTCAGCCGCCGGCCAGCTGGGAGCAGGGGGTGCCGCACGTGCAGACGCATAGGCGCTCACATGCACGCGCACAGAGCGCTTTGTACCTGGGAGCCTTTCTGCCTGACACCTGGATTCCTTGTTCCTTCAGCCCCACCCCTTAAAGGTATTTCCAGAATTTACATTACTACTCTTGGCAGCTCAAATTAGCACACAAATACTTGGAGCTTGAAGTTTATGAAGTGCGACCTGTTTCTCAATGACTAAGTTCCATTGACCTCTGCTTCCAAATGTGAATTCTTACCTAAGGCCCCAGGTGGCACAGTCACAGTTACTGCCTTCACTGCAGGCCTGGGGGTGTGGGTAGAGGTGACCCTGGAACCCTGAACCTAAGTCACCAACCTAGGAATTCCAGGCCCCAGAAAGTAGACCCTACAGCCCTTTTCAAAAGTAGAGTAAGCCTCCCCTACCCCTCCCTGCACCTCGAAGTCATGTTCAGCTGGGGAACAGCTAGCCTCAGGGGTCTTGAAGCAGCAGTGGAAATCGGGAAAGCTTACTCTGAACTCAGCAAGGGGGGCTGGTTGTCTTGACTGAGCTGTGCTCTAGACCCTACTGTGCCCCCAAAGCGGAGAATCCTGTGTGGGGGAAGGCAGACCAATCTAGGGGGGTAGGTCAGGGAATTCAGGAGGCAGAAAGCAATACTGGGAGGGTGTCCCAGGATGATGCAATTTTCTCTCTTAGGTAGGTGGGCCCTGCTCCTACCATTCAGGGCAAAATACTGTTCTCCCCTCAGGTCAGAGAATCTGAGTTTGCCCGTTAGGCTTTCCTGGTCATTTCTGGAAATCACCACGTTCCCTCTCTTTGATATTGAACAGAAATTCCATATAGCTTAGATGCTAAGAAGGGGGGCCAAAGTAAATCTTTATAGAGCCAGGCTTGTACCAGGTGGGGGCAGGTGATAATTGGCTTGGGGTCCCCAGTGGGGTGACAATAACTAAGAGAGACAGAGCCTGAGGGTGATGGCAATGATTAACATTTCTTAAGTTTTAGGTATTGAGAATGTATACGAAAGTTTTGTGTTTTTTATATATATATATATATATATAAATTTAACATTTATATATATATTTAATAAAGAGGCACTTTAGAAGGACCGCAAAGTCACACAAAGGCTGACAGTGTCTATGCTAAGTTGTTAGGATGTGACCTGCCCTTAGGTCAGTGTCCTCTTGGGGGTCTTTTGGGGGTGCAGAAGTGGGTTTTCCCCCAGCAGCACTTTTTTCTCTGAGAGAGGGGGTTGGGGAGAGGGGAGAGCAGGAGCAGGAAACCCCCCCACCACCCAGTGACTGAGGGTGGCGGTGGTGATTCCCGCCCTGCCTGGCACAGGCGGCCTCTATTTCCAACTCAGTCATAAGAGTTGCATTTTCCCAGGACATGGCCGCTTGCGGCTCTGTCTTCTCTTCTCAGATATCTGAAAGCAGGACTTGTCCAGCGAGTAGATTAGAAAAGGATATGGGAACTTGCTCCCCATACTTTAAAGCAGGGGAAAAGCCTTGTTGTGAAGAGAAGAAACAAAACCTGTTTGGTAACTTGTCGTTTCGGTGAAAACACGAGCCTCTCACAGGGCACAGGTGAGCTTTCTTGGCCACTCCTCTTCCTCCTGCCACCCGCGGGGAGCACAGGCAGGGGCAAGAGGAGAAGGCCAGGCCAGCGGTGCCCCCTCGGAGGGCCCTGTTATTTGGTGACAAATGTTCAAGAAGCCCAGGGAGCAGTTTAGGGGGAAAAGGTTCCCGAGCTTGTGAGAGTGATAAAACACAGATGGAGAGAAAGGGCTGCTTTCCCGCCACCCCCCTCAGGAGAGCAGGTCCGGGGGCCACGCGGAAGGCCTGATAACTGTGCACTGTTTCGTCTGTCTTCTCTCTCGCTCTTCATTCCTCTTGAGAAAAAAAAAAACAAAACAAAACAGAAATAGAACAGATTTCTCAGCTCACTAATATAAAAAACAACCCCACCAAATCCTTTGACAGGGCAAATTCCTCCTAGCCCGAGCTATGGGAATTTAATAAGAAAATTCATTTCTGAGTCTTTAAAAATAAAAAGGTCACTCCCAAGGGTTCCCTGAGGCCTCATTTATCAAATCCCCTGAGCTCTTCATGGACGCTGCTTTCACAAGGCAGCCTACCAGGCAGGAATTCTTTTTTTTTTTTTTTAATATTTATTTATTTATGCATATAAGAACTGGGTACAGGCCAGAGGTGTGGGGGGCTGGGGTGAGGGGATTCAGCAGAGACAGTGGGGAACAGAACAGGCAGACTGACCAGAATACACTGCTGAGGGGAGCAGTGGGCGAGTCAGGAGAGGTCTGCTGCACCATGTGGGTAGCTCCTTGGCCGGGGATTGAACCTGTGCTGCAGTGGCTGCAGATAGCTTCACAGGACAGCTTCACAGGTTGCGTCTTAACCCCTTGTGCCACCAGAGAGGCCCAGGAATTCTGAGGGACGAATCCTATCTTGCCAAAGACAGCTGTGTTCCAGAGGAGGGAAAAGAGAGGGCAGTTCAGGCCTGCGGGGCACCCCCATCGGGGCCCTAAAGAGGAGAATGTGTTCTCAGGAGGGGAATGCAAAGATCAGAATTTCTACCATTTTTGTGAGGATAAGGGTGTGTGCTACAACACAAATATGGGGGAGGGGTGAGGGAGGAGCACCCACAGCCCGGTACCTTGAAACTGCAGAGTAGCATAGCTGAGATGAGTTGGGTCATTTGCACACATGTCCCAAAAACAGGAGGATTTTTCCCACTCATTTTAGTTATTAAGATAGAATGTCATAAAAGTGGAGACTGTTTCATAAATATCACTGGAACTGAAAAACCTTCATTTCCTTCTCATTCTAATTTTGCTAAGTAATACGGTCCTTAAATTCCCTTGAACCAGATCACCCTTTAAGAATGTCCTTTCACATAGTTAGGGCAAGAAATCTGATGCCTCTCAGCAGACTTGATGTTTTTGTTAACATAATATGCACACATACAGGTTGGTCCACTATCAGCCATAATTTTGACTGTCCACAAAACACATAGCTTTAATTACTAGGGTTGTGGGCACAAGAAATGACCAGAGTAACTGTCAGTATTATCAGAATAAATAGGTAAAAGAAATTATGAATAAATAGAAGAAAAGATTATAACCATTTAAAAGAAAATATTGGAAAATAAGTACATAATGCAAAAACAAAGTTGATTATAATTAAAATAACTACATT
Source organism: Talpa europaea (assembly GCF_964194135.1). Taxonomy (NCBI): domain Eukaryota; kingdom Metazoa; phylum Chordata; class Mammalia; order Eulipotyphla; family Talpidae; genus Talpa; species Talpa europaea. The sequence goes on from NC_140082.1 coordinate 30,409,954, forward strand.
TATTTTTCAATGATGTCATGAGAACAAAAATACTACAGTCAAGTTCATCTTAATCACAGTGAAGTCACAGGATAAGATAAAAAGAAATAATCCTCATATATAAAGGATGTTGAAAATGTTAGCCACATCAAGACCTTTTTTTTTTTTTAAAGATTTATTTTATTTATACAAGAGTTGGGATACAGGCCAGATGCGCGGGAGGGTGAAAGGATTCACCAGAGACAGAGCGGGGAGCAGAACAGGCAGATCTATTGAAATACACTGTTGAGGGGAGCAGCGGGAGAGACAGGAGAGGTCTGCTGCGCCATGTGGGACCCTCGCCAGCCAGCCGGAACGAACCCGTGCTGCAGAGTCTGGGAGCAGCTTCACAGTGCGGTGCTGAACCGCCTGCGCCATCAGGGAGGCCCAAGACCCTCTATTTTTTTAAACACTGTGTATGGCATCTCCCTTTGGGAAGAGGAAATACAGCCCTCAAGTATCCTTAAGAATAAACAGGAGTAAAAAAAAAAAAAAGAAGAATAAACAGGAGTAAAATAAAAACGATTTTTAAAAACCTGTAAAGTAAAATTATCTATTTAAATTAAGACCATCAAGAATCTAGGAAATTATTTCAGGAAGACAAGGGCTGGATGAGATACTAAACACTGTAGTTTATAAGAAAAAAAATCACAATCATTTTATGTAACTTTCCAAGGCAAATCGAATACTACGAAAATAGTCCTTCACAGCGCATTTAAAAGTTTAAATTTAAATAATACTCAAGAGGAAAGAAACAGATTTTGTGGCTGAAGCAGAACAACAGAAGGGCGTGGTTTCTAAGTGTGGCCCTTCCCAGTCTATTTTTAGAGGTTTAAGACTCCAGCCTTACATAGTTTTGATGATAATGCTTGTGGCTACAATCAGCATGTGAGACATACTCTGGGACAAAACAAGTTCTTTTCATGCAGTATAACCCAGTTTGCTGTTTTTTTTTCCCTTTTAAGTTAATCCTGAGATCTTGCTCATGCAACATAATCAAGAGGGGATCTTAAGAATCTTGTTTCCTTCTATTTACTAAGCTAGCTGGGAACATGCAAAACTAAAATGAAGTGATACGTTAAAATTAGGTGATAAATCTTTAAAGTCTTCACTAAAAAATGTGACTATCTTGCTCATTTAGAAAATTACTTTAATTAGAACAGAATAACACATTGTTGAGGGAAAAGCACATTTGGTTCACCAAAATATTATGGAGCTATGTCCTTCAAAGACTTCCACTTTAGGAGGTGACCATTATCTGTCACAGTGCTGAGACAGCAAGTGCTTGCATCCAGTAACAATACTTTATAGAGTTTCAAGACGTTTCTATGTTCTAATGAATATATGTGGATGCACAGTACCTATGCATGTATATGTTAACATATATGTACCTATAAATATGTACTATGTACATGTTATATACACAATACAGGCTCATATATACGTGTCCCAGTACCACAGACCCTGTAGTCTGATGAGACTTGTTTTCTCAAAATTACCACCTATTCCTAACTCAACCTTTCTATTCCACTCCCACAACTCACAATTATAGTAAATCATACTCTAAAGGATTCATTTCCATTTTAAAATAAAAAGCAACTGGGGCAAACTACATTATATTAAGAAACAAAAGCATATCCGGGGCTAACAGACCATCATTTATCCTTCAAACACAAAGTACATGAAGACACTACAAAAGTTTAATGAGTATATGTATATTTTTTAATTTCCTTAGAAAAGGAGAGGGCAATCCCTTTCTTAGAAACGGGAGTATAAAAGACCCAAACTGGCTTTCATGCCATGTATTTAGGATAAAAACCTAGAGTAGACACTCAAGAATAACAGAGCCAATCCTTCTGTACTCCGAAATCCAAAAAACATAAGGCATTTTCAAGGTCATCCTCTGTGTTTGTGGGCAGAGGAAGACAAGAAGGTGGGAGGCTCAACTCTCTCTTCAGAAGGACATCCCTGCTCTGGGTGGGTTGGGCTGGGCAGGCGACACTTACAGTTCTGTGCTCAGCAGGACCACTGAGTCCTCAGCAGGGGACAGCAAGTGGCCCTTCCACTGCCCCTAGCAGGCACTTCCATTTTAGGCCAACAGTTCCTTGACTTTCTGGATAAAATAACCCCTGTATTAATGCTACCATTTAATTTCACCCGTCTTCTTCGGGGTGGGGGATAGGCATGTTGGGTCATTCTGTGGCATGTGGCTGCCTCCAGGCCAGCTCCCTCCTTGTTCTTCATCACAAGTTCTCCTTCAGTAGGCCGAGCTTCCGCAGAGCCTCCCTTCGGGCCTCCTCCGTGGAGCCTCGGCCAGAAAACTGCACTGTGATGCCCTGGGGTCTGAACCCCACAGCCCTGGGGAGGGAGCCAGACCGCTTCCTGGCATCTGGGCCACAGTCAGGCTGCCGGGGTTCGTACAAGCTCTTGCTGGCGTTCTGGCGAGCCAGTTTGCTGGTGAGAGTGGGGTCTGGCCGGAAGGTGACAGTCTTTCCAGTAGAGACAAAGGCACTGGATTCACTCCTCAGGACGTCGTGGATGCTCTGGAAGCCATTGGGCCAGGGCGGGGACCTTTCAGTCTGCACGGCCCGGGACTGCTGTCCTCCTGCAGCTTCCTTGCTGGGGCCAAGCTTGCTCTGGTCACGCGTCACCTGCTCTGGGGAGATGCTCCTCGGCTCAGTGAGGTCACTCTTTGGGGCCCGAGCTTCCACTTCCGCCGCGGAGGGGAAGGAGACACCATTAATGTTGGCCAGGACACGGGCTTTGCGCTCTTGCACGTTGACAGCTGCCTTGGAGATGGTCTTGTTGAAGTCCTTCCCCGCGCTGTTGGTCACACTGATGTTGCTGGGGAAGCGGTGGATCTTGGGCGCCGGCTGACCCGCATGTTTGTGCCCCAAGAGGTGGTCTCCGTGTCGTGGGGCTAATGACGTCGGGGTCCTCCGTTCTCCAGGTCTGCCCTCCTTCCAGGGGGACATGGGCGAAAGGGCCTCATCTCCTGCCATCTTCTCAGAAATTTTCTGGGCGATGACCAGTGGAGTAGGAACAGAGCGGGGTAGTTTGGGGTGCTCTGCTGGGGGAGATGGAGAGAGCAGCTCTTTCCTGGGGTGGGCGGGGGCCGCGGGGGTGGGCGGCAGAGGTGAGGCCTCTGGGACTTTGGAGTGTGGCTGGGGAGAAGTTTCAGGGTCTGGTTTCCCGGAGTCAAGGACGGGAACATCTTCCTTTCCGCCAGGTCTGACCCCTGAGAAGTGAGGGAGAAGCCTCATAAGCTACCGCTGTACGTGAAAATAAATGCATTCTAGTTCCTTTTCCCTGAATTTAAAAGGGTTTTCAGGGACATAAAACCTCTTCAGCAGTGCTTCCCGTAAGCTAAGTTCCCTTTTCCCCGACTCCTGAATGAGTGAAAGTGACTGTAGTACAGGATCCTGTGACCACATGATGGGATGAGTTAGCGATGGTGAAGTGCAAGGTGGACCTGGGCAGTACCCAGGGAGGCGCACTGCACAAGAAGACTTCTGCGCAGCCCTCATCCCGAGGCATGTGGCAGCAGGAGATAATAACTTACCTTGTCAGGGGATTGTACAAAGGGGAAACCGAGGCAGGAAGGTTGGGTGGCATACACCAACTCTATCAGGTCTTTTTAGATGAAGGATGCCTGGGTGTATCCCTTTCCTCCATGAAATAAATGGTTCCTGACAGTCCAGGTAGCACTGAACACACCAGCTTTGGAGCCTGTACTATACCCTTAACATATAGTGACCATTGATCCCCTAACACTTGCCTGCACTTATATTTATACACCTGTCTCCTGCTCCAAAATGGTCTCATATATCCTTAAACTTTATATCCTCAACCTCTCACGCCATGCCAGCGCTTGGCATTGTTACGAAAGGTTAATGTTGGAGCACTGATGGGAATGCCAGGCAAAGGGCTTACTTTCAAAAAGTGTTTTCTTGGCACATTATGTGATCTGACATTTTTGAAGTATCAACTGATTCACATCAAATTCAGGAACTATGACAAATATGGGAAATTCATGTCAAATCTCCTCTGGATAGATACTGACTAACCCTCACATTTGGAAGCTATCATTATTATATGTGAAATTCTGTATAACGTGCAGCTTTGCTTATAAAAAAGGGAAATATATATTTCTAGAGGTTTGTGACAAATGGCAGTATTTTTTAGCTGGCTGAACAAAAGTATGTTCCCTCCTATTTTTTCTCATCCTTTTAAATCCTCATCCCTTTTCCATTTTTTCTCCTTGTCCATCTTTTTCTACCCAGAACTCAAAGGATAAAAAGTGTACCTCTCCTTTGACACCATCCTGAGTCAAACAAAATGTAAAAGTAAATGCTGAGCTGAATATTGGTTCCTGTTTTCCTGAACCTGTAAAGTTGACAACAGTTCACATACTCACCCTAGAAAGTCACACCACAGAAATATAAGTATAATCTTGAACAAAAGTTGAGATTAAGCTGCTAGGGATAAAATACAAATACTGTGTATGTTTTCTTTGTTGAGTGGAGTCGTTACCTGGAAGCCATTTCCAGTTTTCTTTCTTTTTATTTGTACAACCAATTAGTCTCATTCTTTATTCTACCTCTTTTGGAATTTCCCTTGGTTTGTTTTCATCTTAATATGCTATGAAAGCATAAGGGAAATTCTGAAAAGGTAGAATAAAGAATGAAACAACCAAACCACCAAGAGGATGCAGCTACCCTACAAATCCCCGCTAAACCCCACAGCCTCCACACTGGCTCACACAGGAGACACCACAGAAAGAAGCACCTCTGTTACTTGTAGACACTGACAGACCAACGTGGGTCTGGGATGTGAGCTTCCCTCGTACCTGCTGCCTCAGCTGCGTCCGGAGGGCACCCAGACTCCCTGGCTGTGGGTCCTGGTGGCACTAGATCGATGACGTCTTCTGGCTCGGAGTGACTGGAAGTGCTCTCTTCCAGAGACCGCAGGGAGTGGCAGTGCACCCCACTATCAAACAGGCCTTGCTCCTCAAAGTCATCTTCCAGGGAATCAATGGTCTCTTCAAAAAACAGGATGACATCCTTTTCCTCATGGGTCAGGTACTTCAGACTCTCGTCATCCTATACACGTGGGGTTGGGAGTGGGAGAGAGAACAAACAGCAGTTTTAGCTGAAGAGAAAAAAATCAACAAAGCAAGATACATACAGAGCTCAGGGTAGAAGACAGGGCTCTCTAAGACTCCCCCCACCCCCGCCGGGACAGTCTGAAATTCAGGACACCCCAATGACAAACCTGTGCCCGTAGGTCCCTCACCATTGACCTTCAGGAAAAAGAAGGCTGACAAACAACTGTGGCAAATTAATGCTCTTTGCCCCTATAACGGCTCTAGCCTGGTGCTTCCTAGTGAGTCAGAAAGCTCTAATTCTGCATCTCCTTGGAAGAGCTGTTTCCAACTTGCTGTTACCAGACACATTTGTCTTTTCCATGATGGCAATTTTTAGGGTAAAGGGATGTGTTGAACTCACATATTTATCTCTTCTCCCTCCAGAAATATCACTAAAACAATGAAAGATTTTTTTTTTAAGGCACAAATCACAAAGACAAAAATAACAGGAAAAGGGATGACAGAAACAAAATTTGGGAAGATGGAAGCACAGGTGGTAACTGACTCAGAAGACCCAAGAAAGTTTACTTTAGTCGGTGGCCGGGGAAGCCAATAGTCAACCTGCTGGGGGGTGAACGCCCCTGAGCCTAGGCACAGTGCCGGGCAGCTCTGGAGGGCTGGCAAAGGTGATGTGAAAGGAGCAGACCTGAAAGTCCCTCTCAGAAGCAAATAGGCAGATAAGTACTTATCTATTCTGAGACAAAATAAAAGAGAGAATTGAAGGGGGCACATCAAACGGAATTGACAGTGGACCATGCTGAAAATGAGGAGTAAACGAAGCCAAATTTATACTAGGACAGAAGATTATGAGTCTTCACTGTGGAATCTGATGGTCCAAGAGCCAAAGGCTCAGTCAAGAGCTTGGTGCCAGCCAAGGGCTCCCCAATGAAGCAGCTGAGCCAGATCAGACTACAAATGATGGTCACAGTCAACAAACCCAGCAGAGGAGGCTACAGCACAGTGGGGTAAGCAGAGGGGACAGAACACCACCAGGGAGAATATATATATGCACACACATTAAACACCCAGACCCACATGGGTCAACTTTTGCAGCTCCCTCCTATGAAGATGTGAAAACAATACAGGGACATTGACTTTCCAAGGTCACACAGCCAAGATGAGAACTAGTTCTGTGCTTGCTTTTTACTTCCTTCTATGTATTTCCCTTTCTAACCAGATACTGATCCAAGACCAGTGCTGGGACAGTTCTTAGCTTTCTGGAGTTCCCTGAGCATGGTTGTGCCTCAGGGTGCTTGCGTAATGTGAGACACACATCACTTTTAACCAAGGCGGTCAGTTTCAGAGTCCCAGGTAGTGCAAGACTCTTGTACCCTCAACCCACCTAACATCTCTAGAGTTGGAGGCTGGGGTATGAGCAGGGTGAGAGGAAGGTACCCAAAGTACCTTCTTTGTGATCAACCTGGTCTGGACCCCTGTCTAAGCACAGGGCCAAAAGCATATAGGATCACTCTGTTGCCTAATTCCCCAAAGAGGAAGCTGCATTCTATGTGAAGCGGAACTCTGCTTACACCTGGGAGAGGAAAATAGGTGGAGACAGACTCTGGTGCCAAGGGCAGGGAGCGGGTAATTCAGGGTCACAAAAGGGGCATATGGTCCTGTGCAAGGGAGCTCCTGCTCCCTCCTCCCTTCTCGGGGGATGCTGGAGGCTGCCTCTGTCTGACTGGGACATTAATGAGGAAGACTAGGGCATTGGGAGGAGGTGGGGCATAAAAAGCAAGGCGGTGAGAACAGGCACATCTATAAGAAGTAGATGAGCCTACATCCAGGGCTGGTGTGTTGGAGAGAAATGGGGGTGACTGCTAGTGGGCACAACATTTCCTTTGGGCTGATGGAAATGTTCTAAATCTGATTTGATGATGGCTGTACAACTCTGTGAATCTACTAAAACCACTGACTGACATACTTTTTTTTTTGTCTTTTTTTTTTTTTTAAAGATTTGTTTATTTATTCATACAAGCACGGGGTACAGTCAGAGGCGTGGGAGGGTGAGAGAATTCACCAGAGCCAGAACGGGGAGCAGAGCAGGCAGAAGGACCGAAGTACACTGCTGAGGGGAGCAGCGGGCGGCAGGAGAGGTCTGTGCGCCATGTGGGACCCTCGCCCAGTGGCCGGGTTCGGGAACCGAACCGGTGCCGCAGAGGCTGCGGGCAGCCTCACAACCCAGCGCTCAACCGCTGCGCCACCGGGGAGGCCCTGACTGACATACTTTAAATGGGTGAATTGTATGGTATGAATATCTCAGGAAAGCAATGTGTGTGTGTGTATATATATAGCTAAACACACACTTTTTTTTTTTTAACAAACAGCAACAAAAAGAGTCAAGGCAGTGGCCTAGTGGTCTCCTACAGAGGAGGGAAGAAAGCAGAGAGTAGCTGTGGTGGTTCCTGAGCAACTGGTGGTGCTTTGAAGTGGCACTGGATTAAAAACTATTTAGTAAATGAGGAGGATAAACAAGAATAGCAGCCTTTGTGGCAAGCAGTGAATTGGGGAAAAAAAAAAAAAAAAAACGAATTTGGTAGGTAGTAGGCTGATAGAAGAAATTTATTTTTTATTCCTTTCTGATAAATGATGTTTTAATGCACCATTTTGAGCTGTGGTGTAAAAGAAAACTCTTTAGATCTCCAGATCTCCAGAAGCTAACAGAACTACCTAGAAAACCTTTCCTCATGTTAGCTTCATGCTATGTCTACAAATCTCCCAGGGAAACACCGTTTTGTTTCAAGAATGCAAAAGGACATACACTTCTACCCTAAAATGGATATGATGATTGTGAAGAAATAATTTCTAATGTATTCAAACCAGAAAAGTAAAAACTCTAACTCAACTGAAGTAATTGTAAGGCACGCTGCACCAGTGTCCCACAAGAAAACAAAGCTGATGTCTATTCACTCCTACACAAAGATGACAGAAAAAATGTCCACTGGTCCCGCTGGAGCTCAGAGGACATCCAGATAGGCCGGTGACAAACTCACACAATGAATGCTACACACAGTTATAAAAGTCAGCTTTCCCAGGCCTACCTGTGAGAGCACAGATTTGGGATGGAAGTTTTGCTTTGGGGGAATTGGCAGAGAGAGAAAAATCTTTGTTCAGTCGAACAAAAAAGTTGAGAAGGCTTAAAATACTTATACTAAAGGAACCCAACCTAAAAAAAAGACTGAATTAAGTTCTTAAGCCTTTTTTTCCTTTCGTTTTGCTTTTCTCTGAAGCAAATTCAGTTTAACTGCATTTGAAGACAATGGTGGTAACTCCTTGTGAGGGAGAAAAAAAAAAGAATCAGCAGAGCTCATTTTGGTCTCTGTGAGACCAAAAAAAAAAAAATTCATGAAAAAGATTATGAAGGCTAAAAATGTTTCTTGAGATGAGCCAAGATCGCTTAACCACCAGTCTCCTAGGGAAGCAGCCACAGGTATTCGCTTTGGTGGAGTGTGACTTGGTGTTACATTTTCTTCTTACAAACACCAACTTGGTCTCCATGACATGTGAGCAAGGCTTTGCTAATTTGATAATCTAAGTTGATGAGCGAACCCCCTAAAGCTGAAAAATAATTAGGGAGAGAGAAGCAAATACAAAGCCACCTCTTCTGTGGTCCTTATGGAGCTCAAGATGCTGTGCTGACTTGCGTCAGCTCATAAAAAAAAGCCCTAAGATGCAATGGCATCCCCTATAGTTTAGGTTGAAGGGCTAAATTATGGTTATCTCTAACTAGCCCTTATGATAATTTTTCAGTAACACTAACTTAAGCCTGTACTTCTGGCAGGGAAGAGACAGAAACAAACCAGTGAGGGATGAGATACTTGTACATTTTGATAACAGATCTAAAGAATAATAGTTTTTTTTAAAGATTTATTTATTAATGCGTACAAGAACTAGGGTATAAGCCAAAGGTGTGGGGGGTGAGAGGATTCACCAGAGACAGAGTAGGGAACAGAACAGGCAGATTGTCTGAAATATATTGCTGAAAGGAGCAGCGGGCGAGTCAGGAGAGGTCTGCTGTGTCATGTGGGTATCTCCCTGGCCAGGGATCGAACTCGTGCTGCAGTGGCTGCAGATAGCTTCACAGGTTGCATCTTAATCCCTTGCGCCACCAGGGAGGCCCAAGAATAATAGTTTCAAAGAATTACACTTTGGCTCCTTGGCTACTGATACTTATTTAAGTTGCAATATTATAGAGAGAGCATGATTAAGATGGAAACATCCTAAGGACTTGACCTCCTACATGCTCTTGCCATTAAATTGTGCATTTCTAAAAAGGTCAAAACCGTATTTAATTCTATTATCTATCAGGTCTGGTATGTCATGGGCATTTTCTAGATGTTTACTGAATTTAACTTTCATAAAAGCTATTTAGCTGTGTCTTAAAATAGCTAGGAAGTTTTTGGTTCAATCTGGGTAAAGAGCCAGTCTGAAAGGAAGATGGGCTTACTGCTGATCTGTCTGCTTCTACTTTCCACCCCTCTGTTCTGTTTCCTCTCCTTGAGATCAGCTAGAATGTAGTGTATCAGATTTCTAGTGCTGACCTAGCCCTGAAGACTGCATCTGCCAGTGCTGGCTTTCCCTTCTTATCCATAACTGAGAGATAAAGCTGGAAGTGGCTGATCAGGAAGTGGCTGATCAGGAGCTGACAACTGATAGCTGATCTTAGACTCATTAGGTGATTCTGGGGCCACAGCACTTGTTAACTGAGGGAGAATGAAGGCTTTAAGATAGTTCACTGAATAGCAAGTGTCCAAAACTGAATAATGAATTCAACTTATTATTTTTTTTTTCAAGGTAGAGACAAAAAGGAGTAGGAAGTATGCTCGGGATTGGGGATGTTTCCAATTCACCCTCGGAGAAGCACTTCTATTACTAAATTCCCTAAGAATTGTGGTAGTTAAGAGTGTCCTACTCTTTTCAACTAGTCAGATCATACTCTGTTATAGAGGAAGTTCTAGGTGGCATGAAGGGCAGAGCAGATTTAGTACCACATTCAGAATAAATACCCAAGAATAGTGGCTGGGGCTCCAGGTATTCCATGAGATAACTGGGAGAGTTTGAGCAGCAGCACTCAGAGGTTAAGAATATATACATCACTCATAGCAGGAATCTAGAAAACTTAAATAAGGGACCAGGAAAATGAATAACTATAAGAAAGTGAAAATCAAAATCAACAAAAAACTATGAACCAGAGACACTATATGGGGGATAGGGGGTGGGGAGGGGAGGGATTGGGGTCAAAATAAGGGGGTTGCAATTGTATGGGGAATATAAAAATAAAATTTATTTAAATGTAAAAAAACCCAAAAACAAAAGAGGATAAAAGGAACTGCTGATTATATAGTTAATGAAAGAAGAGTTCTGCAATAAGTCACAAAATTAGATGCAAAACTGATTATTGATCTGCTAAAACCATAATCTTGGGAGTTGACTTTTCTACGCAAGAAAAATCATCACATCAGATAAAAATAATTTTAATTGCTTTTGGATAAACATTATTTGCATAATATTGGGAACAAATCATTTGTATCTTTTCAGTTTCTAATAAAGGAACATCCAACTTCACACAGTTAAAAAAAAAAAGAATATTTACATCTACCACTCAAAGCTTCTTTTCTCTCTCTCAAGAGCTGTATTTTATGTCCGTAGCTGAATCCTTCTTGAAACTTTTATCTTGAATCTGTGTTATCTCTCCAAGTAGTAAATTCCAGAACCACACACCGACTTTGTAGAGACGAGCTGCCTTATGTATTGTACTAAGTAAGCTTTCCTCACATTTCAAAGGAAAAAGATACATCCAAAGACATCTGCTTTCTTAGTCTAGTATTCCAGGATCTGGAAAATTTGTTCTCGTTCTACCGATACCTTTCATTAGAAAATGTTCAGAGGAAGAATTTCTTACAAGCAAACCACAGAATATTTGTGCACACACAAGCAGGGTCTTGAGTGACAAAGACAGGCTCTTAGAACAGCCTCGGGCACTATGGTGGCTGAATGGATGGACATTATAGCTCTGTAAGCAGCTATTTAAATTTTTAACTTGGACTGGCTCAGGAGAAAAGTTTCTAAGAAGCAAAGATCTGTGAAATCCCAAACAGCACTTCTACTAGTGTTTAAATAATTAGGATATTCTTATTTAGCATTAGACATTAATCTTACATCTTCTTTTAAAGAACAGCCTTTGCTTAAAAGAAATACTTCTCTAAATCAGAGGAGTAGATCACCTTTTACTGAAGAGTCCCCCAAAGATACATTTAATATCGTACAATCTTTAGGCCTAAAAACACTATTGCTGATGAATCTTTTATGAGGTCAGGGATTACCAGATAGCAAATGGAGAAATGACTATAGTTGATTCATTTTCTAAAAGGTAAGTCATAAAAAGACCTGATGACTTAGAATAAAAACAGGTAATTCTTCTCCAAATTGAGAATCTCAAAAAGTCCAGTTTGAGGTTTAATTTTTTTTAAAGATTTATTTATTTATGCATACAAGAACTGAGGTACAGTCCAGAAGTGTGGGCGGTGAGAGGATTCACCAGAGACAGAGTAGGGAACAGAACAGGCGGATTGACTAAAATACACTGCTGAGGGGAGCTGTGGGTGAGTCACTAGAGGTCTATTTTTTTTTTTAAGTTTTCAAATTTTGTAATGGCACAAATAGCTCACTCATTGAAAGGAAGCTCCGGCCTCCCTGGTGGTGCAAGGGGTTAAGATACGACCCATGAAGCTATCCACAGCCACTGCAGCACTTCGATCCCTGGCCAGGGAGCTACCCACATGGCGCAGCAGACCTCTCCTGACTCCTCCACTGCTCCCCTCAGCAGTGTATTTCAGTCATTCTGCCTGTTCTGTTCCCCACTCTGTCTCTGGTGAATCCTCTCACCCCCCCCCCCACACACCTCTGGCCGGTACCCCCAGTTCTTGAATGCATAAATAAATAAATCTTTAAAAAAAAAAAGGGAGTTGGCTGCTAACATAGTACTTTGTTAAAGTCAAGTGTTACATGATTGTTTAGAAAGCTCGAGTTACCATTTTAAATTATATGCCAAATTTTCTCAGTGTTCCAGTTTTACCTAAGGAAAACACACAACTATGAAATAGTAGCAGATGATAACTAAAATTGGCTCAATGATTTTTCCATAAAGGAAAACACTTGAAAATAATCAAGGTAAAGGAAATGGGTTAGAACAAAGTTGGAAGCAAATCTAAATTTGAATTTAAATCTGGGCATGTCTCTAATACCTTATGTTTATTACTATTTAGACCTGATTTTCAGGATGCTGACTGGTTAGAAAATAAGAAGGAAACATTAAGAGAAATTACACATATCTATGTAAGGGTCTAGAGTCTGAGAGAAAGGCATATGAGAGCGTTTACACTTGTAAAGGATTAGAAATCTGTTTTTAAGTGAATTTGTTTTTATCCTGGGAGGTGTTTCTCTTCTTCCATTCACTTGAACTGACTGTGTTCCTGCCTGGGTTTTGACTGCCACAGGCAGGTTTTTTTCTGAGGATAACAAGGCAAGTTATTGGCTACAGCAGGAGGGTCTCATGTTACGGCTGTGTGTAACCTGCATCTGTGCAAAATTTAAGGTGATTAAAAATAAAGTACTACTTGACAAAGCAAGTATTCTAAAACACGGAGCTAGTTAACCCAAAAGTTTTTAGTAAGATATTCCTTAGAGGAGAGGGGGCTGTGGCAAAGTCAGCCAACCAAAGTATGTAGAGCATTAAAGAAAACCACTCACCAGAGTGAAGCTTCTGGAGCGAGAACTGCTACTTCGACTCTCCAAACTGCCTCCTCTGCTCAGGTCACTGAGCCTGCAGCCTGGAGACAAGTCAGGGTCCATCTCCGAAGAGTCTGATTTCTGGTGGTTTATAGGCATCCCCACAACAACTCGAAGCTGGCTGGATCACAGGAAGTGGGGGCAGGGCCCGTATTCCATTCTCAAGTAGGGCTCACCTCTGGAGGAATCAAGCACAAAGTGACCAGGGTTAGTGAGACTTCAGTGCCTTCTCCCTTGAAACCAAAAGGCCCTGCTAGAGTTAGAGTCAAACAGATACATGGCTTCAATCACAGACAAAGACACTTAGGTCCCCTAATTGGCTTGGGGAAGGCATGCTCCCGTTTCTTCATTATAACCTTCTCTGTCATGAAGATGTAAGAATTTTTTTTAGCAAAGATTTGTGGGCCGAAAAATCACGTCCTGGCACTTTCCCCCATACTGAGGGACAATACTTTGACGCTCTCTCACACGCAGATTCAGGCTTTCCCAGCGTGGCTTGTTAGTGCTAGCCTTTGCAGCCTCAGAAGACACACAACTATGGCCCCTTTTCCAGCTTCATGACAGTGCAGAGTCAAGGTGAAATGACAAAAGCTAATAAGTGCCTAATGGCAGTGTGGTGGCCATCTCTGGGATTCTAGGTTCTTTGGAAGTTGTGATGCTATTGCAATTTCTACATAAAATACTAAGGTATCATAAACAATAAGTACTTTCAGGAAGTTCATGCTTTTACTTTCAGGAATAAAGACACAGAATTGTCCCTTACAAGTCCCTTAGTTTACATAGTCCTTTGATTTAGGGCTGTCAGCTTATCACCTTAGGGAAATTCAGTTGATCCCCTGCACCACAGATAACTGAGTTCAACAAAACCTTCTAGAAGACCAAAGACAACTGGTAGGGAATGAGAGAATAAGTCTCCTGTTGACTCTACATAATCTAACATTATGGCAAGTGAAGAGCTAGACCTAAACTGAAAATGCTGGTGGCCTCACTGGTGGCCTAGGGGTTAAGTCTTAGCGCTACCACCATAAAGGTCAACTGTGATGGCCTGAATCCGATCCCTGCCAGGAAGCTACCCACATGGTGCTGCAGAACTCTCCCGTCTCGCCCACTGCTCCCTTCAGCAGTGTACTTCAGTAGATCCGCATGTTCTGCTCCCCACTTTGCCTCTGGTGAATCCTCTCACCGCCCCCTACCTCTGGCCTACACCCCAGTTCTTCTAGGCAAAAATAAATAAAATCTTTAAAAATAAATAAACTGAACATGCTGCCAAGCAGCCTTCCAAGGCCCTCAAAAATATAGGAGCTACAATGACCAGAGGTACAGTTTGGTGTGGATGTGTGTGCCCATACATGCACATGTGTGTATTAATCTTTAATAGACACATGATGGTTTGTGGAGACAGTCCAATCAGCAGTAAATACCTGCAGACTCCTACTTGAAGATTCTGTTCCAATATGATCCTGAATTAAGTGAATCCCTGCCCCAGGAGACAGGGAGCAGCATGTGAGATGAAATGTGGGGAGACAAAGACTGACTCATCCCTATTCAATGAGGGGAGGGGGGCTCAGTGGACGGTGGGAAAGGACTTGGCATCAAGCTCCAGGACTGCGGTGTGGTCAGAGAGTGAAGAAGGTGGTAATTTAGCACACTATTTGAGAGCAAGCTTTTTTCTTATGTTACTATAGTTTACAAGCCATTTGGTATACTAGAACCATAATATTTTGACTTCTATAAATTATTCTCTCTTTTTTAAAAAAGATGTATTTTTATATATTTATGTATTCAAGAACTGGGGTGTAGGCCAGAGGTACAGGAAGTAAAAGGATTCACCAGAGACAGAGTGAGGAGCAGAAAAGGCAGATCTACTGAAACACACTGCTGAGGGGAGCAGTGGGTGAGACAGGAGAGGTCTATGGCGCCATATGGGTAGCTCCCTGGCTGGGGATCAAACCCAGGCTGCAGTGGCTGGCAACAGCTTGATAGCACTGAGACTTTAAACCCTGTGCCACCAGGGAGGCCCTATAAATTATTCTCTTGCAAGAGTATGAGGATGCAAATCAGAATTCTCTCGAAGGCAGAGGCTGGGAAGGATGGCGGGGTGAAACCTTGGATCAGCATCTTTTGCAGACTCCACATGTCAATCTTGTTTGATCTCTTATCAGGAATCAAAAAGAGACTAGGTGCTTCCTAGTCCTAGTTCCCTAGGAACTGAAAATATAATAGTGTTCCCTGGGAGGTCCACTATGGAGAGAACATAAAGTTTTTTGGAGAAAAGGCAAGGAAGTACCTTCTTCTCTGTTCTATCCTGGGAAGAGAATACAATGAGCTGCAGAAGCGTGAGACAAAGTGCAGACAGTTTTGACAGTGACCACTGCTGTGCATCTATGAAGGTCATTACCTCTTTAAAACGTATACTCTCCTTGTCTTATCAAGCGCTCACTTTTTGTGTTTGCAAACAGTGCTCATGATAAAAAGAGGGACCAAGGGGATGAGACTAAGACTGGCCTACAGATGGAGACGCTAACTTCTTCCAAGGGATGTCCAGGCTTCACTAAGAAGTCATGAGAAGTCCAACACTACAGGAGTGCAAATGAATCACATGTTTATTCCCTATACTTCCTGTGTTTATTTCTCATTATTTACTAGTAACATTCCTTTTGGGTAAAGTTTTCTTTATTAGTTGAGCAAAGAGAACAAGGAGAAAAGCTCACAACTGATCTGCAGACTTAGTGACTCTACATCTGCCAAGTCTGGCTGGTCAGGGGGACCACAGATGTCCAAGGTGAAGGTTCTGGAGGATGGGGGGTGGGTGACGGGGATGTGGTATTTGGAAAATGAATTCCCTAAACTAAGTGAACTAGAGTCAAAAGAGAAAGGCTGTTCCTTCTCTCCATCTCCCCCTGGACATCCCAGCAGAGCTTGAGCAAGATAGAACACATGAAGCCCCCTTCTATCATGACCCCATCCTGTCTAAGTTCCACATGGCCGCAGTCAGGTAGGCCAAGCAGCCCAAGTAACTGGATATTTCCATCACTCACCTGAAAGCTATGGTTTTGCCAAACCCCAGTGTTAGTCAGAGACTGTTCAGAGGCACAGTGGCTCTCAGCTCTCACGCAAACAAAGCTTTGGAGACGTCTTTGACTCCTCCCTCTTCCTGTCACTCATAATCAACCAGCCACCAAATCCTGTTGATTCTTCCTTCACAGTATCATTTGTGTCCACTTCCTTCTCGTTCCACTCCCACTTCAGACCCATTTTATCACAGGCTTCTGATGTTGCAATAGCCATCTAACTGTTCTCTCCTTCCCACTCTTCTGTATACATGTGCTGTATTTTCTTACTGGAATAATCTTGAGGCACCATTTTGATGCTACCACTCCCCTAAAAGCAACCAATTTTAACTCACTCCTAACAGGCTTTGGAATCAAAGTTTTATCCTACTAACCAATACTTGTGTTGACTTAAACCCTATCTTCCTTTCCAGCCTAAGCATCTTCTGGTGTTTACTGGTTTCCTACTTCACACTGAGTCTAGATACTGGCAAGGAGAGATGAGTAAGAGTCATCTCTTCTACAGAGGAATGTGACCAAGGCACTGGCTATTCAACCAACAATGTATCAGAAGCTCTTTGAGACTCAGACCCAGACCTACTAAGTACATTTACAAGGTATATACTGAGCATGTGTATTTTTGTAAGTTCCATAAGTAAACCTGCCACACCATCCAGCACCAACTCCAGTGGAAGGCAGATGAGTGAAGTGCATTTAGTGCCGTCACAGGGAATGTGGAAGAATGCCAACACTCTGGGAAGGTTCAAAAACTAGGCCAAGCACTGAGATAGGTTTAAGATTTAAGGTGACTGCCAGTAACACCGTGAAGGACATTCCAAAGAGAGAAAGAATAAACAAAGGTATGGAACCATGACCTGCTAGAAAAATGGTGAGTGCTTAGGGTAAAGCACTGAACTTAGCTAAAGTAAAATACAAAATGGTAGAGATGAAGATAGCTAATTGGAGATAGACAGACAGACAGACAGGCAGACAGACAGGATAAAAGTGCAAATAGATGATAGGATAAGGAGCAGTGGAGCAGCACAAATACAGAGTAAAGTGAACCAGAGCAAAAGAAGCTTCCAATTTTGAACTTCACTCACAGGTGACTGGGAGCAAGGTAGATATATACCTAGTGGAGTGATAGGATCATAATTATAGCTTATTAACATTTTTCCCCTTCTTTATTTTTGCGCAGAAGAACTAGGTTGTAGGCCAGAGGTGTTTGTGTGTGTTGGTGGGGAGGGGTGGGGAGGTTGAGAGGGGAATAGAGGATTCACCAAAGGCAGAGTGAGGAGTCGAACAGGCAGATCTACTGAAATACACTGCTGAGGGGAGCAAGTGGGTGAGACAGGAGAGGTCTGCTATGCCATGTGGGTTAGCTCCCTCGCCGGGGATCGAATGATAGCGCTGTAGTGGTGTAGTGGTGATAGCGCTGAGATTCAACCCCTAGGCCACGAGGGAGGACCCTGATCATAATTATAGTTTAGAAAGCCTCCCCTGGTGGCGCAGCGGTTGAGTGCTGGGCTGTGAAGCTGCCTGCAGCTTTTGAAGCACCGGTTTTATCCCTGGCCACCAGCAGGAGTCCCACGTGGTGTGGCAGACCTCTCCTGCCGTGCCCGCTGCTCCCCTCAGCAGTATGTTTCATCAGTCTGCCTGTTCTGTTCCCCGCTCTGGCTCTGGTGAATTCTCTCACCCTCCCGCGCTTCTGACTGTACCCAGTGCTTGTATAAATAAATAAATAAATCTTTAAAAAAAGAAAAGAAGAAAAAAGAAAAAAAAAAGAGAAAGGTATTTCTGGCGATAATTTAAACCTAAATTAATTTAAATTAAAAAGATTAAGTTCCTCAGCTGTACTGGCCACATTTCAAGCAATAATTAATTAATGGTCAATTTTTATCATCCTAGAAAGTTCTATTGGACAGTGCAGATAACAGAGCAATCAAAATCTCAATAGGGTTATTTGAGGTAAATCCAAAAGGCTGATATTTAAACTTATTAGGAGTTTTGAAAAAAAAGGGAAAAAATGTATTAAGAAGAACAAAGGGGTGCCTCCCTGGTGGTGCAAGGGGTTAAGACACAAACTATGAAGCTGTCCACAGCCACTGCAGCACAAGGTCCATCCCCAGCCGGCCAGGGAGCTACCCACAAGGCGCAGCAGACTTCTCCTGACTCGCCCACTGCTTCCCTCAGGAGTGTATTTCAGTCCATCTGCCTGTTCTGTTCCCCACTCTGTCTCTGGTGAATCCCCCCCCCCACATACACACCTCTGGCCTGTACCCCAGTTCTTGTATGCATGCATAAATAAATCTTTAAAAAAAAAAGAACAAAGGTCTATGAACAACCATAAAACTTCTAAAGAAGGTGGGGGAACTGGCTATTTGAGATTTGTAGAATCATTAGAAAGTAACATTAATTAAGATATAAGCTAATGGGACTAGGATAGACAAACAAGCAGTGGGACAGACTAGTAGCCCAAAATTATTTTATATAAATTGAAAATACATTTTTCTTATTTTGTCATTGGACCTGAAGAATTCTTTATTTTATATAGTTGAATTTATTGATCTTTTTGTTTATGCCATGAGTTTTACAAACTTAAAAAGGCCTTTATTGTTCTAATAATATAAAATACCTCCAATATTTTTAACTTAGCATTTTTATGTTTCACTTTTCATATTTAAATATCTGATCCAATTTAAATGTATTTTAGTGTAATGCATGAAGTAGAGACCTAATTTTCCATCCCCAAGCCAACAAGGCTCCCCAGTTGCTCACATGCCAGCTACTGACAAATTCATCTTTTGTGCTGTTTTGAAATACTAAACGTTATTTTATACTAAATGTTTATATGTCTTAGGTTCTAGTTCTGAATTTCCTCTATTTATCTTTTTAGCAATTCATTAGAACTAAAAAAAGTACAAATCATAAGGTGAAAGTTTCAATGAATATATCAACATAAAAATTAAGATCACTATAGAAACTATTAATAAGAACGTGGCAGGCAGGTGGAAGATGTTTACACGTCTAATAAAAGAAGTGAATAGTCGTAATATATGAAAAACTGGTAAATCAACAAGAAGAGACAGAAACAAGACAGGAATTCATGAGGAAAAAAATGAACAAGGAATATGCTTAGGCAATTCACAAAAGAGGAAAGAAACACAAGTGACTAAGAAGTAAAAGAGAGGTGTTCAACCTTGCTACTCAAGAAAAAGAATACAAATTGAAAGTACTCTAAGACATTATTTTAGGGCCTCCCCGGTGGCACAAGGGGTTAAGATGCAACCTATGAAGCTGTCTGCAGCCTCTGTAGCTCGAGTTTCATCCCCCGCCAGGGAGCAACCCACATGGTGCAGCAGACCTCTCCTGACTCGCCTGCTGCTCCCCTGAGCAGTGTATTTCACTCAGTCTGCCAGTTTTGTTCCCTACTCTGTCTCTAGTGAATCCTCTCACCCACCCCACCCCCACATCTTTCGCCTGTACCCCAGCTCTTGTATGCATAAATAAATATCTTTTTTAAAAAAGACATTATTTTATACCTACTGAATTGACAAAAATTAGGTAATCAAAAAATAACAAATATCAACAAGAAGGGAATCTTCACACATATACCACTGGGAGTCTGATACAAAATACATGCTGTAGAGCAATCTGGCAGTATTTAGGGAGACTAAGTCTGTCCTATGATCCCAAATCCCATAGCTCAGTGTACCCCAGAGCAATATAGGGGAATGCTTACAAGCCTAGTCATAGTAGTATTCCTTTCAGTAGAACAGAGTTGGCAGCAATGTAGGCTCATCCCCCACTACAAACCCCAAGAACAAGTAAAAACATGGTAAATGCTTTTACTATGAAATACTGTGCAGCAGTCAGAAGTAATCAAGTAGACAATGACAAGGTATTTAGTGAAAGTTGTAATTAGATTCTTAGTGCAATTCCATTTATATAAATTATTATTTTTTTAAGATTTATTTATTTATACAGCACTGGGTACAGTCAGAAGCGCGGGAGGTTGAGAGAATTCACCAGAGCCAGAGTGGGGAACAGAACAGGCAGAAGGACCGAAAAACACTGCTGAGGAGAGCAGCGGGCATGGCAGGAGAGGTCTGCGCGCCATGTGGGACCCTCGCCTGGTGGCCGGGGATCAAATCAGCGCTGCAGAGGCTGCGGGCAGCTTCTCAACCCAGCGCTCAACAGCTGCACCACTGGGGAGGCCCCATTTATATAAATTAAACAGACACAGACACACACACACACACCCCTTTGCATTTTATACCCATATCCAGGAGCAATATAACAATGATGGGGGTGGGCAGGTGAGGGAGTAGGAGTGTACAACTTGGCTATCCTGTAATGCACCCCTGTCTGCTTTGCCACTGAAGAGTCTGCTTGATTCCAAGAGGCACCTAACTCCCAAGGCTAGAAAAACGGAAAAGGAAGATTTCTTTGGAAGTTTGAAGAATAAAGATGGATCAGATTGTTTTATCAGCTGCAAACCTCTGAAAGGCCCAGTGTCTAAGGAAATGACATAGGAAAGAAAAGACATACATAATCTAGAAACACTGGGGGAATTTAGGAGAGAAGTGCTAAAAATGGCATGGCTTTAATAGGAAGAAGAAAGAATCCCTGAAGATAAACTTCTTGGCTCATAGTGTGGCTCAACATTAACCTGGGAAAGGATAACCAGATCTAATTTACTTAAGAATCTAAGCTGGAAAAAATATATTAAGTTCCTTCACATTCATGCCTACTCGGTGGGGGAAGGAACTCATACCTTATAAGACTTAGATTCCCTACAAGCAGGTTAAACAAAATCACAAGGCCGGTTATTGTCTTTCGGAGTTCTGAACACCAATGGGAAAATTATCCACCTTAACCAAGTGATGTGGAACTAATTTTGCTTAGCCTGTCTATATTATACTTTAACAACAGAACAGCTCCAACTTATTGCTGAGGTAAAATCTTCACAGAAGATCCAGGATTCTGGAACCTATGGAGCTATAAGTCAGCTTTATGGACTCTCCTTGTCTGGACACCCCTTTAATCAGCAGTGCTAAGACAGTCAGCAGAAGCAGTTTAGCTGGGAAATGGGTAGACATAATTCTTTTTTTTTTTTAGATATTTATTTATTTTTTATTTATACAAGAGCTGGGGTACAGGCGCGGGAGGGTGAGAAAATTCACCAGAAGCAGAGCAGGGAGCAGAACAGGCAGATGGATGGAAAGCACTGCTGAGGGGAGCAGCAGGTGAGACAGAGCGGTCTGCTGTGCCATGTGGGTGTCTCCCTGGCTGGCTGGGATTGAACCCACACCGCAGAGGCTGCGGACAGTGCCACAGCACTGGCTGCGCCACCAGGGAGGCCCCGGGTAGAAATAATTCTCTAAAAAAAATCCCCTTTGTCATTATGCTATGTAATGAAAAAAGATAAATATTGGATAGTTTCATTTATACGTGGAATTCAGAGAAACCAAACAAAAGGTCAAGAAAAGACAAAACTGGCAAGCCAACCATAGACCAGGCATACAACAGAGGGGAAGGGGAGGGGTCATAACTGGGGAAGGAAGAGCACAAGGGACTATGGTGATGGGTCATGGGCACTATAGTGGTAGGATAACTATGGGGGCCACACCAGAGGGGAGAAATCAAATATTGCCCCCAAATTATCAATGATGTAAAAAAATAATTTTTTTTAATTTTTTAAAAAATATTTTATATAATTATTACATCATTTTTCATTTTTGCACAATGTATGCATTTTCATTTTGGTTATATTCCCCATACAATTGCACCCCCCCTTATTTTGACCCTAATCCTTCCTCTCCAGCCCCTTTCTGCCCCCCCGCAGTGCATCTCCAGTCCATAGTTGCTTGTTGATTTTTAATTTTTACTTTGTATTAATTAGTCTTTTTCCTGGTCCCTTATTTAGGTTTTCTAGATTCCTGCTATGAGTGAGACCACCTGGTATTTTTCTTTTTCTTTCTGGCTTATTTCACTGAGCATGATCCCTTCTAGCTCCATCCATGTTGCTGCAAACTGCATGCGTTTATCTTTTTTGAATGCTGAGTAATATTCCATTGTGTATATGTACCACATCTTCTTGATCCAGTCATCCATTTTTGGGCATTTGGGCTGTTTCCAAAGCTTAGCTATTGTAAACAGTGCTGCTATAAACATAGGGGTGCAGGTGCTCTTTGGAATTGATGTTTCTGTGTCCTTTGGGTAAATACCTAGGAGTGGAATTGCTGGATCATATGGAAGCTCTATGTTTAGTAGGTCAAGAAATCTCCACACAGCTCTCCATAGTGGTTGGACCAGTTTGCTCTCCCACCAACAGTGCAGGAGAGTTCCTTTCTCTCCACAACCTCATCAATATTTGTTGTTGCTAGTTTTTTTAATATGTGCCATTCTCACTGGTGTAAGATGGTATCTCATTGTAGTTTTGATTTGCATTTCCCTGATTACTAGTGATGATGAACATTTTTTCATATGCCTGTAGCCATAATCATCAAAACTGCATGGTATTGGAACAAGAACAGACACACCAACCAATGGAACCGAATAGAAAATCCAGAAATAAACCCACAGATTTATGGTCAACTAATCTTTGACAAAGGAGCAAAGAATATGCACTGGAGCAAAGAATATGCACTGGAGCAAAGAAAGTTTGTTCAATAAATGGTGCTGGGAAAACTGGGTTGCTACATGCAAAAGAATGAAGCTTGACCACTACCTCACACCATGCACAAAAACCAACTGAAAATGGATTAAAGAACTAGACATAAGACCTGAAACCATAAAATATATAGAAGGAAATATAGGCGAAACACTACATGACATGAACCTCAAAGACATCTTTACAGACACATCACCCAAAGCAGTGATAGTGAAGGCAAAGATCAACAGCTGGGACTACATCAAATTAAAGAGCTTCTGCACAGCAAAAGAGACAATAATCAAAACAAAGAGAAATCCCACCGACTGGGAGAAAATTTTTGCACCCAACACTAATGATAAAGGACTGATCACAAAAATCTGCAAAGAGCTGATGAGACTCAACAAAAGCAAAGAAAATAATCCAGTCAAAAAATGGGCAGAAGAGCTAAAAAGAAACTTCTCCAAAGAGGAAGAAAATAAATTTTTAAAAATTAAAAAACAAATCCCCTTTCTGTGTCAGTCTACCCATAATGGCAAGATCAAGAACAATGCCCCACCTAAGTCTCTCTCATCTCCTTCTCTTCACTTCCATTCACTGGGGTTCTGTGAAGATTTGCTTCCCCAAACAATCTTAGATGAGAAATTATAGTTAAAGCTATTGTATATCCCAAAATATCCCAATAACGATATAACAGTTGAGCTACTTTCAGACCTTCAGCTACTTTCTTGACCTTCAAAAACATTAAAAATGAAGGAGCTTCCCAGTGGGAACTGTTTCTGAGTCACCACAGCTCATCATCATGAATGGGCTTTTTCATATGGTTAAACTGTGGGTGAAATTAAGAGAACGCCGCTTTTAATGGAATGTACACACTCTTAGATGAAATAATCAGTAACACAAAATAGCCATTGTTGACTTTCTATGTGAGTAGCTCTCGACAGCATTCCTTCATCTGGACATGGACTGAGAGCCCACCACATGCTGGGGATTTCACTTCAACAAGATGGGAGTCTGACACAATTTCTCTCTGGTTCCGAATCAATTTCTATTTTTTATGTAAATAAATGTGTTAATAAAAATGAGTTGTATAAGAAGAAATGAACTACAAGATGAAGCTTGGATGATGCCAGGACAATTTCACTATTCCAAACCATAAGTTAAAAGGAAACTGAGCACTGATATTCTTTCTTTTCTGTTATTCAACTTCATCAGGGTCTTTTTAAAAAAGTTTTATTTATTTATGTGCACAAGAACTGGGGTACAGGCCAGAGGTGTGGGGGGGTGAAAGGACTCACCAGAGACAGAGTGGGGAACAGAACAGGCAGACTGACTGAAACACACTGCTGAGGGGAACAGAGGGCGAGTCATGAGAGGTCTGTCACACCACGTGGGTATCTCCCAGGCTGGCCGAGGATCAAACTTGTGCTGCAGAGACTGCAGATAGCTTCATAGATTGCATCTTAACCCCTTGTGTCACCAGGGAGGCCCTAAATAACCTTTCTGAAATCCTGGACTGCTTTTGGTATCATGGACCTATCAAAGTTGGCATAGTTTTCATTTTCCTCATCTACACTGCCATGGAACCCACCTGGAAGAACATGGGGCTTTAAAGTGTCTCTCTGAAATCTAGTCAAACTTACCTCTTCAACCTTATTTTCCACAATATAAACCCTTTTATCCAGCCTGATTTCCATGGTGTACTGCTCAGTTGTGAGCCACATTTGAGTACCTCCCAGCTGGTTCTCTTTCCAGTCTTCGAAGTCTAGCTCTAATCTATACCAAACCTTCCTTCACAATGCTCTTCCTCACTGAGCTCCCCACCTGCCCCCTCACTCCATCAGCCCTACTGTTTATATTGCACCATTCGTTAGCTGCATGATGCCCTCTCTGTAACTGATATAATGAAAACATGCAGTTTTCATTACACATGTAATTATTTTTTTCTTAATCAGACTGTAAGTTCCTTATAGATGAAGTTCCTTTTTTTTTTAATAAAATATTAGCTACAAAAGTTTGGATATGTGTCACAAAATATAGACTTAATATTCATGACAATCAAAATTTTATTTTAAAGCTCTAAAACCATTTCATTTCTTGAGAATTTGAGTATTCTTAAAATTGACCTTTGATCCATGAGAAAATAACCACTGAGGAGTAGTTTCAAACATACTAACACTGTTCTAGTAATTATCCTTTTACCTCTATAATACTTATAAAGCAGACCCTTCAAAGTTAGGAGAAACTATTCTCATGCAGCCTATAGATTTCAATCAAAGACAAATGGTGAGCAGAAGGGAAGTGCCTTTAACACAGCCATTGAGGAGATGCTTCTCCTAATGTCACAAATCAAGATATGTTAAAACACTGGCACCAGGGCCTCCCCCGTGGTGCAGCGGGTTGAACACAGCGCTGTGAAGCTGTCCACAGCCTCTGCAGCACCGATTTGATTCCTGGCCGGCCGGCCGGGGAGATACCCACATACTGCGGCAGACCTCTCCTGTCTCACCCACTGCTCCCCTCAGCAGTGTATTTCAGTCCTTCTGCCTGTTCTGTTCCCTGCTCTGTCTCTGGTGTATCCTCTCACCCTCCCGTGCCTCTGGCCTGTACCCGTTCTTGTATAAAAATAAATTAAATAAATCTTTAAAAAAAAGTTTGTTATAAAAAAAAAAAAAACCACTGGCACCACTAAATACACTAGGCACACTTACTAGTAGTGCTTCCCAATACTAACATGTAATAATGATCAATAAGAATGCATGTGTGTATAGTATCTACAGGTGTCATTCATGAACAAAAGTAACTTCAAAACTGACCCTCTATACAAATAGACTGCAGTAAACTATGTATTAACTCTTCTTGAGTTCAGGCTTTCTAAATATCAAGAAAACAGAAAACTCAGAAAGAAAAGAATGCTTCCAAAAATATTCATGAAGCCATTTAGTAGACGTAGGCCTGGGTCCCAGCTCTGAAGATCAAAGGCAACTAATTCTTCCTCAGGTAGACACTACTTGTTTCTGGGAGCAGAAAGTGAGTTTTGTGCTGGGGTTTAACAAACATTGATATGGTCCGTGGCTTTGCAACCTTTTCATAGGATTTTACTTTTTCTCTGGTTGGAAGTTTTTCTTATTCTGAAATGTCTTCTGAAAGAACTTAGGTACAAACTCTAACTGGCACTCAAGGTATTCAATACAAATTTAAAAATGTAAAGATTAGTAATTTTCTTCAGAACAACTATCATGCTTTCATTTAGATTTTTCTTGCAGAAGTTCTTTCTGAGCAATGTAGAAAAACAAGGTCAATTTCAGAGTCTCAACTGTGAATAGTTTCAACAATTAACAGGAGGCAGTAATTTAGTTAGAGACACATACCACATGAAAGAAATCAATTCGCCTACACCAAGCAAACAAGCTCAAGAGTGAAGCCTCACCTGGGTGGAAGGATTAACAGTCTGGAAGGAAGACACCGCCTACCACCAGTTCATGATCACTGAAGGTAAGACATGGAAATTAGATTTTCCTAAAGTAAACCCTCATCTGAAAACTACCTTAACTAGATTTCAGATGAGTTCCTAGTACTGAAAGGGAGGAACCCCCCAAGAGCAAAATCTAGTTCTAGCTACTGAAATGTTTGCAAAGGTAAACACTTTAAACTTTTACTCTTAGCCCATTTGTAAAAACTGGCACTCTCTATGCCAGTTGCATTTCTGGGCTCTTTAGCAAATTAAAAAAAAATCCCAATTCAAGTTGTTGTTCTTCGTTTGTTAAACAAGTTGTTGATTTTCTCTTTATTTAGTTAGTAAACATCACAGAGCACCCACTATGGTCTAGTGAAGTAAAATGTAGTATTTCTTGCTTGGAAGTAATAATTATACCTTATTGTTTTATAGTGACTTTCTCCCCTGAGCTCAACATTCTTACTTGAATTTTTCATTCATTCTCACAACAAAAATAAAGCTGACTTAGAGCATGTTCTTTTTAGCACTTGGTATTTACAATACCCGGTTAGATTGGCAGCAGGGATCTGGTTTACATATCTTTATAAAGTTGAACAGATTTAAATCCAAATGGGGGAAGAGGGATGGTGGCAGGCTCACACAAGACTTCCTGCTGGGTCAGACCAGGTATCAAACTTTCAATCCCCTTTTCCAAAAGCTGTTTGTTAGTCCTGTAGGGAAAGAACATTTAACCTGTCAATGCATATACAGAGGTCTTGTTCTCCCCCATTTTCCCTAGACACCTCCTGGGAACCCAGAAACAAGTTGCTCATTTCAACTCCAGGCTTTGGTGCACAAACTCATATCCCAGTTTTAAAAGAGGGGTAGAGATAAGGGGTTTTCAATGATTTTTCAAGAAATGAGGACAACAAAGCAAATGTTTGTTGAAGAAAACTGCATCACCCCAGCGAACAGTGAAGAGATACAATTCAAGATTTGCCCATCAACATCTCTCAGGGTAAACATGGCACCACTAAGGAGCTCACCTGTGCAGTTTGATAATTACTGGAGTTAAGACAAAGGTGCTTGGCTACTGAAGCATTCAGCCTTGTAAACCTCATCATCTTAGAAAACAAACGCAAACTAACATCCTGATGAAATGAGAATTAGCTAAGAAATACAATATTTAAGTACACTGTATTTTTACATGAATTTTTCAAGTTCACAGACTAAACTCTTACAATGGTTGCAAATGAAAGGACCTAACAACTGGCCTGTGATGATTAGATTGACTCACACGAAGCCGAGGTTTTTCATTTGCATAGGTCAAAAATAGCTGAATATTCATAATTTTATATGGCCGGCATAATGTTTTTGGAGTTGAATTAATGATTATCAATGTAAAAGAGTATTTTTTTGAGATGAAATTTTGGTTTATGTATGGTTCCCTATATGTTAATGTTAAAATGTTTTTCCTCAGAAAACACCACTAAGACAAATACCTGATGATTTAACTTATATGTGGAATAGAGAGAAATAAAACCAAGGCACAGAAAAACCAAACCCAAACAAACCCTAGAAATCTGACTGTATCATCGAAGCTACCTGGGGAGGGGGCCCATAGTGGAGGGCTCCTGGTGCTTTGTGGTGGCCTAATAGTGTTATAACATCACCCAGAAAGATGTCAAGCTGTACCCCCAAATCAGAACCAATGTTGGAAATCATTGTTAACTTGATAAAAGCAATACAGAAAAAAAAACCAAACCTCTAAAATCACAATAGGAATCAATAAGGGAAAAGACATCTTAAACACAACATATTCACCTCACAAATATTTTAAAGACCTGATTCATAAAGTGAGGTTGCCTGCACTAGCAGGAGCTCAGTCAACAAATTCATTGGTAAGCTAGTGTGTGCAGGACAATTTAATCTCTGAAGTAATGGAAGAGCTGTATCTAGGTGCATCTTCGCCATATCTCAGCTCTCTGCTCTACAATGCTTTTTAAAACGCTTTGCTCCAAAATGTCTACTCTATGTTTGAACTTTTCAGTGCTATCCCTTTGTTTGTACCATTTTCCCTTAATCTCTTTATTTCTTTCCTTCCTTCCTCAGCCCTGAACAGCCCATTGATGTATTTCCTAAGTATATCCATGCTACTCCACAGTAAAGCCAGAAAACAAGATCTGCTATCATAATCCACACAGAAAGCTTCAATGGTTAATTCAAGGCTAACCTCTTCATCGTGCTAATCATCAAAGCCACAATTCTAGCATCCGAATTCTCCCCCTGTTGGGTCCAGTTCAAATGCTACATTCTCCATAGAGGTTCTGACCTCCTGAATGAAGGACACTGTCTATCCTCTGCTCCCTAAAGATTTGTCATGAGCTTTGCTATCAACTCACATTTGACATTTATCTTCTCTCCTTGACTTGCCCTCTAAGTTTCATGCATCTCTGTGTTCCCAGCTGTGCCTGGCATGGCAGGAATTTAAGTCTTCACTAAAGTTCTTCAAACCCTCTGAATCTTTACAGAAAAATACCAAAGGTACCATTTTGGAAGGCAGCTATTAACCAATATGACCTGTTCAGTCTACAATAAAAGAGCACAGACATCTTTTTTTTAACACAAGAAAATTCCTTTTAGTAAGTAGCACAAAATAAACTTAAATGCACTCACAGAATGAGGTTTGTAAAGGATAGCTGAGGCAAATGATTAATTTATAATCTCTAGTTTCAAG
Source organism: Talpa europaea (assembly GCF_964194135.1). Lineage (NCBI taxonomy): Eukaryota > Metazoa > Chordata > Mammalia > Eulipotyphla > Talpidae > Talpa > Talpa europaea. The sequence goes on from NC_140082.1 coordinate 30,438,784, forward strand.
GTCTGAGGAGTCCTGAGAAGTCATTTTAACTTACCCCAATGTTTACAGATCAGGAAACCAAGCTCCAGAAAGGTAACGGGGGTAACCCAGGGTCATACAGCTATTTGGTGATGACACCTGAGGTGGATTCCCTCACTTCCAGTTTAGTACTTCTCTTTTCTCCTATGTTAAGATTTGTTAATGTATTAATTTTATAAATAAAATGTGATCAGAAAACATCAAAAAGAGAAATATGAGAGGACTGACATACTTCTATGTTCACTCACTTGCTCAGTGCTCAGCATACTGTAGTTGGTCAAACAGTCCACAAATATTTTTGAATGAACAGATGAACACCCCAGGCCTTTCCATCCACAACTACAATAGGCAAGTTTTAAATATTTCAAAGCACTAGTCAGACAATTCTTCTCTTAGGAGGAGCAGCAGAAACAGAAGGAAATTTGGAGAAGAAAAATAACATACAAACAAAGCTCATAAAAATGACCACACTTACTTATAAGCAACATTCGATATACAAGCTAATACAAAAAAGAATCAAGTCCTTGAATAGATATTTCTCCAAAGGACATTTACAAGTGGCCAAGAAGCACATGGAAAAGATAATTGACATTAGCATTCATTAGAGAAATGAAAATCAAAAACAACAATGAGATACCATTTAACACCCACACCCACTAGGATGTCAATTTAAAGAAAAAACAAAAACCACACACACACAAGAACAAGTGTTGGCAAGGATATAGAAAAACTGGAATTCTCATATGTTGCCAGTGGGAATGTATGTAACATGGTGCCATGTTACATGGGGTAAGTCTGGTGATTCCTCAATAGATTAAACACAGAATTACTACATGACTCAGGAATTCTACTCTCAGGTATGGATCCAAAAGAACTGAAAACAAATACTCAAAAAACTTATACACAAGTATTCATAAAATACAACTCAATAATCAAAAGGTGGAAACAACTCAAATGTCCATGAACTAATGGATAAACAAATTGTGGTATATCCATACAAAGAAATATTATTCAGCCATTAAAAAGGAACAGCTTATATGGTACAACATGAGTAAAATCTTCAAAGTATTGTTAAGGGAAAAGGTTCACATATTGTGTTTTCACATTTATATGAAACATGGAGAACAGACAAGTCTACAGAGACCAAAAGTAGATTAGAGGTTGCCAGGAGCCAGGGTGAGGGGAAATGGGAAGTGACTGCTTGCTGAGTTTCCATTACGGGGTCATAAAAAAGTCCTGGTACTGACTAGTGGTGATGGCTGCACAACATTGTGAAGGTATTTTTTTACATTTTAAATACATACAGTTTATTGAATGTCAATTACAACTCAGTAGAACTATTTAAAAGAAAATAAAATAGCATAGGAAAAGATGCATTAAGCAAATATTCACAACAGCAACAATGAAACTATCATATCTGACTATATTACCTATCTAAAATAGACTTTAAGATAAAATCTGTATTTTATCTTAGTAAAAGTAACTGTAATGATAAAAGTCCAACCCTACCGCTGTTGTATATTTAACAATATAAACTTATAAATGTGTATTGTTGGACATAAAAAAAAGTATGAAATTTCAGTACAAATTTGTACCAAATTTTAGTACAAATAGAATATTTTTAACTCAAAATACAAGATATTGACAAATCCCCCATTGTAGTGAGATCTTTCAATTATTGGCATCAAGTAGACACAAAATTAATGAGGAATAATGCCATCCATAAGGGTCATTTAGTCATTAGATGTATACCACTACTGAAAGAAAACACATTTTTCTCAAGTACATATGATGTAAATGTACTTATTTAAAATGATAAACAGTGTTCTATGTATTTTATGGCAATAACAAAATGAGAATCAAGTTTTCACAGTACTAGTACCTCTGGAAATGTCCAGTCTGAAGACATGCAGTCATCAAGAGCAAACACATCATGTTCAAGAAAGCAGAACATTTAGCCCTCCGTACCACATTCTCATCAATCCTGACTGCAGGTTATAAACCCAGCACCTATTTCTTAAAAAAGGTCTCAATATTAGTGCTCAAGGTCTAGAAGAGTCTAGAAGCAAGAGGCCTACATGATTAAAAGGTACAGGTTCACTGTGTTGATTCCACAAGACTGACCCTGCTAGCACAGAGGGCACAGTCAATATCGACAGAGGCTTCTCTGCCATGGCCTGCAGATGCACCCAAAGATTTCAGAGGTGAGTGCTGCAGCCTATCAGCCTATCAGAGACAAAGTTTAATAGGAGTTGGAGTTTTATTACAGTTGCCAACAGCATCCTCCTTAGAGCACACAGGCAGCTAAGAAGCCACAAGTCCTACCAGCAGAAAGGGCAAAGGCAGCCTAAGTGAAATGCTGCTCTTTACCACTAAAGAAAAGAGTTCAAGTTCAGGGATGCTCCTAGGATTGCCTGGTTCCTACCCCAGAAGGCTGTCCAGCCACTGGCGGCTGTCCCACAGCCATGTAGATAAGACACACTTGAACCTTTTGTTCCAAAGGATCCTTGTTCTCAGCTCAGCTCCACCCAACCCTTCACCTCTCTTCCTTCAGGTTTCAAAGCTCCACTTGACTCTTGTAGTTATTCGAGATGATCTTTAGAATCGACACAGGGTGTCAACTATAGGCTCCTTAGGTGTCTGAGAACCTTGGAACCTGGGCCAGGTGTATCTTCAGCTCCTGATGCAGGCTTACTTGATCCGGTTTTAATCAGTTTGGGCCATATGGCTGTCAACCAGATACGCGTGTATGCCCAACAATGAGCTCAGTGCTTGGCACAGTGTTGGCGGTCAGTCTGCAAAGATTGCTGAATAGATGAACATGCCAGGCCTGTAACGAGGGGGCATTGTGGAGTGTAACAGACTCAGTGTCTTAAAAGGGATTCTCCTCTTTCCAGCCTTCTCCAAATGATCACTCTTAATTTTGACTTTCTGATAGCCAGTAATGGAGAAAATGTGTTATGTGTAAATTAGCAGCAACTATATATATATATATATATATATATATATATATATATATATATATATTTAAAAGTTCACTTTAAGTGCTGTTAACAAGGAATATATCCAGTCACTTCAAAATGGTTCTTACTGGTCTGGGCAAGAAATTACACAGGATTCCATACATATACTGTCAAGTTTGGCAAGAAAGATTTTAGACAACTTCCATCCTTCCCACCCAACCCCAGGTAAATAGGGCATTTGTTTGTATTCCCACATTGGCCTCCTGAAGGAAAATACCTCCTCCACCTAGAAAAACAATCTGTAACATTCAGACATGAAGCTTTGAGGCAAGCTTTTTAGTGCAAGCTAAATCTTATGTACTGCTTTGAAAAAAATAATAAAGGAGAAATTTTTTTAAAATAAAAATTTCTCAGCATTTCCCTTACATTTACACTTATATCTGACTGAGTGTTTCTATACCTTACAGAAATGCAGATTTTTAAAAAAGTTCTCCATTAAAATACAGCCTGAATGTTTTACTTCGTTTGGGAAGAGATGGGGAAGACACAAGAATAATTTTCCTTTGCTCCCTTTAAATTTTCTGCCCTACACAACTAGGTCCTGGCAAAGAGTTAAAAGTTTTTTGAGGTTAGTTCCTGCGGTTTTTTTTTTTTTTTAATCTAGATGCTTAAATTTAGACACGGTAAAACAATACTGAGAAGCTTTCAAAGCCTTGGAGAAATACTGGCGTTTAGTTTATTCTTTTGTTAAATACCACCACATCTGCCACATTTTCTTCTCTTATTTTAATCCGTCCTGCCCGGGCCCACCTTCACCTCCTCCACTGCCGCGTGATTCAGTTACCTGTTGGGGTTCGAGGGTTAAGGAACGGTGGTAAGGACACAAACCGAGTGGTCCTTTTGCGCAAGACCCAAGTTTAACAGGTGGCTTTGGCCATCTCCAGGCAATTTTAGACTCTCACCCTCCTCCCCAGGTGCCAGTGCCCGGGAATTCCGGGGCCGCGGCAGCAGGTCGGGCCCCGAGACCCCGCAGTGAGGATAGGGTTGGGGGCCAGGGGCAGCTGACCCCAAACCAGACACTGTCACTGACCACCATGCGCTCCCACAATAGGGTAACCTCGGAATCGCAAATCTTCCCAACAGAGGGGGCACGCGAACCCCTAAAATTCCAAAGGAGGCTCTGGGTTTTCCAGGTAAGGCCACCAGGTTGCCCGCACTTCGCGACGACCGCCCCGGGCATTGCGCTCGCCTTTCCGAACTTAAAGGAGGGGCGCGGGCCGGCGAGGTCGGGGTGAGCGAGCGCGCTCCAGGAGGCGTGGGAAGTGCAGGCAGCAGGGTTATGAGAAAGGGGAATCTCCCTTCTTCGCCCGAAACCCACCCGAGCCCAAGCCCCCTCATCAGACCCCAAACACCGCCCGACTCCCCGACGTGCCAGGCGAGGGAAGCAGCTGCCAGGGCGCCCGCGCGCCGCTCTAAGCCCTTCGCGGATCGGAATCGAAAGCGCGCACTCACCTGGCAGGAGCCCCCTCCCCGGGGATCGCAGGTGCCCGCGCAGGTCGCCACCCGGAGCCCTCAGATCGCCACCCGGAGCCCTCGCGGCTCAGCCCGCGCGCGCCTGCCGGACAGTGCCGGACCGCCCCGCCGCGCCCGCTCCTGCGCGCTCCCCCTCGCGCGCTTCCACCCAACCCCACCCCCGCCCGGGGCTCGGCCCCTCCAAACCCGACCGAGCGCCCCGGGCGTTTAAAGCGACAGGCCCGGGTGCTGGAGCTGCCGCGTGGCCGCCTGCCAATGGGGGTCCTCCGTCTCGGGTTGAACTTTGGACCGGGACCCCTGTGGGTGAAAGCCCATCCTTACCCCCGACTTACATTCGCGGAGAAAAGCTTTAGGGGTTGGCGTTTGCAGCTCGGAACGAGACGGGACTCTTCCCAGCCTGCTGTGGTCAGTTCTGGGAGGTGGTGTTGTGTTTGACGATAGTCTTAACTTCTATGTATGGAATGCTTGCTACTTTCAGGCCAGCATTTAACACATACTGTGGCCTTTAACCCTAGAATAAGTCTCGGATTTCTTATGGCCATTTCACAGAAGAGGAAAATTGGGGCTCAGAGAGTTGAAGAATCTTCCAGAGTTCTTGACCCCATTACATGTAGTATTTTCTTCTTTATCATTGTGGAACCGAGGCTAATAGCTGGTTGGGAAAGTTGTGTAAGTTGGTGGTTACTGTCACCAGCTTTTCATGGGATGGAACAGCTCTCTAAGGAGGAAGAAAGCAAGAGTTATGAGGTTTTATTAATTGTGGGGTTTGTTATGGGCTCGAATGCTGGACATCAGAGAATGTGTACTCCAAATACTGTTCGTGTTTATCCCCATTTTACAGAAAACTAAGGAAGGAAGTGGTTGGTTGTGCAGAGCGACTGAGTCACTGCAGTGCTTAGGGTTGAGCCCCAATTCCTTACTCCTTAGATCATTTCTTTGCCTTTCGAAGCAAGAGATACCTGATTAAAGGGAAGAAAATTTTTTCACTAATAACACATTGGCCTCATCTAACTCCCTGCATCTTTAATTAATGTTTACAAAGCACTTTACCCAACATGCTAGTTAATTAGGCAAGTACTATTATCCTCTTTCTGAATCAAATCCAGAAGAGGATCAATTCTATTAGTCCTTAATCCTTGATGGATAATAGACCTCAGCTTTCTGTTTATGTTCTTTTTTTTTCCCTTTAAAATTTAGTTCTATGTTATGTTAAATACTAATGTATCATGGAAATAAGAGAAATGATTAGTGGAAAAAGAGATAAAAATTATTATCATTACTGGTAAAAGATGTGATTATGATCTTTAAAAGCCTAAAGAATTGAAAATGGAATAACTGAATTCAAGAAAGAAGCCAAATATCAATAGAACTATACCAAAAAATAGCTTTCTTATTTATCATCAATAACCACTAAAAATATAAAGTTGTGGGGAAAAGTCTGTTCACAATCATTTGCTCTCTCTCTCTCTCTCTCTCTCTCTCTCTCTCTCTCTCTCTCTCTCTCTCTCTCTCTCTCTCTCTCTCTCTCTCTCTCTCTCTCGGAAAACAAGAAATGACTTCAAGGGGGAATTTAAAGATAGTTCTTCGTGATTTAGATAATGCCAAGGGAGAAAAAAGGAACAAAGAAACACCTGGAGGGCCTTTTTTAATGACATACTTTAAAACCCATAAAATATACAAAAACTTCTTTATACTCACTTGACTTTTTAATAAATATTTTCTGAGATTGGACTTTGCTAAGAAAATGTTGGTAATAATGACCCTCAAATATTAGACAAGTATTCCTGTGAGCTTTGTGTAAACTGAAAATTTTTAAGTAAACCCAATGAATTAAGCCAAACATGTTTTTATTTTATAGTATAGAATGGACTTGAGCAATGGTGGTATCTATGATGGCCACTAGAGGGAGGCAAAAAGGAAGAAAGAAAGTCAATTTCATGAATTTTCCTTGCTAAAAAATTACAGTATTTTAGAGCTGAAAGAGGAGATGGCAAAAGACATGATTCTTCCACTTAGAAGATGTGTTACCTTGGGGTGTTTATTCTTTTGATTCTCAGTTTCTCATTTGTTCAATGAGGCTATTGACACCTAAATTATGAAGCTAAAATTATAGCTTACCTGAGCAACAACAGATGAAAAGAGTTAAGAAAATTATGAAAGTGAAGAAAAATATGGGAAATTTCTCCATTTAATATGTAAGCATAGTGTAGGGTTATAGTACCTAGAGTATCGGAATAATAATGGATATTGAATGATATAGATAATAGAATGGAATAGATAACCCAGGAAAAGATAGAGTTGATATAGTGTAGGTTTTAATATGTGATATAGGAGTTATCTAAAATAAATTAAAAAGGGATAAATCTCAATAAATGGGGCTGAGAAAACCAGTAATTTGAAAAGAAAATCAAGGCTTTTCATTATGTGCTAAAAAAAAAAATTTCAGTTCTGTTGAAGAATTTAAAATGTGGCAAACTTTCAGGTCTCAGCTGCCCCACTTTGGGTGGGGATCCTGTTTGGCTGGGCATTACCCATGAGGGCATGTGTAACTTTTGAAGTTTTATTGGGAAACTATTACTTGATATCCTCTTTTCTTTCTCTCTATCATACCAATTCTATCAAAAATCTTTCACCCTGAGTCTGCTTCCTTTGTCTTTGGCATGTAGATGGCAAGACCCCTCTTAATAGTTTGGGCTCCCCTGCAAGCTAGCAATACTATAGAATCACATAAACAGAGCCAGAAAGAGTAACAGTCATACCTTTGATATTTTTCCTTCTAGTTTTCTCATATACACTGTAATAGTACTATAGATTTTCCACATTTTCTGCTTTGATTCTTTTTGATAAATCAACACACAAATATTATTTTTATGTGTGCTAATAAATGCCAATGGGCATAGCATAGAGTCTGGCCTCTATCAAACATTCAATAAATATTTGACAAAGAATGGAAGGAAAGAAAGACGGGAAGGAAATTGATACTCTTTGAGGATGACTTACTGGTGAAATTTCTTGATTGAAAAAATAATTGAGTGGGTAAATTAGATTAAAGAGGTTAATTGTATGGTGAGAGACAGAATTGCACTTTAGTGGTAAACTTAATGTAATATAGACAGATGTTGATTTATTATGATACACCTGAAACTGCTATAATATTATAAAGCAAATTACTTCTATTTAAAAATTATAAAAAGGGAAAAAAAGAAGAAAGCCATAGGTTGAAAAAAGAGAGAATTATTCTACTTCTACTGTAATTGAAGAAAGTACAACCTGGAGATTTTTGTTGACAAGTTTAGAGAAAAGTGATAAAGGGCAATAATAAAATGGCATTATGTTTCTTGAAATCAAGTAGGTGAAATGCTTCCTTTTCTGTATTCCAGGTCAGCATTTTGCAGGAGAAAAATATATGGAAGAAACAAATATGGAAGCAAATGATAAGTAAGTTATAACTAAAATTGGTAAGACTTCTGAAAGAGAAATAAGTCTCAAAAAAAAAAAAAAAAATCCCTGGTGGAAAACAAGTGCTGCTGACATAAGTTTTAGGACCTGCCAAGTGACTGGGGCCCAAGCAGGAAGAGATTGTGAGGCACTCATTCATTCCTCATTCACACATCATTTGTGGTCTCTTATGTGCCAAGTGTTACTGTGAGTCAGGCCTGGGAGATACAACAATGAGCAGCACAGATAAGTTTCCTGTCTACGTGGAATTCCTAATCCAGAAGAGGTAGAATATAGACCAGAATCAGATGACCATCTGGTCCATCACTAGCAATCTCTTAACGAACAGAGAATATAAGTGATTCCATAAATAAAAGCAGCAGTGAAATGAACCACATTCCCCCCAGAGATAAGCCCGAGATAAAATTGGTGTTTAAAATTTGGCTGAGGGCAACTTGTTTTGCTTCTGCTGATCTCTGGCTAGTTTTATTTCACCGATGAGTATGTGAAGCTGATGGGGTTTTAGAAATGGCTTGGGGAGTGTCGGGCTGAGGCAGCTGCAGAGGGAAAGAGAAACTTTTATAGGTGAGCCTTAGGAAGTTTCCTGTGCCCTCCCCATCTTGCCACGGAACCATCACTAACACCTCTTCCTCCAGAGTGCCTTTGGGGGAACTTTGTTTTCAGGGGAGTTGAATAAGGGCTGAAACTGGCCCCAGAGGAGTGTCAGGGGACACAGTGTGAACCTGTCCAGTGTGTGAGAGGCAGATCAGCTACCACATGTGGAAGGAGAGATGAGCATGGTGAGTGGGAGCTTAACATCTGTAGTTTGTATCACCTTTCCATGAGGTTTAATACTTGTACACCTGCGTCAGTTAAACTGCTTTTTTATACCGGGGTTCCAGTTTCCCCACATCCTTCCCAACACAGCTCCTTTGTGCTGTTGTTGTTTCATAATTAGAACTGGATATTAAATTCAAAAGTGGATCTGGTCCAACAACCAAAAATATAGGAAAATTATTAAACCTGGCCAGTGATCACTAATGTATGGGCTGCTCTGTGGAAAATGGGGATCTGATAGGGAAGAGCTGGGGTAGAAACTGGCAGCAGTGAAAATGACTCATGCCTATGCCCCAATGTGCCAAGAATCCTGAATAAGTTGATAACAGGACTCATTCTAACTTAGACAACGATTCACATAAGAGTGTAGCAGGCCACATATAAGTATTGTCTTCACCATTTGCCTCAATTCATTTTTATTTTTTTAGGTTTATTTGTTTTTATACAAGAGCTGGGGTACAGGCCAGAGATGCGGGGGTGGGAGTGGAGAGGATTCACCAGAGACAGAGCGGGGAGCAGAACAGGCAGATTGACTGAAATACACTGCGGAGGGGAGCAGCGGGGGAGACAGGAGAGGTCTGCCGCTGACAGGAGAGGTTTGTGGGAATCTCCCTGGCTGGCCAGGAATCGAACCTGTGCTGCAGAGGCTGCTGACAGCTCCACAGTGCTGTGCTCAACCGGCTGCACCACTGGGGAGGCCCTCAATTCATTTCTTAAATGTTTCTTGCTGTTTCTCTTTTCACCCCTGGTCCAAAGCAGTGTTCTCTGAGTTCTGATCCTAGCTTGTAGTCCTCTGACAGTTTGGATCAACCATTACATAGAAGTGTTTTCCCCAAAGTTGAGTCTTGGGTCCAGGGTTCATACAGCTGTCCATGGGCAAAGGTGCTTATCACCCTGACCTCAAATGTTACTTCTATGATGAAGACCTGAAAACCTGCACCTCTGGACTTTATTCATTTCATTTAGCAAACTGAAGCACCTGCTCTGACTTGTTTTAAACTGTCTGCTGAGGGCCTCCCCGGTGGCGCAGTGGTTGAGCGCTGGGTTGCGAAGCTGCCCGCAGCCTCTGCGGTGCCGGTTCGATCCCCAGCTGCTCCCCGGCCACCGGAGGAGGGTCCTGCATGGCACGCAGACCTCTCCTGCCGCCCGCTGCTCCCCTCAGCAGTGTACTTGGTCCTTCTGCCTGCTCTGCTCCCCACTCTGGCTTTGGTGAATTCTTTCACCCTCCCGCGCTTCTGACTGTACCCAGTGGTTGTATAAACAAACAAACAAATAAATAAAAATACATGCCTCTCTAAAAAAAAAAAAATAAATAAATAAAATAAACTGTCTGCTGGGCATCCCCATTCTCAAAATTCACTCATCTACTCATCACCCCTATTTGGTTGTGAGAGGAAAGTCTCTTTCCTTAGAATGCTTGAGATGAGACAAGAATAGACAAAAAGGCAAATCACTCTACATGATTCAGAAACAGAAGTGTTTCCTGGCATCTGACATGGAGGGGTGGAATGGGTCTACAGGGTTGGGGGAGACAGTGAGGGGTGCTAAAACATGATGGAAGCCAGGGCCCATGGAGAGGCATGGGTTAAACATTTGGTATGTGGGAAGTGACAGACTCTAAGAGAGCAGTGATGTCTGACATTACATGGCAAGTGTTTGCATGTTATATGGTAAACCCCTCTGCTACTTCCAACCTTGTAACACCGGCAACTCCTTAGGGGAATGAAGATGGTCATTTCCTATGATTTCCTGCAAAGCACAGAATGAAAGTCCAGCTGGGGGAGACGCCAGCAGAGGAACTGGTGAGAGTGACTAAGAAGCAAACCTATGCTCTTGAAGATGTTAGAGAAATAGGGGGATGGGTGTTTTAGATTCTGCTGTTAGGATTACTTTAGTCATTTCATTTTGATATTAAATAAAATAGTGACCTCAGGAAGCTGCAGGCCATGATGATGACTGGATTATGTGACAGTCACATATATGTGGTCTGTGGCCCCAGGTGACTCTTCTTCATGTATGTTAAGTACTCGTGGGACCAGCTACATGCGTGTATCAGTGTCTAGCCTGCACCTTTTGGTGTCCTTTGGCCTCCTGCTCTCTCTCTCAGTCCTTCTTTCTTATGCTCTTTAAAAGACATGGAGATTTTCTCATATTTCAGAGTATAAATAATGATACACCTTACAGCTTCATGCCTTTTCATAATTGATACAACCCATCCACACCCATTTAATTCCCACAACGGTCTTGGAAAACATAATTCCCATCTTACAGATGAGGTAACTGAGGCCCAGAGGGGTCCAGCAACTTGAAGTTACTGATGTGTAAATAGAGGAGTGATTAATTCAAGCCCAACCCTCTCTGCCTTTCAGCAGACCTTACTTTCCTGGGTCTGTGCTGATCAAGTACAGCAATAATTTTTCATGCATTTTCTCTACATAATGTCAATTAAGGGATTTGTGCTCATACGGTTGACTGTTTTCAAGGTTATTAAATTAGTACTGGGGAAAAGTACAACCTTTATGAGAATATAAGAAATAGTAATAACCATTAGAAATGTGGAAATCTCATAAGAAATGTGGAAATCTCATTAGAAATGTGGAAATCTCATCTTATTAAATATTCATCTGAGTAGAATCAACCGAGGAGATACTAAGGGGGAGGGCTCAGGGATGACAAAAAACAGAAAGTGTGTTTCTCAGGTAAAGGTTGAGAACTACATAAAAATGCATTAAGATTTGGTAGAAAGTATTGATACATCTCCCGTGAGCGTTCCATTAAGGATTACTAAATACCAAATACAAAGTACTGTTATAATCTTGTGAAAAGATTCTGCGCCTCCGTATGTCAAATCAATCAAAAACACAATCATTCCATGAACAAAGCTAACACGTGTAAAGCATCATCTCCTTCCAGGACAGACTAAAGCCCTACATTTGGGCAAAATCACAGAAACTACAAAGTGATTGTCATGCTATATCCTACACAGCATAATCTTGCATATCTACACAGCTTCCTTTGGTTTTATTTGGAAACCCTTAGTCAGGAATGAAAGAGGAGTCAAGGCCATGGGGTGGGGACAGAGCTGGCCAGAGAACAGTCACCTCACTCTGACTCTCCCAGGCAGAGCAGATGGACCATCCTGTGAACCTTGTATTGTGGTGGGAGAATAATGATTCTCATTGGGGTATTTAAATATGCCCATTTTCAGGCCTCCCCGGTGGCGCAGCGGTTGAGCACTGGGCTGCGAAGATGCCTGCAGCCTCTGAAGCGCTGGTTCTATCCCCAGCTGCTGGCGAGACCTCTCCTGCTGCCCGCTGCTCCCCTCAGCAGTGTACTTCGTCAGTCTGCCTGTTCTGCTCCCCGCTCTGGCTCTGGTGAATTATCTCACCCTCAATGACTGTACCCAGTGCTTGTATAAATAAATAAATAAATCTTTATTTATTTATTTTTTAAAAGAACCCAATGTTTAAAAAAAAATGCCCATTTTCAAGCAACTGTTTAAGGCCAGCTCCATAATAGGTTGGAACTTGCCTTTCATCAGTCCATTTCCCAAGTTAACTAAAAATAGCAAAATTAACTCATTTAATTTTCATTGACTTTCCCTTCCCCTTCCTCTCCTGGGAAGAGTGCTTATGAGCTCTGAAGAGGAACAGGCCTGGTTAGATTATTCATAAACTGAATAGTTTAAGCAATTAAGATCTGACTCTAGAGCTAAATATGATATTCTAAGAAGGAGTCATCTAATTTAATAAATGGGATGACATGATGAAGAACCAGTCATTCTAATTTGCATTGTGTTTTGAAAAGAATGTGTTAAGAAATTCCAAAATGTTTGGAACATTTTGAAGAGGGTCAAATAGTTTTGCATTTCATAAATGCTGTTACTAAAAGTTGTTTTTATTTATTTATTTATTTTTTAAGATTTATTTATTTATACAAGAACTGTGGTACAGGTCAGAGACAAAAGAGGGTGAGAGAATTCACCAGAGACAGAGCAGGGAGCAGAAAGGCAGAAGGACTGAAATACACTGGTGAGGGGAGCAGTGGGTGAGACAGGAAAGGTCTGCTACACCATGTGGGAATCTCCCTGTCCGGCCAAGAATCGAACCTGCGCTGCAGAGGCTGCAGACAGCTTCACAGCGCAGTGCTCAACCTGCTGCACCATCAAGGAGGCCCTAAACGGTGCTTTAAAATTGTGAGTTCCTCTTGATACATTAGGAATCTTCAGGTCACACAAAAGAATGCTTCTGTTGCCTAAGATGAGCTACATTGATGGCTCTGCACCTGCAGAGCCTCTCTTGAAAAATACTTCTCAGACCCCAATTCACTAACTAGCTGACATTTTATATCTCACTTTCAGAAGGAGAAACTGAGACTCCAGAAGAACAGGAGAAAAATGTGGTTCCCGATCCCCAGCCTGTTTCTTTCTTCAACAGCACACCTCTGGAAATTTGGGGCCATTGCCTGGCAGGTAGAGTTGTTATAAAAGCAATGCACTATTAATATTAAAGTATAGCAGTCATAGAATAACACTATGATTTTTGGCAAAATGGTTTCACACAATTGTAAAGTGTCATCAACATTGGATAGGGAAAGAGGAGGGTACTTATATATTTACTTAAATTTTGTAGCCTTTATCTACTTGCCCAGCAAAGAGATACCTACAGGGTGGCATTGGCTGGAGATGTTTGAATAAGTGAAAAAGTATCTAGTAACTGAAATGGGAGGATCAGCGTGTGCCAGGGAAGTGTGACATTTCAGTGCTGGCCTGGGGGCTGACCACTCTTCTGGGGTTTGATCACTATCCCCTGGCACACTGCTATCTTGCAGGCCTTCCATTTCACCTGGCTTGCCTTCCAGAACCAGCAAGTACTGTCCTCTGGGGAAAGAGCCTTCTTGGCAGTCGTTTCAAGATTGGGAAGTGATGGCTCAGTTCTCTGAAAGTCACTGGCAACAAGGGATGGCGGGACAGCCCAGGCTGTTACATGCTGCTGGAGCTGCTCCCAAATTTCAGAGATGGAAAAGGGGCCTAGGAATGACCCTCCCTTCACCCCACGGTTTGTTTACTTGGCACATTTCCATGGGAGGCTCAGAATGAAGTCTTCTGACTCTGCTCACATTAAGAGTCTGAAGTCA